>NW_028234410.1:20671505-20679005 GCF_977035675.1 Penaeus japonicus
GCTGCTCAGTCACTCTCACGAATTGTTTTCTGAATTTCCCGAGAAAGTTACAAGCTCATTTTCATGAGGGCATCTATATGGTCATGGATTTTATTCATAAGCCTGCTAAAAGCCAATTAAGCTTCTAACTGATCTGACTATTACCACACTGCTGTTACAACATTGTATCTAGGGCATGCAGTACAATACGTTTTCCCGTCGAGTCTGCAGGAGCGGCTCGTCGTACGTGCGGCAGTTTGGCACCGATGCCATTTCGGGTGGGCCAGGCAGTGCCAGCGAGGCAGTAGCAGCATACAATCGATAGCGTGAAGCTGACGGAACACTTAGGCCCAGTTATGCTCAAGAATGTAGGCCAGAGAAGGCAGTGAGGCGGCCGTGGGCAACGTCATGGCTCCCGCTGACTCCTGTGAGTGCCAGTCGCACCAGGCCGCGCCGAAGCCCTCAACTTTACACGTCTTATCTGTACAGCTTCCTCTGTTCTTCGCGGTGTTATTGATCTGATGAGTCATTTGCTCTTGTCTTCGGTCGATTGTTCAAATGGCATCGCTTGTAAACAAGACTCAAAATGTGCAGAGCTTTTCGTGAATCACCGTTGAGTCACCTTGAAGGTCATTCAGAGAGTCGATGTCGGGTTGGCAACGGTGGCATCTACCCGCGCCATGCAGGGTCAATGACCCCAGTCACGGTACCGACAACATCAACTCGGTTCATTGCCGCAGTCACGGGAGCGGGCGCGCGGGGACGGGGAGCCTCACTCGCAGCTCAGACACGTTGCATGAATGTTGTAGTCGAGGAGCCTCGCCGATTGGGAATGTTGCGACGGTGCGAGGAGGGTGGGAGGATGGGGGGAGGGGGCTGCGGGGCGCGTTCTCCTTGCGAGCGGGAGGCGCCGAGGGAACGAACAGCTCGTCTCGACTGGGGACGAAGATAGGAATTAAGGACAGGAGAACACCGCGCACTGGATAACGGGTGGAGGGAGGGCCGAGTGGCAGCAGGGAACCAGATGACGAAACTCGCTCAGGGCTGGCGGGAAAAAGCACGAAGGCGGCCGATCGGATTTCCAAGGTAATTGGCACAAGGATAGCAAGAGGAGGAAGAAACTAACCACACACGAAAAAAATGTTAATAAGACATGGGAAGAAGGTTAAAATCACAGTGCCATCAGACCAAATAGAATAAAACTACAGAAGAGTCAATTCACTCATTAGGTAAATCACGCATGAACAATGTTGGTAGTCTGGGTGAATGCAGAAGCGAAGAAAACAAAAACAAGAGAATGGCAAGAAAAATAAAACTGAATAAATAGTCTGATACTTGCACCGCTAGATTTAGTTATCAAAAGAGCTGATGAAATACAGAGGCTTCAGAGCGAATTCTCTATCTAATGAAGGTTGGTAATCATCGGTAAGGAAGGCAACGCAAACCGTAACTGAATTATGGTCGGGGAGAAGATGGACCAGGCAAAGGGACATAGAAAGTCCACTGCCACAGAAACCAACCGTTTTGGTGGGAGAAAAGAGCCACAACACGAACGTATACAAGTAAAACTCTTTTGAGTTTGGGTAGCAATTTAGGTACAGGGAACTACTCGCAACTCGGAAACAAAGAACCCGAAGGAGGGGCAGCGAACCTACAGGAGAGACAAAGGAGCCACTCGCCTCAGGGAAGAAGGAGTCGTGGCAGTGCCACTGAACTTGTTCACGGGACGAGAACAATCCACAGTCGGGACAGTGACCTCGCCCGGGAGAAGGGGGCTACTAGACGGGGGCAACGACCTCGTATACAGAATATATTGTGGCTGAGGGAGTGACCTCAACCCAAACTCAGAGGTCATGTGGACGGGGCAGTGACCCAGCTCCAAACTTGAAGGTTCCTCGGGTGAGACAGTGGCCTCGCTCTTGACTCAGACGTCGTGTAGACGGGACAGTTGGCTTGCCTTTCAAACAAAGGTTACGGGCACAGGACAAAGACCTAACAGACTTAACAGTAACGTGGAAAGGGGCAGTGACCTAGTCCCATCTCATAGGTTACTCGGACGGAACAGTAGCATTGCCCCAGACCCAGCAGTCTTACAGAAGGGGGCAGTGACCTATTCCCGAACTCAGAGGTCACGTGCACGGAACAAGGACCTCGTCCAAGACCTTGCGGTCAAGCGTAGGGGGCCAATGACCTAGTCCTAAACGCAGGTCACGTGGACGGGACAATAACCTCGTCCCAGATTCAGAGGTCATGTAGACAAAGATGATGAATTCCATCAAAGAGATAAAGATAGTCTTGCATTTAAGACGAGTAAGGTTGTTGCCTCAAAAGCGGGAGGAGTCATACTGTAGACGGCCGTTGTCTCATTTCTCCCAAAACAGTCACTGAGGCAGTGGCCGTACGAAGAGAGGACTCTGCTGATTCATAGGCCTATCCACTCGATACTCTCCGCTGATTCCGCTGACTCATAGGCCTATCCGCAGCAAACGGGGAGTCCACTTCTGGGACAGTGAACTCGCTAAAGAGAGACAGACCGTGGCACTCGGAGCCGTAACAGAAACAGTAAACCATTGAGACAACACAATTCCCCATCACCCTCATCTCCATAATTAGATTTTGATCCCGGGAAGTGGCTGTAACATCGTGTGGCCCTAAGATTATGTGTGTGGAGAGCGTATTCTCTCTCTCTCATTCTTTCTCTCTCTCTCTCTCTCTCTCTCTCTCTCTCTCTCTCTCTCTCTCTCTCTCTCTCTCTCTCTCTCTCTCTCTCTCTCTCTCTCTCTCTCTCTCTCCATTTCTCTCTCTTTCTCTCCCTCTTTCCGTCTCTCTCTTTCTCTCTGTCTCTCTTCCTACCTCCCCCACCCTCCCCCTCCCCTCTCTCTCTCTCTCTCTCTCTCTCTCTCTCTCTCTCTCTCTCTCTCTCTCTCTCTCTCTCTCTCTCTCTCTCTCTCTCTCTCTCTCTCTCTCTCTCTCACACACACACACACACAGTAATTTGAGATTGAAACGACATGCTAACCGGTAAGCTCAAGTTTACACGTGGCTGAGACGCTATAGCAGTGATTCGGTAATTAGTATTAACACTATGGCGAGACGGCGAAGGGTTTTCTTACAAGCAAGCGTTGGCGTTGCGCGAGTGTTGTTGTTGTTGGACGTCTTCGTGGCTGCTGGTCTGGGATTTATCTCCGCACGGTAATGGTTGGATGCGTTAAGTGTTGTTGTTAAGGGATCAGATCAAGGCGTGGATGCTGGGGGTGGGGGGTGGGGGGATGTGTCGTTGCTCCGTAGTGTCTTACGAAATCGCTGGAGTGACTTGCTTTGGCGCGACTATGCATGCTGCTTCATGATTTTATTGATTGTTTACCCTGTTAAAAGATGAGTCAGTCTATTAAGGTAAGTTCTAAGCCGTTGATTGCTAGCCCAGATTCCCTGGAACGAAGAAAATAATCATAGATGCCACTGCTTGCTATGAGTTAAGCTTGGGAATGCCTGTGTGTGAAGCAGGCATTCCCTCATGACCTGAGATTTCCTG
Source organism: Penaeus japonicus (assembly GCF_977035675.1). NCBI lineage: Eukaryota > Metazoa > Arthropoda > Malacostraca > Decapoda > Penaeidae > Penaeus > Penaeus japonicus. The sequence continues at coordinate 20,675,017 of NW_028234410.1, forward strand.
CTTCCAATATTGAATTGATATAATAAAGCTTAAATCATAACATTCAGCGGCTTAGATTAATAGTATGATGACGGCGTCTTCAAATACATCTTGAGAGCATCTCCATTCTCGCCCTGTCTCTTGCGGGATGATAAACATCTTCTACCCTTCCTCACTGTCGCCCTGAGACCGGCGAGTCACGATCCATGAGTCACGAGATCTTTGAATTGTAAAAGGGACGTTATTACGAGTCGTGACCTGTGAGTTGTCTTGATCCGGAGTCACGTTTCTTCCCCCTAGGCCTTGACACGTGAGTCGCCATCCCCAAGACGATTGTCTACGAGTCTTTCTCCGTTTAACCATTCGGCAGATTCCATTGAGTGCAAGTCACAGTCTTTGATCAGTCGTAATTCACGACGAGAAAGAGCTGATGTTAGAATTCATTAGTGTTTATTCCCTCCCTTGCCGCGATGCTCTATGCTTTAAACTTGACTCGGCGGTTTATATCCTCCCACAGGTAAACTTTAATTAAATGTTCCATTCGCCTCCTCGCCGAAATTACGAATTCTTACCCTTTTGAATGGTACACCTAATTGGTTACCTGATTAATGCTTAATTATAGGATATGCAAATGAAATTATCCCCAAGTACGGCTTGCCTGAAACACTATTCATCTTACAAGTTTTGTGTTTTAGCTGTAAATGAATTAGAAGCCTCTAGCCCTCCCCCCCCCCCTTCTCTTCACAGCCTTGATGAATTTCCCCAAAGCTTTCTCTCTCCTCAGTCTCCTTTTCTGATTCCCTTTCTCTCTCTCCCCCTCAGGTAAGCAGAGCCTTGAGCAGAGGAAGTGACACTCAGCCAGGTGTGATTCCACGCCCTCCCCCGCCAGTGCATACGTAAGTGAGAGTCCCCGCCCACCGCGCCACACGCAAGTCAGGCAAACATCACGCCCACGGTATTCTGCCAACACTTAAAGACTCACTACATGACTTCACGCCCACACTCATTCATTTACTCTGCACCGCGCCCATACTTATTCAGATTGAATTTGTGTGTGTGTGTGTGTTTGTAAGAGAAAGAAAGAGAGAGAGAGAGAGAGAGAGAGAGAGAGAGAGAGAGAGAGAGAGAGAGAGAGAGAGAGAGAGAGAGAGAGAGAGTGAGTTAGTAAGTGAGTGAGTGTGACAGAGAGAGAGAGAAAGAAAGAAGTAAAGAAAGAGAAAGAGCATGAGAGCGTATACACGATAGCTCCTGTGTGTGCATCTGCATCTGCGCATGCGTGTGAGCGTGCGCGCATGTGTATGAGCCAGCACATGACGCAATTGCCGGCGAAAGCACGTGACGGCGAGAATGAAAGACGGGCTCGGGCGGGGCGCGAATGCGAAGGGCCTCAGACCGAAGATGCATGACGAACCCGACAGGCCAGGGTGACTAATGGGCGCGCGGACGTCAAGTAACAGATGAGGCTGACAGAGGGAGATGCTAAAGTGTTTTTGGAGCGTCCGCTGTGGCCCGAGAATAGTGGCGGGTTGCTGTGATTGTACAGTGGGTGTCACTGTTATTTCTGGGTGGCGCGTGGGAGGGGGTGCAAAGGTTGAATGGTAGCGGGTGGGGGAGGGGTCTACAGGTTGCAAGATTTTCAAGATATAGGAAAGGAGAAGGGAGAAAAAAGAAAGGGATGAACAAGAAATGAAGTAGAAAAGGGTTGGCAAAGAAGAAGATAAGAAGAAGAAAACAACGCAAGGCGAGCGAGTGGTGAGCCTCATCAATGAATGCGACAGGACAGGATGGCCGGAAGTCCCTTGGATATTAGTAGGGCAATGAACCAAGTTATCGAGTCTCGTATAGATGGACGCTGTTAATTGGAAAGAAGTGCTCGCGGAGATCCGAGGCTGCAAGTGCGCAGTTTGATTTCGAATTTTGCAAGTCCCTTTCCGACCGGTTTTGTTGTGTGGGTTTACGTCGAATGAGCACGAATATTACGCATGCACAAACACACTTGAACTCACAAGAACAGTGACACACACACACACACATACACACACACACACACACACACACACACACACACACACACACACACACACACACACACGCACACACACACCCGCGCGCGCGCGCACTGACTTAAACTAACACTCACATACATGCGCGCAATGAAATCCAAAGCAACTGATTATGCGCCGGACAAACCGAAAAAGTTTTCAGAGAAGAGGCTCGCAAGACGGAAGTAGCCGAGCGCGTTGGGTGCAGCCCGGCGGGAGGGGAGATAAGCGGTCATCATAAAGCCCGTCCTCGGCGCCACCACCAGTACACACTCCCCGCTTGACCTTGTCTCCTGGTCAAGGTCACCCGTCTGCTGCCTCGCTGTTACTATACCAGTACGACCTCTCCCCCCAAACACACATGCCTCCTCGTTCGTCTGTCCCTCCTCGTGCTCTTACTCTTACGCTTTTTCTTCCTTCCTCAGTCACTCCTCCTCGTTCTCTTCTCCTTTTTGCTCCTTCTTAAGTTACTACTCATTTCCTTCCTCTTCACCCTCCTCATCCTCCTCATCCTCCTTTCGTCTCTCTCTCGTGTGTCAATCTGTTCGAGGCCGTCAGATGACCTCACGCCTCGGAGGTCGCAGAATGACCCGTCCGCGGAAGAGTCCAATTTTTGTGATGGATCGAACGAGGACCGCCAGTCCGGGCAATAAATAAGTCCGAATGACAGAGTCTCTGCTGATAACGAAGGATGCGTAAGGACTGAGGGCGAGGGAGGGTTTGCGTGTGTGTGGGGTGGGGTTGGGGGGGATAGGATGAGGAGGAAGGATTAGAAAGAAGAGGGGAAGGAGGGAGACGAGGGAGGGATGAGTCAAGGATCCGCGAGAAGAGCCAAAGGCCCAAGCTCTGAACGAGGTACTTGGTGGCGTGGACTAAGGGAAGAGTGAAATGACTTGCGTGGGTGGTGGGAGGTGGGTAGGGGAAGGAGGGGGTCGAGGCTGAATGGGCGCGGGTGGGTTCGAGAGGCCGTAAAGAGTATAGCGAATCGTTCAAAAGGCCTAAGGGGGGAGGGGGGATAAGGGTGGGCAGGTAAAGGGGGTATTCGACCGCGGCGCAGGTTATTAGAGGCAAATAATGACATTGGGTTTGTGTGTTGGTCTTGACTGTATGGGTTGTGACGTCACGCCCGTGTTATCTGTTTAGATATGGCAAGAGGAGGAATTTCTGCAAATGGAAGGGGGCCACGACCTCCACTAATAATTGCTGTATTGTTGTATGCTGTGACGTATAGATATAATCTTATCTTATTGTTGCTATCTACACGGACTGGATTGACTTTGGTTCATACTCTCGCTCTTCTTTCTTTCTTTCTTTCTTTCTTTCTTTCTCTCAAGCTAGTTCCCCGATAATTTCCCTCGGCGCCCTAGTTGGTGTATGTGTATTTTCCCCTCTTCCCGTCTCGCTTACATTCCCTCCCCAGTGATATCCAATATATCCCAAGACTATAAAGGAGACTTAGCCTAACTTTGCCGCCCCTCCCTCTCCCCTCTCCCTTCCATCACCAACACTCTTCCTCACCACCGCTCTCTCACGCCTCCATCCTCATCCCTCTTCCTCCTCCCTTCCATCACTACCCGCGCCTCCCATCCACCCTCTGCTCCCTCCATCACCATCCCCTCTTTCTCTCTTCCTCACCCCCTCCATCACCTCCCCTTCTCCCTCTCCCCTCTCCCTCTCCTATCCCCCCCCTCTCTCTCTTTTTCCCTCCATCCCCTACTCCTCCCTCTCCATCCTTATCCCTCCCTCTCTCCCCCCTTAACCACCTTCCCCTCTTTACCCCCCCCCCAGCCATTAGTCCATCAAGGGAGATGGCCATTGGCCTTCCACTAAGAGGCCGGACGCGATGCTTGTGGCGAATCTCGAGCTTTAGGGAAGTCTCGAAGGGGGAAGGAAGAAATGAGGAAGGAAGTAGAGGGGGAAGGGAGAAGAAAAAGAAGGAAGAAGAGGAAGGGAGAAAAGGAGGAGGGA
>NW_028234410.1:20684005-20686505 GCF_977035675.1 Penaeus japonicus
CACAGCCAGGCCAAGTCTATTGTGCTCATGTTAAGCTCATTAATTCACAAGGTTGGAGGGATGTAATATGTTTCATTGGTTATTAATCATAATGAACCAGCAACAATATTCGGAAGAGATGAAATATAAGTGAAAGACCGGTTTAGGGAGATATTGTGCGAATACAGTGATGCGCAATAAATATCAGGTTGGGACTTAGTGAATTGTTATCATCGAGATAGTTTGCTCCGTGCCTTTTTATTATCTCAAAGTTTCGGACGGGTGAAATTGGCCTAGATTGCGATAATTCCTCCTATCAAATGGCGCAGCGGTAGCAGAACCTTCACTAACTTGGAATGAGGTAGAGGTTCTTTTATTATTCATAGTTCACAACTCATTGTCTCGGGAGTGAGTCGTATATTCCTTCAGTCATAAGGGAGGCGCGAGTATTTCTAAGAGCAAAGCGTCCAAGTTAGATCGGCTTTAGATAAAGTCGGAAACCTTGTCAAGGAAAGCATTACGAGTGAGAGAAGGTTTACAGTGAAAGGCTGAATTTAAGTCGAGGATGAAAGGTGAAGGTTAATGATTTGGAAAGTGCTGTCGCGAATGGCAAAGGGTGTTTCTCCCAAAAACCATTAGGCCTATTGCGTAGACATTAGACAGGGGATATTTCTTCTGCCAGGCCCTTATGAATGAGGTCGTTTACATGACCCTTTTTTCGAGGGAGGAAGTTTGCTTTTTGATAGTCTTGGATGCTCAACAAAGGATCTCTCATGGCTGATTTAAGGATTCAAAACGCCAGCGCTTGACTCAGCAAATGTGAATCAGATACACAGTAAAACAAAATAAAAAGGATGTCGCACCTCAAAAGATTATGAGGAAACGAGCAGAACCAAACCGCGGAAGAGTAGAAGATAAAGGATAACGGAGAGGAAAAACGAAAGAACGAAAGAGTCGAAGGTAAAGACAAGATAACCAAGAGCCGAAAGAAAACGAAAGGGTGAAAGAGACGTAGAGGAAAAGAGGATAACTAAGCAAAGGAAACGAAACGACGAAAGAGGCACAGGAGAATCTGAGAGACCAAAGTTTTAGAAGCAAGCCACAAGGTGTCTTTTATCTCCCTTACTCTTCGAGTGCTGCATCCCAGGAGGAGAAGCACTGATCAAACCTTTGGCGATGGCCTAGTTACTAGAACGAGAAATGATTATAAATATACATAGAAATGCACATATTTTATGAATGTGGATATGGATAGACAGTGTATGAATATTAATTATATACATGTGAATGTTTTTTTTGGTCTATCACTTCATCTACATATACCGTGTGTACGTGTGGATAGACACTTTTACATACATGGAAACATACATCCATATCACGCAAACAAGTCTACGCGTGGAGAATTTCAACCTAGTCAGCCAGAAATGTGATATGTGAAACAGAGACAACTTAGAAGAAAAAAGTCTAGGGGAACACAACTACAGTTTCAAGTTTCAAGAAAGAATAAGGAGGAGGAATCGCAGAAGGAGCATGGGAGAAGAAAGTAGGAGGAGGAGAAGAAGGCGATAAATAGAGAGGGAAAGGGGATGGAGGAAACGTAGAGACGGAGAGAGATGTAACATGAGTCAGGCGGTGCGAGGATAGAAGTAAAAATAAGGCGAAGTAAGTAGAGAAAAGCGAACTTTGAGAGAGGGGAAAGCGAGAAGGGGAATAGGGAAAGGAGGCGAGTAGGAGATGCGACGACTAAGGGGAGGTTTCGACGAGGGAGTTTGCCCTAATGAGAAGGAGGTCAGAGGGAACAGCGGGTCACGACCAACAGCATCTCCTGAGATTTTAACCCACAAAGCATACAAACAAACTACGCGGAGACACACACACACACACACACACACACACACACACACACACACACACACACACACACACACACACACACACACACACACACACACACACACACACACACACACACACACACACACTCACACTCACACACCGCTCTCGTGCGGGCCATCTGCTCTATTACATATGCTTATTTAATGAAGTATTTGAACGATGAATTAAGCTTTGATAAGACCATGCGATGGATAGCGAGAGGAAATGAAACTCCTCCATAAAGAACGAGTGATTCTTATCAAAGGTTCCGACGGCGCCCGCCCACCCTCGCCCACCCTCGCCCACCCGCGCCCACCCTGCCCCTGCCGAGTCTCAAGTGCAGAATCACGGGCCGCACTGTCACATTATCTCTCACGTTATCTTTATGATCTCTTCTTCGCGGCTGAGATTGGGACTGGCTCTCCTCTCTCGCCGACAGGGCCTCCTCCGCCAGACTCTCCTCTCTCTCTGGCTGTCATTCTGTTTTATCGATTTGTCTCTTGCTTTTCTCTCGATCTCTCGCCTCTTTCGGTTTCTCTCTTTTGATCTTCCCCTCTTTCCTCCTCTCTCTAGTTATGTCTTGCTTTCAGTACGCTCTCTCTCTCTCTCTCTCTCTCTCTCTCTCTCTCTCTCTCTCTCTCTCTCT
>NW_028234410.1:20704005-20706505 GCF_977035675.1 Penaeus japonicus
ATTCCTTGCGTGCACGAGGCGCGGTCAGGAGGGGAATTAAGATGACGGAGGCATTTTTCCCCTTAACTTGTCTTCAGGTAATGAAAGCAGTGGTCGCGACTCCGGAATTTAACGATCATGTCGGGATTAGGAGCTGGCAACTGCGAGGCTAAGTGTTTTAGAGACAGTGTTAAACGCGGAGGATATGCGGCCGATGTGACGCTATGCGAACGGCGTTCCCTCCGAGGGTGGTGATGAGCGTGAGTGTCTGTGTCTGTGTGCGTATGTGTATGCGATTGGCGGCGACCGTGGTAAGACAAGTGTGGTTTTGGTTGTGGCGAAGGCGACCGATACAGTTTTAGGTCAGGGAGACGCCATGCAACATGTATAGAGGCTCGCGCCCACGCGCGCGCGCGTGTGCGTTGCGGCGCGTGCATGAGAGACAGTTTGAGGAAGAGGTGAAGAAGGACGGTGGGACGGGGAGGGGAAGGGGGAGGGGGAGGGAGTTTAGTCACGTGGAACGAGTGTACCTGGCAAGAATGTGTGCGGGGCGGGAGACGCCGGAATGCCTTACCAGCGCCGTTTTTGCATCCAACTTTCATGACTCGACCGCAAAAGCGCGCTGTCGGTGACATCAACGAGCACAAGGTCTATCGGCCTCACGGGCTCGGTTGCAGGACATTCCGGGCCGAATCGATGGCGGGGAATCTATTTAGGACGCGGGCGGGAGGAACGAACCCGTCATGCACTGAGCCTACCGCGAGGTGCCGGGACCAAGAACAGCATTATTAGCCTCCAAAATTGTGCGTGTGGTGGCGGGAGGGGGTGGGGGGTTGAATCTCCTTTTTCCCTTTTTTTCTTATCGCCTCCCTTATCTCCTCTCCTCTTTTCTTTTATCTTCTTTTCTTTTCATCTCTCCCTCTTTTCCCCATTCCCTTTCCCTTTCCCTTTTCCTTTCCCTTTTCTTTTTCCCTCCCCTATTTTATCGAACCTCGCTCACGGGCACACCTAAACAGCCAAAGTTTAAGTGTTGCCCCTATAGATAGCCACAAATCAGTTGGATTCCCCTCTTGATCTTGTCTTCAAAAGTTCTCAAAAGAAAAACTGCTTCATCCGGGTTATTGATGCCATTTCGCTGCAACCATTCCGAAGTTGATGTGAATATGTGACCTCGTTATTCTTGGTTTTACCTTCTGACCTTGTCCTCTGCCGCTGATTGCAATCTTCCTCTCTCTTTCTATCTATCTATCTATCCACCCCCCTTATCCATGTCTCACTCTCTCTTTCCCTTTGTGTGTGTAGGTGTACTACGGTATTTCCTTTACTACTTATTTGCGTGACAGTAGTACACTTGGATTGGTATGACGATGCAACATTTTCGTAACGGTAACGAAAAAAACGCTTGTAGCAACGTAGTAACACGAGGGAAATTTCAATCATGGCCAGCAACGGACAGCGGAACATTCTGGAAGGCGATTGTGCGAAAAAGATCCTCGTTTAATGAGAATACTGAGCTTTTATGAAAGCCCAGCATTTCCCGCTATCGAGTCCAGGGAAAAAAGGTGACGGTGCAGTTCATTAATCATGCTTGAAAGATGTCAAAGGAACGCAGATCGCTTGATGAAGATGTGTGTGTGTGTCTGTGTGTGCATGTGTGTGTGTGCGCGCGCGCGCGTGCGTGCGTGTATGTGTATGTGTGTGCGCATGCGCGCGTACGTGCATGTGCATATTTGTATGTGTGCGTACGCTCGTGCGTGCGCGTGGTCGTCCAGACAATCAAACTTCTTCCCCAAGTTGCCTCGTCCTGCGTCTCTCGGAGCAATGACCTGCGAGGGCCCGGCGAGGCGCGGCTGCGGTATTGATAACAGCAGCACAGCAAGGCGCCTTCTCGCCCGCCGCGCCGCCACCGTTGCGACCGCCCACGCTAACGCCGCCAGCATTCCCAAAGCGCCCACAGTGTTTAGGCTTACTCGCTCACGCACTCTCATGCACATATCCGAGAACATGAAGGCATGCATATATACAGTTGTATAAGGTGAAGGGAAAAAAAAACAAAGGTATAGTATGTATGTGTATAAGAGAGACAGATAGACAGACAAATATACAGACAAACAGAGACATAAAAACAAATAGTTTGCATATGCAATAAAGTCTAAGCTTAATGACAGCATTTTTCACAAGGCATCTCCCGCAGCCCCTTCATAACCTCTTGGTGCCTGGAAGCTTGGAGGGATGAGAGGGATGAGGTGGATGTCCGCCCATCGCTCTTTCCGCTTGCTAAACTCGTCGAGATGGATGTGCGAATTTGTGGGCGATGGATGTGCGAATTTGTGGGCGTCCGGGTAGGAGGGGGTTGATTTCCTTTCGCGAAGTCGGTGGCAAATAATTCGCCCTGTGTTCACGAGACAGACGTTTCCCTTGCCATGGAGGTGGCGAAGGTGGAAGGTGGAGCGGGGTAGTTGTTTATATGTGTATACACGCCTCAGAGGTTAGGCATGGGACACAGCAGTACACGTTGAGG
>NW_028234410.1:20714005-20719005 GCF_977035675.1 Penaeus japonicus
ATATATATATATATATATATATATATATATATATATATATATATATATATATATATATATAATATATATATAATATATATATATATATATATATATATAATATATATGTACATATATATATATATATATATATATATATATATATATATACTGTATATATACATACATATATATATATATATACATATATATACATACATATATATATATAATATATATATAATACATATATATATATAATATAATATTATATATATATTATATATATGTATATATATTATATATATATATATAGTATTGTGTGCGTGTGTGTGTGTGTGTGTGTGCGTGTGTGTGTGTGTGTGTGTGTGTGTGTGTATGTGTGTGTGTGTGTGTGTGTGTGTATGTGTGTGTGTGTACGTGCGAGCATGCGTGTATACGATTGTGATCTCACACCCCGAATGATTTTCAAAATCAACCGAAAATAACTTGAAAGCATATTACGGTGTGCAGCGCGTGTTTTCGACAGGACAAGTGAAAAGATCAAACGTGACCTTAAGAGTCCTCCACACAACAGAGCGCCGTCCGCCTACACTAATAGAGCCGCTACATTCTTCTCTCTTCTAGTCTTATTAATCAGCAGCATCTTCCTTCCTCCTCCGCCACTGGAAAGTAGATTGCTGTAGGTCATGAGAGAGGCGCTAGTCACGCTACTCACGTGAGCGCCGGGGAGGTTTCGAGAGAGGCCAGGAGAGGTCAAAGGTCACGTTTCCACCGCCTTCAAGACACACGCGCGGACGTGATGTTTGTAAAGGTTGTAACCTCGCACTTTCACGCAGAAACACGGAGGTGCGAGCGATACCATTGGCGTGTTAATGGACGGCCGAGCAAAGCATTTTCATGGGAAAGTGTCTATAAAAATTGTCTCCTTGGAAGTTTCGAATACGTGGTTTTGGTTTCGGAAATGTGGCGAATGGAAGACTTGTTTTTTCTTTACTCTTTTTTTTTATCGGAGTGACGTTATTTCAGACATGTGGAAAATGGAAGCTTTTGTTGTAAATAACTTCGGTCAAAGTTTCGCTGTGCTGTGTTGGACACGCCTCTTATGAACGTGGTCATTCTCTTTCGATTGAACAAGAGTATTGGCTGTTAATAGTTATTGGATGTTACCATGACAACGGACGCACGGTTCAAGTGGCAGAAAATATCTAGATAGGGGACAGAGAACCAGTATTTGATGCTTCGCAGCCATATGGACTGATAGTTTTGCCTTCAGCTTTTATGACAGTACGTTTTGAGCGGACGCATAAATTTTCTTTTTTTGCATATATATATATATATATATATATATATATATATATATATATATATATATATATATAAATATATATTATATATGTATATGTAATGTATATTATATAATATATATATATATATATATATATATATATATATATATATATATATATATATATATATATATATTATGTTGTGTGTGTGTGTGTGTGTGTAGGTGGGTCGGTGGGTGGGTGGATTTGTTATTTTTTTAACAAATGTTTTAGACATGCACTGATAAGCACAAATACAAACTTTCATTGTCTTTCTCTCTATCTCTTTCACATTCTCCTTTTCTTTTCTTTTTCTTTTTTTTTTCTGTTCTTTTTATTTTTCGTCCTAACTCTCCCCTCATCCCACCCCCTCCCCCAAAAGCTCCCACAGTGACGTGTGTTTATTAGCCGCGTTTAGCCTCCAGGGGCCTGATTAAGCCTGCGTCGCCATATTTTTCTTTGGCTGGGGACGGCGGAGGGATTCTGCCCCTGGGGGAGATTGGCTGAAGGTGTTATCGCGGCCTCACCTTGCGTTGCCCCCCGTGTGTGTGCTCTGCGGGAGGGTGGGGCAGGGGATGGGAAGGGGGAGGGGGAGGGGGAAGAGAAAGGGAACGAGCGCTGTGGGAAGGGGACTGTTGTTGATTGTCCTAGATTTCTTTTTTTTTTCTTTTTATTGGGGGGGGGGGGTGAAGAGGGGCGTTCTGTTTTGATTGATTTTGTGTGTTGGTCTCTCTCTCTCTCTCTCTCTCTCTCTCTCTCTCTCTCTCTCTCTCTCTCTCTCTCTCTCTCTCTCTCTCTCTCTCTCTCTCTCTCTCTCTCTCTCTCTCTCTCTTTCTCTCTCTTTCTCTCTTTTTCTCTCTTTTTCTCTTTTGTTACATCACTTTATCTGTCTCTCAACGTTTTCTTACTACCTACTCATCCTTATCCCAGCTCTCTTCGCTTTATTTCTCCTCTTCATTTCTTCTTCGAAAATGTCCAATTCTTTCATCTCCCCCCCTCATCTTCCGTCCCTTTCCCAGGTTTGAAGCAAATATCATGTTCCCGCCAAGGTCACACGATTACATCCAAATGCACATTTCTCTCAACTTACGTATTCCACGCGTGCATTTTGACCCGGCTCAATCATAGTGTTTTGTCCGCCGTCTTGAGGCTGAATTACCAGTTGAGGAGCTCATCACGCGTTTAAGGCTGACTTTGAAACCCGCAAGTATGGAAACGTTTGGCGAGATTTTACCTGAAGATTTTCCCCCGCGTCAAGATAGCTCGTGGGATGTGTCATCCGCGGGGGTATTATTAGCGTCGGCGACCTTCGGCAACGGATGGCCGTGCTAAAAGATGTGTTTCGTTTCAGTTTGGTTTCGTTTTTGTGTTTGTTTCGGTGGTTGTGAAGTGATGAGTGACAGGGGCACCGCGCAGCACGAAGACTATTTAGATTGCGATCTCGGCTAGCGTTGGCATCGGTTTAGAATTTATCTCTTGTCTGTCGGCGATTTGACAGCGAGGTAATCGTTGCAGGCAGGTAGCTACTGCAATTCCGGACTGTTGTTCCAGACGACCGGGCTTCCCGAACCGTTTTTGTAAGGCTGGAGATCGATTTTCCAGCAAATATTGTTTCAAGTTGAAGTAGAACGGTCTTCCAGTTTTGGCATGACTGGCAGTGGAGTTGCAAGCGAATTGCAAGCACTCTTGTTAAGCGCATTCGCGTCAACAGCAGGGTTGGGATAGGGACGGGGGCTAGGTATCCCAGCGGCGTCCAAACAGGTGAGTGGCTCGCCTCCTATGTTGCGTCTGTTGCGTGTCTCCTGATTATTCACGCGGCCTCATAGGTTATGCTTACGTGGCAGCTAATTGTCCAAAACTAATTCATTTAGAAGAGGTAACATGAAGGTGCTCAAACATAGGTTTAGCATACTCTTCCTCCGCTTCCTTTAGTAGCCTCTTGCCCTGAAAGCGTCCTTTTTTGGTCTTTGAGGGGAAAAGGGGGGGGGGGGATAGGGAACTTTGGAATTTCCTTTTCCTTTTCCGCCTTTCTCTTCCGGTTTCCCCCTACTTCCATCTTCCTTCCTCTGCCGCCCACTCCGCACTCGGGGTTTGGTTGAGATGAGCACACCTCTCTCCCTTTTGCCTACCCTTTTCCCTTTCTCTTTCCCTTCCCCTACCTCTTCCCCCATCTCCCCATCTTCGTACCTCCTTCCCTCTGTTGTGTCCTCAGAATGGGATGGGGTATAGGATGGGATGAAGGATGAGGTGGAATAGGGAAGTGTTCCATGACTCCCTCTCCCATCCGTCCCTACCTATAACCCTTACGCTACCCTCTCCCTTCCCATCCCTCCCTCACCCTACCTCCATCCACCCTTCACCCCCTTCCCATCCCCTCCCTCACACAGCTTCTCCCTCCCTCCCCCCCACCCACACTTCCCCTTCTTCCCCAGATGTCTTCTCCCCCTCCCCCTCTCCCCCTCAGATAGCGCCGTTGCCAGCGCGTGCTTGTGATTCTTGGCAGGGCATCAAAGCGGAGGGTGCAACACGCGGTCGAAAGCTTCCTCCGCCGCCGACAGCTTGCCTAATTATTTAACGGCCGCCACGCGATGTTAGCGGTGTCGGGGAGGGAAAGGAGAAGGGGAAGGGGAAGAGGAGGGAGGGGTAAGGGAGGAAGTACAGAGGGAGGGGGGAGGAGGGTAAAGGGGTAAGAGGGGAGGATGGGAAGGGGTAGAGTGGGAAGGGGGGAGGGAGAAGGGGTAAGAGGTAGGGATAGGAGAAGACGCGGTAAGGAAGGAGAGAGTCATCACACTGTGGGCGTGGGATTAGGGCATTCACCTTCAGGGGAGACAGTGTTGTGAAGGGTACTGCAGGCGACGGGGAGAAGGCAGTCGATGGGCTTCAAGGATTAGGAGAGTCATGGAAGGCCGTTGCTACGAGGCGATTCAGGACCAGAGGCTATGAGGGCCTCGCTGGCGTTGGGCGGTAGGCATGGGGCAAGGAGGAGGAGGAAGAAGAGGAAGAGGAAGAGGAGGAGAACAGGGAAAAAAGAAGAGTATGAAGAGAAGTTCAATAAGAATAGAGATTAGTAGTAGGAGCATTGTAGGGAGAAGGAGGAGAAGGAGAAGAAAAAGGGAAAGCGAGAGAGTCGTAGCATTAGGAGCAACATGAGAAGGAGGTGAAGGAGAAACGAACGGAGAAGAAAGGGAAAGGGGGAGAGGGCTAAGAGGAGAGACACACGAACCAGAACCCGATTTGGAGAATAAGCCTGTGAGTAGGGGAGAAATAAGGGGAGCTAATGAGGAAGGGCGGGGCTCGAGGGAGGCGCAGAAGGAGGGCAAGGCCGAGGAGGTGTGGAGAGAGGGGAAAAGGAGGGGAAAAATATGTGTGAATCCTTTCGCGCTGGAAGATGAAGTAGTGGGGGGCATGGGATAGGCAAGGAGCAAATGCCTTAATGAACAATGGTGAACGAGATGCGCCGGCGAGAGAACTTGAGGGATGTGAACAGATAGCGAAGGAGGATGGCATAAGAGAGAGGGATAGAGAGCGCATCAAAGGGAATGTCAACGGCAAATGGAGGGTATGTGATCGGGCAAGGGAGCCGGGGAGACGGCAGATCGGACCCAGACGCAGTGAAGTGTAATAGCGCTTCCCTCCCCTCCTCTCCCCTCGCCCTCCCTTTCCCCCTCTCAAACCCCCTCCCCCTCACCCTCC
>NW_028234410.1:20729005-20734005 GCF_977035675.1 Penaeus japonicus
CCCTCCTCCAGCCTCCTCCTCCCCCTTCTCCCTCCTCCAGCCTCCTCCTCCCCCTTCTCCCTTCTCCAGCCACCTCCCTCCTCCAGCCTCCTCCTCTCCTCCCCCCCCTCCCCACTTCTCCCTTCAAGGAACATACACACATTTCTTTCCCTGTCTCTCCTCTCGCATGCATTTATCCCCTCCCCCTCCCTCCTCCCCTTACGCGGACATCCCCCTCCCCCCTCGCGAGTGAAAGCAGCGTTGATTAAAGAAATCGCTTAAATTGAAACCCCTTCAAGCTAGTCTCTGTTTAACACCTAACACGGAGTAAAAAGCGGAGAGAGATAAAAAATAATTCGTCGAGTGTGGGAGAAAGAGACAAAATGTGAGAGAAAGAGAATGGGGAGGAGAAGCTGTGTAGGAGAGGGAAAGAAAGTGGAAAGAGACAAGGAGAGAAAGAAAGGGAAGGGAAGGAGAGAAAGGGAGTTGAGAAAAGAAGGGATTTAGGTGATTTAGATTTAACGGATGACGATGAGACATAGTAGGGGAAGAGGCGAGAGGAGAGTAAAGGAAAGAGGAAAGAAAGTGGAAGAGAGAAGGAAAAGGAAGGAGTGTGAGAGATGAAGAAGAAGAGGGAGGGGGTGTTTAGAAATAGAGTAGTAGAGAGACAGAGAAGAGGAGAAAGAGAGGCGAGAGGAGGGCGGATGTGAATAATAGAGGAGTTAGAACGAGAGAGGGAAAAGAGGTGGAGATGGAGTGGGAGTGAGTCTGTGAAAGAGAGTAAAGGCTTGCAACAATGTCACTTCTAAACTATTTTTAGTTGACAAAAGAATATGCAACAGAAGCAAGGACAATACAAGTCGCATCAATCACCTAATTATAAGCACACAGGCCAGGCTGCGAAACCCTAATTAGCAACAGACTCGGATCGTTCTGTCTGGACGAGAGAAGACAAGCGCGCACCGCCATAGGAGTTCGGACCGGCATTGCGTCACGCGGGGCCTCGGCGGCACCGCTCGGCAGGGGTCAGCACAACACTTGTCTATTTTTAGGAAACATACGCTAACTTTTTGACTCGAGAGGCATGACGCGGTAGACGTTGGCGTGAGAGGTTGTCTCATTCCGGATCAGATTTACAAATAGAAATGTAAAAAAAAAAAATGGGGAGCGGTGAAATTACCCATCAAAGATCTTTCTTTTTATTTGGTGTGAGGGAAAATGATAAGCTTAGATATAGAAAAAAGACCTTTGTAAAAGCTGAACCCTCTGTAATCATCTACAAAGTGAGAGGGGGAGGAGAAGAAAGAAAGGAGAAGAGGTGAGAAAAGATGGAAGGGGAAAAGAAAAAAAAAAGGTGGAAAGGAGAGAAAAGTAAGAGGAGGAAAGGGAGAAAGAGAGGCAGAGGGAGGGAGGGAGGGCGAGGAGAAAAAAAAAATGAGAGGGGAAAATAAAAGGAAGAAAGAGCGGGAATGGGGTGGAGGAAGAGGAGAAGGAGAAGGGAGTGGAGCAGATTCAGGTGAAGATACGTCCCTCCCCACGCCCCTCTCTTTTCCCCTCTTCCTCGCCGCCGCAATCAAAAGTCCTTGGCCAATCGGTGTTTGAAACCCCTAACTTTCCCCTCCATCTGCCACATGCCTACAGCTCTGTGTCAGCAGCTCTTTCATTGCGCTGATTCACATATCCATTTCTGAAAATCTTAAACTTGGAGCGTAATTTTGGTATACTAGATTTAAAGGGAAAAGGAGAGGAAGGGGAGGGAAAGAGGGAAATGGGAGGGGACGAGATGGGAGGAATAATGGAAGAAAGATACAGAGACCAAGATTTTTTTTTCTATTTTTAATGTGGAGGAAAGGGAGACAGAGATAAAATAGTGGTTTTGAAGTCGCAGATTTCAAACCAGCACTCAAATATCCTAGTGAAAGCTGCCTTCAACTGCTCAGATTATCAGTGACGATTTGATGAATAAAAAAAGTCTTTATTTTTGGTCTAATTATAGGAATGTGCAATATTGTGTAATAAAGGGAATTTATGTAAACGATATGGCCCCTACTTCCATTCCATAAAAGCTCTCCTTCCGCACACCCTCTCTCTGCATATATATATATATATATATATATATATATATATATATATATATATATATATATATATATATATATATATGTGTGTGTGTGTGTGTGTGTGTGTGTGTGTGTATGTGTGTGTGTGTGTGTGTGTGTGTGTGTGTGTGTGTGTGTGTGTGTGTGTGTGTGTGTGTGTGTGTGTGTGTGTGTGTGTGTGTGTGTGTGTGTTTGATATTTTACTAATGATGACAGCAGCAATGGTTACCATCTTTTCCTAATTGTGTGTATTGCTTCCCTTATTGGTCATACATATAGTATAGACACATCATGTATCATGCATTAACCTTTTTTTTCTCTTTACAGGTATGTGTTAAGAAAGGGATTGTAGACTTCAGAGGACTCAGTGAGTATACGAATATATGCATGAATCCATTTTTAAAGATTATATGTATATATGTTAGCATTCTTAATATAATGCTTAATCTCCCTGTGGATCTTGAAGACCGAAAGAAGATATCAAGGAATTATATATTTTTTGATAAGCATGATATCGCATGGCTCTACGACCGGAAGGAGAGCGCCAGTGTGAGCGGCCCTTGGTAGGAATGAAATATAGTCGCGCGGGTGATTAAGGGATGTTGTTGTTCTAGATAAAACGGCGCAGATAAACGCAAGATAAACAGAACACTTCAGAAGCAAATGTTATGGAAAGCGGCGCGCTCTCAGCACACAGTATGTACAGTATCCTTAGCGGCGAATCTTGTCCAAAAACTTTTTTTATTTTACGCCACTTTTTTTTCCTTTATTTTTTTTTTAAGATGAAGGATGGCTGTGTTTGTGTTTAGTGTTGTTCCGTCTGACAGCGCTCGGTACAACATCTCCGCTAGAGTGACAACAGCACAGAGCGGGGATCTGGGGAACGCATCAGAGGCACACGATCGCTCGCTCGGTGCTCACTGCGCTACAGGAGGGAGGGAGGGAGCGAGCGCTTGGTAACGGAGCGACGGGCGGCGTGTGGGCGGCGATAGTTGTGGGGGAAAGGGGATGGGCTGAGGATGAGGATGAGGATTGTGGGTTAAGGATGGGCGCTGGCAGTCGGTGGACTAAGGGTGGGAAAGACTAGAGCGAGGCCGGGCGTGGGAAAGGAGTTTAGTAGAGGATGGGCGTCGGGATTCGATGGGCTGAGGATGGATGTAGGAAAGGAAGAGTAGAGGAACATGACATGTGCTAGAATACCTCAGGAAATGAAAATGGATGCAGCTTTCAAAGCCCTCTTACAATTTTCTTTTGTAATTTTTTTTTCTATTTATTTCCCAAAGGCATATGAGGAAAACGCGTGTTGCAATATTTTATTATTTCTCTCTCTCTCTCTCTCTCTCTCTCTCTCTCTCTCTCTCTCTCTCTCTCTCTCTCTCTCTCTCTCTCTCTCTCTCTCTCTCTCTCTCTCTCTCTCTCTCTTCTCTCTCTCTTCTCTCTTCTCTCTCTCTCTCTCTCTCTCTCTCTCTCTCTCTCTCTCTCTCTCTCTCTTATATATATATCTATATATTTATATATATATATATATATATATATATATATATATCTATATATATATATATATATATATATATATATATATATATATATATATATATATATATATATATATATATATATATATATATATATATATATATATATATAATATATTATATATACATACACATATATATTATACATACATATATAATATATATATATAATATAACATATATATATACATATATACATATATATACAGTATACATACACACACATAGATACATACATACATATATATATATATATATATATATATATATATATATATATATATATATATATATATGTGTGTGTGTGTGTGTGTGTGTGTGTATGTGTATCTGTATTTTTATATCTTAATCTATTTCCATCTATCCTTGTCTCCATCTCTATGTTTCCCATGCAATATTGCTGATGGAGATTTCACGACTAGCAAGAGCCGCCAACGGTGTTAAAAGCAGACTGAGCAACATGGAACGTCATTTCCCTGTGACCTTTGATGTCGGGCGGCCGGGGTTGTTTTACCAGAATGTGGCGAAGCGAGGTCAGCAGCGCGGGGTCTGCCGGATTGCTGCCCCAAGCTCGCCTGCTCACCCTTTTGCTCGCTTTTACTCGCTTTTGCTCGCTTTTTCCTCTCTTTGCTGTCTGATGGTTATACATAGGCCTACACGAGGGCAAAGCACGAGTGCGCTCACGCAGGAATATATGTTAAAAAAAGATATTGGCTCACTTGGCTTTACTGCACCAACACACACATACACATACAAGCACGCACACACACACACACACACACACACACACACACACACACACACACACACACACACACACACACACACACACACACACACACACACACACACACACACACACACACACACCGTGAAATACCCCCCACCCAAAGTAGTAAGTAGATTCAAGTTATGTTTAGCACGTGCTAAGGCCTTTCGCAACCCAAAGTTAAGACTTACGAAGCTAAATGAGAAAAGGATGTTGCTTATTGTTGCTTATTTGATGAGCGTTACAGTTGATATCACTTATTATTAACAGGATGACGTTGCGGATTCCAATGTCAGTCATTTTTATTAATGTTATCATTATCATAATTAGTTTTATTGCTGAACCTATTCTCTTTGGCTTTTGTTATTTTTTTTTCACTTTATTCTTTTATCAATATTATACATCATCATTATTACCATTATTATTATTATTATTATTGTGATTATTATTCTTATTATTACTAGTATTGTTAGTATTATGATTATTATTATTACTTATATTGTTATTATCATCATCATCATCATTATTACTAGTATAATTATCATTGCCATTATCCTCATCCTCGCCATACGAAAACGCGGAGCAAAAACTCACAGAACACAACGCAACGTGAAGGAA
>NW_028234410.1:20739005-20741505 GCF_977035675.1 Penaeus japonicus
GCCTTTTTTAGTGTTAGCGAGGGGGGAAAGGGAGAGAGAGAGAGAGAGAGAGAGAGAGAGAGAGAGAGAGAGAGAGAGAGAGAGAGAGGTGGGAGAGGGAAAGAGAAAGGGGTAAGAGAGGCAGAAAAACAGACAGACAAACTGAAAGACGGACAGAGAAACATGCCTATATATAAAGAGAAGGAGAAGAACGAAGAAGGAATAAAGAGACCGAGAGATCCGTAAAACAGGTTAAGAGAGACATGATCTAGTGACGCTGCCCGACGCCGGTGCCAACGCCCCCCAAGGCTGAATTCCCGAAGGAAGGACAGCAAGCAGGAAGTACAGGACTCGTGTTTGTTGTTTATGATTGAGAAAGAGAGAGAGAGAGAGAGAGAGAGAGAGAGAGAGAGAGAGAGAGAGAGAGAGAGAGAGAGAGAATTCCGTTTTGTTTGATATTTTGATAAATACATATTTTTATAGATATATGTTGAAAATTTGATTAATTTTTATATGCATATTATGGCATTAGATAATTATTATGTTGTTTTTATAAGTGATAAAATCGATGTATTTTTATGCGAATGCTCGTAGCGCTCTCTCTCTCTCTCTCTCTCTCTCTCTCTCTCTCTCTCTCTCTCTCTCTCTCTCTCTCTCTCTCTCTCTCCTTATGTCTCTATGTTAAATCTTTGATTATCTTTTTATGGGCAGGTGTAGAATCGACTCTTCTTGAACGGGCATTTAATGTATGTTGCGTTTTTTCTTCTTCCCTTTTTGTTTTCTTTTTCATTCTTACGATGCCTAGGAAGCCCAGATGTGTCGAGGGGATTTTAAGTCTTATTTTGTAACCTCAGGTGGTGCTTTGGCGAGGATGTCCGTGCTGGCTTGGAATGGTGGGGGAGGGGGGTAGTGGTCGTAACTCTTTGCCGGTTTTGGATGTTTGTTATTTTCGTTTTAAGAGATAGAAGGGCGGATAAGGGAGAGAGAGAGAAGGAGAGGGGAGGGGGGGGGGGCGAGGGATTTAAGAGTAAGAATATACGTTGATTTCCACATGTGCGTGTACCGAGGACGGGTGCTTAGAGGTCACGCACATACTGCGAGGGGGCGCGCGTATCGGAGCGTGAGGAAGTCGCTGTCTTGTATGCATGGGCTCCGTCGGCCTGTCGCGCCCCGGACTCGCCATTGGCAGCGTTGTTATCAAGGGTCGGGACCCAGCGCTTGTCAGCCAGGAGGGGGGAGGAGGAGGGAGAGGGAGAGGGGGAGGGGTTTTAGATTTAGTCAAACAACAGAGGCACGCAGGGAGCCGCATATTTACAGGTCAGAGTCTGGTAGAGCGGGCCAGATGTCGGACATTTGTTGCCAAGATGATGCAAAATACCCGCCAACCCGCCGCTAGGAAGAGGTTTCGAAGAAGACTTTCATAGCAATTTGATATTTCGGTCTTCGGTGACGATCTGGCATCGACCGTGCTCTAAATGCTGTCAGTGGAAGTACCTCGCGGCTGTCAGAACATGCCCGCTTATAAGACTGACATGTCGGATTGTCAGCACAGCGCTATAGCCATTGAGCTGTCAGCACACACCTAATGAGCATCCGTTTGTCATGTGACGCGGAAGCTGATAAACTTGTTAGTAAGTAATGTCTGATATTGAGTAGTCAGCAGAGTGCTATTAATAGGTTTCAGTGCATGCCACAGGAGCATTTGTCGTTCTGGCCAAGTCGAAAACGGTCCGCTTGATCGTGCTCGAGATTTCTTGCCGATGGTGCATTCGTGGTCTATATGCCTTAGCTGAGAAACTGCCTTGTGGTGAGACTTTAAAAACGATTTTCACTGTACATTACCAGTACATAAACCTCAAAAAGAAAAAAATAGTTCGATATTCAATTTCCTTTTCAGGTTACGAATTGAAATGTGCATTTTTCAAGCACTAAACTCGATGCAACACAAACTGTATCCACTATGACGAAAGAGATTCGCCTTCCCTCCTTTGAACATGAAAGTGACGGACAAGACCGTGACTTCATGGCACGTTTGGGTTCTTTCTGGTTTATTGTATTTATTTGCCGTTACCATCTAAGTCTGTTGGTGCTGTGTTTTTAGTCCTCTCTCTCTCTCTCTCTCTCTCTCTCTCTCTCTCTCTCTCTCTCTCTCTCTCTCTCTCTCTCTCTCTCTCTCTCTCTCTCTCTCTCTTTCTCTCTCTTATTCTCCCTCTTTCTTGTCATTATTATTTATATTTTTATGATGATCATCACTTATTTATTTACATGTTTGATATTCGCTCTTCGTACAAGTGAAATCGTCCGTCCCCGCGCCTATTTTCTGGCAAACAGTTGCGAGGAAGGAAAAACTTCAGATACGCGAATCGTGACTGGAATCGAGAATTTTTATTCTTTGTGGCCTAGCCTCATCCCAGAGAGAGAGAGAGAGAGAGAGAGAGAGAGAGAGAGAGAGAGAGAGAGGGGGGGGGGAGTGAGAAATAGAAAGAGCGAGGAAAGGAGAAAGAGAGAGCGAGATGGGGGA
>NW_028234410.1:20754005-20756505 GCF_977035675.1 Penaeus japonicus
GGAAGAGAAGATGGAAAAATATTAGTATGTGGAAGAGAAGGTGGAAAAGCGGCAGGATGTTCCAGCGGGAGGAGGAGGGTGTTGGATTAAAAAAGTGGATGACTAACAGGATGTGGAAGAGAAAAAGTGGAGAGTCTGACTAGCAAGAACGAGAAAATGATGAGAATTCTTTTAAAACATCGAAAGAGGGAAAATAAAGCGATGACACAGTTAAGAAAATAGGTGCGTTTGATGGAGATGGAAATGAATAATGAACGAGGAGTTTCTTTTTCTTCTTTCTTTCTTTCTTTTTGGAAAATGTTTCAGCGAATTCAGACACTATAAAGGATGGTATTGGATGATGCAAGCGCTGTGTGGACGCGTGTGGAAGGGTGGAAAAGGGGGTGGGGCTTGTTTTTTGTGCGTGTTGACTCGGGCGGGAGAGCAAACGAGGATCGGATAACGAAAGAAGGAGAAGAGGGAAAAAAGACCATGACTGCAGACGAAGAAGAAGGCGAGGGGCAGAAGAAGGTGCTGGTGACGGGAGAAAATAGAAGACGGAGAAAAGGATGGAGGAGAGAGAGAAAAAAACGAATGAAATTGAAGGCATCTCATTTACGTCACTTTTCTTCCTCATCTCTCTTACCTTTCCCTTGTTCTCCTCTTCTTTCTCGTCTTTCTTTTCATCTCATTTTTCCTACCTTTCCTCCTTTCTTTCCCTCCTCCTCTTCTTCTTCACCCCCTTTCATTCAACTCGTCCTCCTCTACCTCTTCTCCTTTTCTTGTAAATGACAAAATGAGAGAAGATTCCAAAGAAAAAAGTCAAGACTGCAAGGTAGGGCTACGTCTAAAGGGTGCTAATTGGCACCGCGTCGACAGGTGCCCTTGTGCCGGGTACCAGACGTCCAGCGCGGAAATGGGACCAAGATGTAGTTCGGTTGGGGAGGCACCTCTCTCTGTGTCTGTCTACTAAATTATGGATCTTCCTCTCTCTCTCTCTCTCTCTCTCTCTCTCTCTCTCTCTCTCTCTCTCTCTGTATATATATATATATATATATATATATATATATATATATATATATATATATATGTATATGTATCTATCTATCTATCTCCATCTCTCTATCTTTTCCTCTCCCTCTCCTTCTCATCTCCTCCCCTCATCCTCCCCTTCCTTCCATACCTCCCTTCATCCCTCCTTCATCCCCTACCCGCCATGCCCCCTCCCCCCCAAGGTGATCCTCTAATGGTGTTTGATATCTTGGCAACATCGCGCATTGAACTCGTCCTGCAGTGGCGGAGGGTTATGATGATGATGATTGTAATGAGTGACTAAGATGATAATGGTGATGATTATGATGAACAACTATCATGCTGTTGATGATGGTGGTTCGTGATCTGACTGATAGTGGCGGCGACAGCTTTTATATTGTGAAAATATTGAGAAAATTATACTGATCGTAGAACAATGATTATGCAGTAAAGAGTGTTTCTTGTGACAAGGCAAGCGAATTAAGGATAGAACTAAGGAAAAAGTTATGGTGCGTACAATGGCAAATGAAGTGGAAGATAATGATATAAGTATAAAGATATTAATGATTTTAACTCGATCGTTCTCGCAATGGCAGTGTTAGGAAACGAAGGAAGACAAGACGGCGACGAGAAAAATAGCTACAAAAAAAAGAAAAGAAAAAGTGGAGCAGGAAAATGATGTAACAGTCGGGAGCGAGTTGGGAGTGTGGGGCAAGAATCTGGCAAAAACGAAGAGCAAGGCGAAGGAATATATGGCGAGACGTGGCTGCGGCGAGAGGCGCATCGGCAGATCAATTTGACAAAAAGGTGTTTATGCGTACATACATACTGCATATATACATACTTGTGTGTGTGCGTGCGTGTGTGTGTGTGTATGTGTGTGTGTGTGTGTGTGTGTGTGTGTGTCTGATTTTCAGAGACTGAAGCGCATTTATGCATATTAGGTCGTTGTTGATAAGGCATACAATGCGATTGATATGTCAAGCATTCATCCGCGCCGGCAGCCAAGGGCCAAGGTCTCACTCGCTGATTTCTCCCCGAAGGAGTTGCACAGAGATGAATATATTGGATGATGCGAGCGGACAGGCAGGTAAGCAGACAAGCAGGCATGTGAGCATATAAGCAGGGAGACATGTCCACAGGTAGTCAAGACACAACCAAGCAAGCACGGGAGCAGATATACATTGGACCTTACGTACCAGTAATCACTATCACATGCAAGCAAAAGACAAGAGCTAGACAATCATATACCAAGGTAAACCATCAATTTGAAACACAGACAATCTAACGGATAGACAGTTCAACATGCATGAAATACAAGCAGACAGTCGGATAGATATACTGATATGCTGTAAATCTGAGACAGACCGGGAGGAAAACCTTCATACATACAAGAGAGAATTAAATTCCCCCCCCCCCCCCCCACGGCACACTAACAATCAGGCGCGCAGACAAGCGGGGAAAAGTATTCAGGAACCGCACCGACGAA
>NW_028234410.1:20761505-20766505 GCF_977035675.1 Penaeus japonicus
CGGTCGGCTCCTTGTGATGTGGTGGCGCCGGGGTGTCATGCTGGCTGTGTCCTGGTTGCATTACCAGCGAGCGAGGTGGTCGGTCGTGTTCGTACTCTTTATTCATGGTCGTCTGCTCTTATTGGGCACATGCGGTCGTCCTTCGCGTGCCGCTTGTCCAGGGCAGACACCTCTGGGGAGACGCGAGAGAGGGAGGGAGGGAGGGAGGGAGGGGGAGATCAGTGGCAGCCGTTGTCGCACCTCCTCAGGAGTGATACGGAGAGATGTAAACGACACGACTTGACCCAGTTCTAAGCTCAACCTTGACACGCAGCCCCCTGACCCCCTGAGTCTCGAGTCTTGAGGCTGTGAACCCCGCGTGACACACACTCTCGCCCATCCACTATGACACACACGCCCTTCGCTGGCCTCCGTCCCGATTTCAGTCACTCTGCCCCGTGCTCGTTGACCCTCGCGATGCCACCCCGTTCCCTGTGACCCGTGGCACTGACGATGCCATCCTGGCCATCTCCATGGCTTCGCCGCTTTATCCTGGCGACTCACAAGCAGGAAAATCAATCCTGTCCGACACCTTGCTCAACCACATCGGCAAGGTAGCGAACACAGTTTATTGTTTTCCTAGTTGAGCAAAGGGTAAAGCATACGTTCGTCCCTACATGGCTTTGATCGCCCCTTGGCTCAATTTGTCTCGTGGAAATGATTAGCTTTTGCAGAGGGCTGTCCTCTGCGGTCCGTCGCCCCGTCTTTTGTTTGCGGCGCGGAGCCCTGTCGACTTCCCTCTCCTTAGAATGACGTCGGAGCGGAGAACTTGCATTGGAAAGTCTCTCTCCTCGATGGGTTTTCTCTCTGTATATTAATTAGTGACCTTCGAAAGCAAAGGGAATCACTTTTCGTTATGTTTTGTTGTCGTTCATGTTGGATTTGTTTTATTGGAGAGACCCAAGAAGAGCGTCACGCCTGGGAGTTTCATGAAATTTATTGTCAATGTGTAGAGTTAGCGCGCGGCCGCTAAGGTCAAGCAAATACATTGTGTTTATGGTTGTGGGTTTAGGAGGATCCTTGTGTGTCTGCCCTTTTGTTTTTATATACTTGTTTTTATTCGACACGGCGATACCATGGCAGTAAGAGGGGGGACATTTAGTGTCTCAAAAAAGAAAGTCTGCAGAGTATGGAAAGGGTTGAGTTGCAAGTGAGTGTTTTAATTAACGCTGCCATCCTCTTTTGACCTCGCTCACGGATCTGACCTGACTCCCCCAGCAGGAAACTGCTCACGATTTTCTTCTTTTTTATTGTGTCTGAAGATGGGAGAACGCATATATTAAAGGTTTTAAAAACTCGTGACTTCAAATTATTTTACCTGGCTGCTTTTAAAATAGATGGACACACACACACACACACACACACACACACACACACACACACACACACACACACACACACACACACACACACACACACACACACACACACACACACACACACACACACACACACACATACACAAACACATACACCTACGTACACACACGCGCACACACACGTTCGCAATCACACACCCAACACGTACTTACATATGTTCGCTGCCCTTTTTTTCCTCATCTCCCTCTTCCCTCTCCTTACGTCATTGTTCCAACCTTCAGCCTCCTTTTCTTGTACAGCTTCTTTACCTGCTTCTCTGCCCTCTCTCGCCCTCCGCGGAATCTACCTACGCACTTTCATCCGTTGCGCTAATTGCTTTGGCGGTGGGTTCTGCATTGTGTGTTCCCCGCTTGTGTTGCTCATTCTTGTTTCTCGTTGGCTTTGTTTCGTTTTGTTCATTTGCCTAAATGTTTATTCACGTGCGTGTTATTGTACATAGTATTGTTGCAAGTCGTTTTGCAACTCATAGCGGAGGAACTTGGTCCTCTCCTAGGTATCATGCCACAACTCGCCAGCGCTTTTATCTCTCCACCCCTTTCACTGCTTCCACTGTTTCCACTGCATCCACGTTTTGCTCCGTGGCATCTACTTTTCCACGCAACCTCACACCTGGTGCCCACCGTTCAACCTTCACCCTACATCCTACATCCTATATCCTTCATGCTTGTCCTTGATTTCCAAGTATCCATTAGCATGCAATCTGTACTTCCTCTCCTGTTGCCGATATATCTCGCTTCATGGGACAGGTACCCCCTTCCCTCTTCCCCCTTCTCCATCCCCTAGCCCTTCCTCGCAGCTGTTTCTCATAATCAACTGTCACTTTAATTGCGCTACGTTTACCTTTTCATTCGTCTGTGTCTCTCTATCTATCTATCTCCATTCTTTTCAGTAATCTGCTTCCTCCTCTTCGTCATCTTCCACCCTTTCCCTCCGTTTCATGCCCCCCTCATGCTGATGCCCTTTTCTACCTCCGGCACTGCTATTTGCACCGTCATTCCATCACTGACCCACTACCCGGGCCCTTTCTGATCCTGCCCTTTTCCATCCCTTGAGCCAGCGCCTACCCCTCCACGCACACACCTTTCCCCTCCTGCTTCTCCCCTCCCGCTCTCCATGCTTCCCTTTCTCCTGCCCTTTCCCTCCCATTCCCCATCATCCCCTTTTTCCTTCCCTCCCTCCCACCCACTCTCCCTCCTTCTGTCCCTCCTTCGGCCTGCTCTCTGCTAAACTCTACACCCCCCCTCTACTTAATTTCCTTCGTTCTTTTAACTCTTCTTTTTTTAATCTCTTTTGTCTTCTCTTCTCTTCTCTGTTTTTCTCTCTCCCTCTTTCTGTCTTTGCATTTGCCCTTTTCCAGCTCACCTTTCTTGAGCGGCTTTTCCACCGCCCTAGTAAATCGAGGCGGTGTCTCATTCAGCTCCTCCTCAAGGGGATGTGTGGGTGAGGCGGGGAAGGTGGAGAGTGGGGGATGGGGTGGGGGAGCGAAGGAAGTTGCGACACGCATCTGCCGCCTCATGTGTTTTTTAGCGCATTGTTTCCGTGCGTCTCTCGTAAGTGAGACGTGCGGCCACGACTGCCTCTTCTCCTTCTCCTCCTCATCTCCTTCTCCTCCTCATCTTCCTCCTTCCGATCCTCCTCCTCCTCCTCCTCCTATTCTTGTTCTTCCGTTTCTCCTCTTTCTTTCTCTCTTCCTCGTCCTCGCCGCCGCCGCCGCCACACAATCGCACCTCCTAGCTTCAGGGCATCCTCTCTCCGCCCGAGTGACGATAATGGTGACTGACTCCCAGCGAAAGGTCAGCACTATACTCGTCGCCACAGCTGTAGTGAGGCGGGGGAGGGGGGCAGAGACATTATGAGGGAAGTGACTCACTGTTAAGGCCGCTGGACTCGCCTTGTCCCCGCCCTACACTAGTCGGGCTCAGCATTCCTCGACGCAGACCAAACCACCTCCACCTTCACCCGACAGCTGAGTGTGGTCTTCCGATCTGGAAACCTTGAGTATCGCGGACCTCGCGCTACGCCGCGCTCTCACGGCACACCGTGATAGCGCACGCCGCCGCGCTGCCTGTGCCCCGCCGCTTTCATTTCCATGACGCACTAACTATGCCCCGCCATCATCATCATTACCACCACTACCATCATCATTACCACTATCATCATTATCACCTCCACCAACAGCACCATCATCACCACCACCACCACCACCACCACCACCACCATCATCATCATCATCACCACCACCACCGTCATCATCATCATCATTACCACCACTACCATCATCATTACCACTATCATCATCATCACCTCCACCAACACCATCATCACCACCACCATCATCACAGTCATAATCATCATCACCGTCATCTTCACCATCATCATCATCACCATCGCCATCGCCATCATCATCACCGTCATCTTCACCATCATCATCACCACCTCCACACGACCCCCCCCCCCTCGCCACACCTGACCCCCCCCCTCCCTCTCCACTTAGAGATCTTTGTAACAACAGTTATTATTCATCGCCGAGAAACGTATCCTTGAGCGCCTGGAGCCTCAGGTTGCCCCGGCCATCATCAGTGTGGCTGGCCCGAAGTCCTTGGCGCGCGCGCGCGCGCGTGTGTGTGTGTGTGTGTGTGTGTGTGTGTGTGTGTGTGTGTGTGTGTGTGTGTGTGTGTGCGCGATGTGTGCGTGCGTGTGCACATCACCGGACGAATGGGGAGAAACCAGTAAGGAGACAGTTGAGGTTTATGCAATCTTATATTATCTTTACCTTCTCATCCTTGAGCGTACGAGTTACTCGCCAGACCAAAAGAGGCGGTTGTGTCTCGCTTCAAAACAATTAGAAGACATGGTCATCTTTGGACATTAGGTGGCTGGGAGGCGAGGACTGCACACGCTGTATCTCGATGCGGATGGAAGCGGATGGAAGGGGCAGGTGCGAAGCCAGTGAAACTTCCTTTGCTTTCTCTGCCCAACCTGTGCCGCCCGTAGAGAAAGTGTACAGTCACTGTAGCAGGGATAAAGAAGACGAAAGAGAAACTGAGGAAAAGAAGAAAGGGAAGGACAACACGTTGCAAGTGTGAAGAAAGAACAAAAAATACAGTATAAATTTCCCATAAAGGCAAAGACTTTTTTTCTTCTTCTTTAGGAGAGCAGATGTCTGGCAACAAAAAAGGTTGGTAGAAGGAGAAGCGGGTCAGGCATGGCAAAGGGTTACCCGGTCTGGAAGGATGAATTACCTGGGAGGAGCGTGGGAGGTACCCGAGGGCTGGCCACAGGCGGGTAACGGGTAGCGAATTGGTACGTTGCTGGTATGCCGTGCCCTTGGGAGATAGCTGCGCACCTATGAACCGCTAGCATACATCGGTACGTGTGCCAGCTGGACTATTAGTTCGAGCCACAAGCAAATACAGGCATGGTTATCTTTTCAAAGATATTTTTAATTTGAATTTCTGTTTTGTGTCCGACAGGAGAATGTATGGTGAAAGGACTTGCCAAGAGGGATAATATGATGAGGTAAGGTTTGCAATAGCTTGGGTGATAACAAACTCTGCTGGGAGATGGAGAGGGAGGGGGAA
>NW_028234410.1:20776505-20781505 GCF_977035675.1 Penaeus japonicus
ACTAATACTGTTATCATTCTCTTACTGTTATTACTGCTGCTGTTACTTCTACTATGATCTCTACCGCCATCATTTCTACTACTGCTGTTACTACTACTGGTACTACTACCACTAATACAACAACTACAATAGCTTATGCCCATTCTCCTCCATTTCTTTCTTTTTCTTCTCATTCATTTCTACAACCTTTTTTTCTCTCCTTCGTTTTCCTTGTCCGTTTTAATTTTGTTTTAGCTTCCACCTTTAAAAAAAATGTAGGAGATCTGAGTGAATGTGCAGATCTCTCTCTCTCTCTCTCTCTCTCTCTCTCTCTCTCTCTCTCTCTCTCTCTCTCTCTCTCTCTCTCCCTCTCCTCTCCTCTCTCTCCCTCTCTCTCTCTCTCTCTCTCTCTCTCTCTCTCTCTCTCTCTCTCTCTCTCTCTCTCTCTCTCTCTCTCTCTCTCTCTCTCTCTCTCTCTCTCTCTCTCTCTCTCTTTCTCCCTCTCTCCTTCCCTCCCTCCCTATCTCACTCATTATGTCTCTCTATCCCTCCTTCCCTTCTTCCCCTGTTTTCTTCCTCTTCCCTCCGTCTCTCTTATTCTATCTCTTCCTTCTTTCATTTTCCTTCTCCTTTCGCCCCCCTATTCTTCAGCCCCTTCAAGGCCCCAGCCTCGGAAAGGGAGTCACTCAGGGGTTGTTGAAGGTCAGAGGTCAGCCTGTCGCCCCTGGGAGGCCAGTCACGTATTGGTCAAAAGGTCTCGGCGTTATGAGGGGGTTTGTGACGAACTCCGTACACGTGAAACTACACTTGACACTTGATTTCCGTGCTCGCAGTGTCTTGCGTAATGTCTCCTTGTTTCGACTCTCTATTTTCTTTTTCTTTTTTCTATTTTTATTATTTTTTTATCTCTTACACTTTACCTGCGTCTTGTCTGTTGCTCAGAGACGAGCCAAGGACAGAGTGCGCGGGGAAGGAGACAGCCCAGAAGTCAGCAGCGACAACGTCTGCTCGGCGATTGGAAGGGCAAGAGATGTTAGCCAGTGGTTATGACATGTTGTTGCATTGTAAATGTTGTTGGAAAGAGAGAGCCTGTAGTAATAGCAGCGAGGCTTATATCGCGGGACGGTTGTCAGAGAACAGCTGATACGATAGAGAACAGAGGTTTTGGAAGGTGAAAGGTCGGGGATGATGATAATGCAAAGGGAATCGGATAGCGAAATGGCGGGGAGGGGGAAGAGTTAGATACATCTGTGCAACAGGTGGCGGCAGGTGGTGAAGAGAAGAGAGGCAGGCCGAGGACACGATTCACCTGGTAAAACTCAAAGAACGCCATTTGTGTGCGCAGCAGGGAAAACACGATCGTCCGTAACTCGACGAGCGCTCTTCACCCAAGCTAGCTGTATGAGACCCTCCGCCTGTCCGCCTCCTCTCCGCGGTGCCCGTCTCCCCTTTGTACCCATGCCCATATCTGCCTCCCATACCATACCCTAGAACGAGATTCCTACCTCCCCTTTCCCCCCCTCTCCTCTCCCCCGCCTCCTCCTCCTCCTCCTCCTCCTCCTCCTCCTCCTCCTCCTCCTCCTCCTCCTCCTCCCACCTTTCCCCATCCTCCTCCTCCCCCTCCTCCTCCTCCTCCTCCTCCTCCTCCTCCTCCTCCTCCTCCTCCTCCTCTTCCCCCTCCTCCTCGCCTCTTCGCACCATCATCATACTCCGCATGTGTACCCTGAAGGAACCCCTCCTCCCTCCCTCTTTCCGTACCCAGCGTGACCCAATAGAAAGGAAAGGGCAGGTTGGGCGAGGAGGGGAAAGGGGAGGGGGTGGGGGTTAAGGGGTATTGTAGGGGCCGTCACACCGGAGAGAACAAAAAGGCCAGGTCATGGGTAGGACTGAAACGGGCGGCGGCGGTACATCAGATAGGTTTCTGCCCTTGATGCCGAAGGATGTATGGTACGCAGAGGGCGGAGGGAAAGGGCGTGGGACTTTCCGAGAGGATGCTCTTCTTAGTAGAGGAACGTAAGGCTGCAACTGCAACAGGAAAGAGCGTGTCTGGTCAGGAATGCGACCATGGGATGAGCACTGATATGAGCCTCCTTGTTCTAAAAAGGGGAGGTGGAGGTGGTAATTGCCTTAAGCGACTCTTTCATCACAAAAAAAGTTCGATCAACCAACGGATAAGAAGTTGAGAGAGCATCATCAGCGAGGTTCTCCGCGAAGCCACGAAGAACGGCGGGTACGCCGAGCGCCAGACGCCAGATTAGCATATCTCTCTCTCTATCTCTCTCCCTCTCCCTCCTTCACTCGCTCTCTCCCTTTCTCCCTCCCCCTCTCTCCTTTCCTCCCTCCCTCTCCCCTTCCCTTCCTATCTCCCCTCTTCCCTTCCTCTCTCTCCTCTTCTCTTCCTCTCTCTCCCCTTCCCACTCTCTGTCTACCCCTCCCTCTCTCTCCCTCTCTCTCTCCCTCTCTCTCTCTCTCTCTCTCTCTCTCTCTCTCTCTCTCTCTCTCTCTCTCTCTCTCTCTCTCTCTCTCTCTCTCTCTCTCTCTCTCTCTCTCTCTCTCTCTCTCTCTCAAACATATGTCACGATTTAAGAGAGACTTCACTCTCGCGGGAGATGCAATTGGCACATCTCGAGCTCCTCTGCGGTCGAACGAGGGCGAGTGGAGCCCGCCGTTGTGTTCGGGTCGCAGAGGTGATCTTTACGCGGTCTGGGCGAGGATGTGGCATCACGGGGCCTGCGTCGGGTTAACGAGGCAGACAGCCTTGAAATTGACCCCATAACCTATGGTAATGACGCCGGCTTCGATCGGCACTGCGTCATATCTGACCGGGGAACATGATCGCTCGCGCAGCCGTTGCGCTCAGGCCGCATTCTGTTTGCATTCTGACTCTCACGATCACATTCAGATTCTCACATTAGATTCCTAACTTGTGCACTCGTATTCCAAGTCACATATTCGTATTCTAACCCACGCCCTAGTAATCAAACTCACACACTCGCATTCTGACTCTCATACTGGCAGTCTAACTCACACTCTAGAATTCAAGCTCACATACACTCGCTTTCTAACTCTCATACTGGCACTTTAACTCACACACTCGCATTCTAACTCACACAGACGCGCATATATGCACTCATGCCTGTTAAGGTCAGAAACTAAATCCTCGTCTCATCCAGCTAATGAATTCAGTATCGCGTCGCCCACAACATGTCTTCAAAAAAAGAGGGGTCGAAAAAAGTCTTGCACCGAAGCGTGAAGTGAGAAGGGCATGGAATGTGGTAGAGAGGGGGGGGGGGAGAATGATGAGGGAGGGTGGGTAATGGAAAGAGGAGGTAACCTAAACCATCGCGTATGTGGGTGGCTCTGGCGAGAGGGAGAGAAGGAGGAATGGAAGAAGAAAAGAGAGAGAGAGGGAGGGGGGGAGGCGGTTAAAGGGAGAATAAGGGAAGGAAAGAGATATGGAAGGAAGAAAGATAAAGACAGATACAGGCAGATTAGGAGATCAAACATTCAGACAGACAGATGAGTGAGGAAGGCTGCATGAGTGAGTTAATTCTCAGTA
Organism: Penaeus japonicus; assembly: GCF_977035675.1. NCBI lineage: Eukaryota > Metazoa > Arthropoda > Malacostraca > Decapoda > Penaeidae > Penaeus > Penaeus japonicus. Next base: position 20,780,044 of record NW_028234410.1, read on the forward strand.
GTTCATAACAGTTTATCATGCTTTGGGAACCCGCTATGTTGCTGGATCTATGTAGGTCACAGTTAGTCACCAGATGTCCCCGTAAAACATGTTGACTAATGTTCAGTTTGATAGAAGTAAGCGACACAAATCTTTTTATGATCTGTTCTGTCATTTGCGGTTGAAAACTATATACTAACACCCAGACGAACTTGCTCACTCACGCGTTTTGCTCGCATATGCATATATGCACGGTAGCTTACGAACGTGCAAGAGCAGATACGTGCACGCGCGGGCACACACGCACGCACTCACAAAAATACACACGCACACTCTTTCCCTCCCTTCCTATCCCTTTCTCTCTCTCTCCGTCCCTCCACCCTACCTTCTCCTCCCCTCCCCTACCCCCACCTCTCCCTCCCTCCCTCCCCCCTACCTTTTCCTCCCCTCCCCTTCCCCCACCTCTCCCTCCCTCCCTCCCTCCCTCCCTTCCCTCCTTATAAGATGTTAAAGTTACCAGACATTTGTAAAGTGTCATTTGAATCAGTCCAACCTGCATTTGCCTCATGTTTTCCTCCTAGTCACAAACTCGTATAAAATATGAGGGATTTAAGATATATGATGACATACCAGATGATGTCAAAATATAACTAGGCTACATAGTTTCAAAAGAAATTTGAAGTACATATATAGATATATTTTTGACAATATTTAACATATGGAATTTTAGCAAGGGTTCTTTCATGTGATATCAAAGAGCCCGATCAACCCAACAAAACCGCCTGTAACGGTAAATCCTGTATTGCATTTGAACCTAATATACGTATGCAATCAATCGATCAAGGTGTCCCCCCCCCCCCACCAACAACCCTTCTTTTTGTTACCATATAGTTCCTAACCCCTTCCCCATCCCCTCCTTTGCCCCCCCCCCCTCCCCCCTGTGTCGCTCGAAAGTGAATCCGAACATCGAGCTGAGGATGCCAGATTAAGAGGGAGAGGGAAGTGGGGAAGATTATAATGAGGAGATGGAAGAAGAGGGCGAGGGAGAGGAGGAAGAAGTGGAAGAAGTTGCATTAGAAGAAAAAGGAAAAGGAGAAGAAAAAGAAGAAGGTAGAGGGGAAAGAGAAAGAGAAATAAATAAGAAAGAAGGGAGGAAGGGGAAAAAGTTATGGTAGCAAAACGAATGGTGATTACAACGGCAAGAAAGAGGAAAATCAGAGAGAGAGGGTGGGGGGAAGGGAGAACGAAAGCAAACTCGAAAACGGGAACTGAAGCTTGGCTCCTGACCAGATGCCAGGCGTCCAAACTAATAGGGTCAGCCGCCTCCCCGGAGATCCCGTTGCCTCAAGACATACTAACCGATGAGCAAAAGGGCTCCATTTGATCACAGTCGAATACAACACCTCTCTTCTCTTCCTTTTCACTTTTTCCATCCTCTTCCCCTTCCCCTTCCCCTTCCCTTTCCCAATCCCAGGACCAAATA
>NW_028234410.1:20786505-20796505 GCF_977035675.1 Penaeus japonicus
TAGATGTTGACTATACAGAAAGCTGGAATTCGCCGGAGCTTTGGCACATCACCAAACCAAAGCCTTCCTGAACCCTAAACCCACTGTCCTTGACTTTAGATTTTGATCTTATGAAAATAAACAAGACAAGTGTATATTTACACACACACACACACACACACACACACACACACACACACACACACACACACACACACATATATATGCATATACATAATGTCGTGTACTCGCCAGCTATTTTTCCATAATCCCTTGCGATATGGTAGTGTACGGCAGGTGTTATGTTTATGGGAGGGGGGAGGGGGAGAGGTGTGGGGACATGGGGGCAGAAGAGAAGTATTCACGACCTTCATCGTTAACACAATGGTCCCGCATGGTGCCTATCAGCCCGTATGTGATGGTGGTGCAACATTTACATTTTCTTTCCTTTCTCCTAATATACCTTCACTCCCTCTATATTACTCGATGATCAGTAGTAATAACGGACTTGCTACGTGTTGACAACCAAAGGTTTTCTCTCCATTCCTTTGCCTTTCTGATTAATACGTTTAGGTATTTATTTTACCCAGTGATGGAAATATTCACGTAGCCTCTTTAGTTTCTCCCATTCATGTTGCATCCTCCCCCTCTCTACCCCCCTCGCCCCCCCCTCCCTCATGCACAGAGGATAGGACCGTCAGAAGTATCTAACCGGTTTTTCTCAGCCATTTAGATGTAACATGGCGTTTGTTTGACATTCCTCGCCTTTACGACGGCTTCTGCCAGCATGTCTTTCAGAATGTGCTTTATAACCTGTAAACGAGCTTTTATTCTAATTTCGTTGTTGACAAATCATTTCCACGTAATAATGGATTGCAGGTCAACGCTAATGCATGATCATGACTGGATGAATTGGATTAGAGGCGATTTGGATCGAGCTGAGCGGAGGAAATTAGTAGCGGCGCGGTAGAGCAGCACGCGACATCTGTTGAGAGGTTTGCTAACTAGGCGCGTGAGGGTCTCCGCGCTCGGTGCAGGACTTCGGGCAGCTACGGTTTTCAGGTTATGCTAGGATAGGAGTTCATTAATGGCAAGGAATACATACTCTGGTGGAGAAATGGTATAGGTCGTGCACATGAATACATGTATACACATTCAAATGCTCATACACGTGAGTGTGCGCACACACACAGATGCACACGGACACACACACAAACACACACACACACACACACACACACACACACACACACACACACACACACACACACACACACACACACACACACACACACACACACACACACACACACACACACACACACACATATATACACACACGCACCATCAGGTAGGTACTCTCACCTGCACTCCATGCAATGTGTACGGCACCGGTCCTTCTCTTGAGTCAAGGGAGGGGGAGAGGGAGGGGAGATAGCGAGGCAGTGAGGGAATATTAGTGCCATAAAAGGGTCAGGATTAGGACCGGCTTTCCGAAGGTCTCCCTGCTTCAGCGATAACCCCAATGGCCCTGTATATATATATATATATATATATATATATATATATATATATATATATATATATATATTCGAGGTTAGGAGGAGGAGGAGGATGGGGGAGGGATTGGTAAAAGGAAGGGGAGGGGAAGGAGTGGGGAGGGAGGGAGTTTCTGCGATCGTTGACACCAGCTCCCAGGATACCTTTAACACCCCCCCCCTTCCCCAGCCCTACCCGTCCTGCCTGTCCTTGTCCCCGGCACTGACATCATCATATTTGCTGAGTCGACAATCTCGCTTGATCGATTTTTTTTTCTTTAGTTCGTATTTTTTTTTTTTTATTGTTCTCCATTTTTTATTATATGACCTTTGACGTGTTGCCCTTTTTTTCTTTGTGAAGTTGTTTGATGGCGCGGAACCCCGATGTTCGATAGAAGTCATTGTTCTCTGAGATTCTTTTACACAACGTTGCTTCCGATCTGAGATGGGGGAGTTGAGGGGGGGGGGAGTTGCTTGTGCTATTATTGGTGCAAGTTGGCATTCTCTTGCGATGTTTCTGCTTGACTTGCAAATTTCAATAGTTCATTGGGCAGCGGATATTAATTTTACAAATTGTCAAGATCCGAAATTGCAATTAGACACTCAAGCAAGAAAGAAAAAAATCCGGAATATTTGAATTATCCCTCAAAAACATCACGCCGGAACCGTTTTCTTTGAAACCTTCGAGGCCGGGCCATATTTTCCCACAAATTATTTTCTCGGCCGGAGTCATCAATGAGTTTCTCGCTGCGTCATCCTTAATAGTAGCAGTAGTATCGGCCATTATCCTCAGCATAACCGCAAGTGTCGTAATCTCGGCGAGAAATACCGAGATTATGCGCGAAATAGGAGGCGACCGATCATCCTGCGTGTGTGCATGTCATTATCCTCGGAGAGGCATGATTCATTTAATGGCCAAAGTGCATTAAACCTGCAAAGTTGCGACGTTGCAGGCAGGCATTCACGGTAGTGGAGGGGCTGCCTGGTGCGGCGTGTGGCGTGACGGCATGTTCATTGTCCTCGCTGAAGAAACTGCGTTCTGAGAGTCCGGCAAACTTGCAGGTCGTGGCCTCCCACGATGCACCTTGCAGCTGCACAAGCACGAGGGAAGGCCTGTTTTCCTTTCGATGTGGACGCCGGATGGGCGCGGGAAGGAAGGACGGAGGAAGAGGCATTTTCTATCTCTCATTCTCTCTCTCGCTGATGTACGTAATCACTTGTCTCAATAAACTTGTCAAAATCAAAAGTCTCTCTCTCTCTCTCTCTCTCTCTCTCTCTCTCTCTCTCTCTCTCTCTCTCTCTCTCTCTCTCTCTCTCTCTCTCTCTCTCTCTCTCTCTCTCTCTCTCTCTCTCTCTCTCTCTCTCTCTCTCTCTCTCTCTCTCTCCTTCTTCTTCTTTTCTTTTCTTTTTTTTTTTTTCTTTTTTTTTCTTTTATAATATATATATATATATATATATATATATATATATATATATATATATATATACATACATACATACATATATATATATTTATATAATATATATATATATATATATGATATATATATAATATATATATGTATGTTTATATTTATATATATATATATATATATATATATATGTGTATATATATGTATGTATGTGTGTGTGTGTGTGTGTGTGTGTGTGTGTGTGTGTGTGTGTGTGTGTAGAGAGAGAGAGAGAGAGATGGGGGGAGGGAGAGAGAGAGGAGGAGAGGCAGGCTATAACTCGTCTAAGTCTTCAGGTAACTCCAAATTACAGCGCCCAGCTGACATTCTTATGGTGGGAGGGGGAGGGGGTTTGGGAAGGGGGCGGTAACAAACAGAGTAACGTATTACCCAATATTATGGTAGCAGTCGCCATTGGTAGCAGGGTAGTGTCCCGCTGCTTGAGTGGGTCGGTAGGGAAACAGCTGTTTTGTATGTGGCAGGGGTGAATGTGTTACGGGGAGGGGGGGGGGGTGCTCGCTCGCAGACTTTGGTCTTTTCTCGGCCTCTGTTAATGCCGTTTTCCTTCTGTTCCCCACTGTTTTCTTCATTCCGTTTTCTTTCCATATCTCTGTATTTTCCTCTCAGTCTCTTCACTTTTCGCCTTCCTATTCCTTCTCTTTCACTCTCCACTCTCCTTTTCCCAGTCTCTCTCCTCCTAAGCTTCCTGCTCCCTCCCCCCCAAAAATCCCCAGTGTATACGATATCGCGGCTCATGTTTGGCATGTGACTAATGTTTATGTATGTGTTGCAGGTATGTGACGAGGCGGGATAGCGCTGCATGGCGCGGGCGAAGGAGTCTGGTAAGTGATCTCCGAGGGGACAGCGCTGTGGTAAGTAGGGTCGGGGGCAGCGCAGTGGTGGCAGCGCGGGAGTGCTGCTCTGAGTACCAACACTGTGGGCGCAGGGAGGCCAAGGAGGGACATGGAATTAGGCATGCACCGCCTGCGTCTCTCTTACATGGCCACCTGGTTGGAAGGGAGGGGGAGGGGGGGATATACGTTGTGGCGAAGGTATTCCTATGCGTTGTACTGTTACAAGAAGGAAAGATTTTTGTACGTGTATTTGCAGATATATACGGTGTGTGTGTGTGTGTGTGTGTGTGTGTGTGTGTGTGTGTGTGTGTTGTACATGTTAATAAACTTTTTTATATATTATTTTAATTCACTTCGCACGTGATCAGTGTAGAGCTTTGAATGTTATCTTTCTTTTTCATTGGTAAATGGTGTTCGTTTGGCAGTGTTTTTTGATGAATGATTTAGGAATGTCAGACACCTGTTGCGCTATACGGTACGGCGGCGGCGGCGGCGGCGGCGGCGCAGGATATGGCAGGCAGCCACGTCTAGGGTACGGACTGTGGTATGTATGGTAGTTGGGCAGGGCTTGGAGAAGGGGTATGTTAGGCACAGCGTAGCCACATTAACTTCGCGCGGACGTCCAGCACATATATTTCCCAGGTGACAGCACGGAGGCCTCACCTGCCATTACTCCTCGAGACCCTTGCCTCTCGAACACGCCAGGCATTACCGGCCTTATTGACTCGCCGGTATGACTCTGTCTTGCCCCTTGCTATGGGACTCTTGCCAACGTGAGAAAGTTTGCTAGAAAATAATAGCCCGTATCAGGATTTACTATGTTTCAGGATTTCCAAGAATTATGTGCAATTAAAGTGGGAAGATCAAAGAACGTGCAGATTGCAATGTAACTTTGGGCGTCTACATGTATAGCTTGTTGGTTCTTTCCGAGAAGCATGTTGCGCGTCAGGTATTATGTGTATGACTTTGCTTGTAGCGGTTTAACAGAAGCTATTGTGCGTTTCTCAGTTATGGCTGAGAAAAGCAGGCAAGTAGGCAGAGAGAGAGAGAGAGAGAGAGAGAGAGAGAGAGAGAGAGAGAGAGAGAGAGAGAGAGAGAGGCGGATAGAAAAAAGAGGCAGAGACATTGAAGCATGTGTCCGCGTGTCAAGTGACACTGGTAAAACTAACCACACACATACTTCCGGTAGTGTTATTGACAGTAGTCCACTAGCCTTCAGCGCGAAGCGAGAGAGCCTTTAGGGGAAGGATAGCCAAGGAATCACCCCAGAGTTACGACTTCACGGATTACGAAGTTTGTGCGGAGGAGGAGGAATCAAGCAGCAATTTTCTCCCGAGCGATCCGCCCGGCAGTGCTCGCATGTGGCGTCGCCGAGCGCTCTCCTGCCACATCCGGCCTGTGCTGCCGTACCTCGCCACGCCTCACTGCCTCTCGTGCGTGAGCGGTCGATACCTGATGGATGGTACTTGTTGGTCGAGTCCTGGAAGATGGTACCTTAATGGCTAGACGTGATGGATGGGACCTGGCGATCGGTACCTGCTTCTTAGTGGGTAACTTGCACGGTATCTTATATCGAGGCGGATATGCTGTCCGGATGATACCCTTGCGTCTTGACGTGATTAAAGCGGCTAGTTGCTCTGGAGGGTAATTTATGAGTTACGTGTACAGGATGGAGTAGGAGGGGGGGGGGGGAGAGGATTTTTTTTAAGGAGGCCAGATGTTGAGCAAGACGTCAACAGAGGAGTGAAGAACACGTGGTTTCTCCGTGGTTGTTTCTACCTCATCGTCCTCTCCTCGCGGCCGCTGTTATGAGGGATCCTGAATGAGATGGCCCACCGCCCGCCACCTCACAAGGATGACTGTCTCATTTTCTGCGACGGCTTTGCGGGATCGGACGGGCGTTGCGAGCGAGCGGCTGTAATCCCTGGCCAAGGTGAAGGAGGCAGTGCCCGGACGCCCAGTCGGAACGCGAGCAGGATGTCTTTGAGAATGAGACAGGGGCTTAGCTTTGGATTTATTTATTTTTATTTTATTTTATTTTTTTTTTGGGGGGGGTGTTGTTCCTGTTTTCTTTTCTGTTAATTTCCCGCTCGCTCTCTCTCTCTCTCTCTCTCTCTCTCTCTCTCTCTCTCTCTCTATATATATATATATATATATATATATATATATATATATATATATATATATATATATATGTATATATATGTATCTTTCCCACTTTCTCCCTTTCCTTATTTCCCTCTATCCCTCCCTCTATCCCCTCCCTCTATCCCCTCCCCTCCCCTCCCCTCCAGTTACAGGTCCTCCGCCAAGCGAAGGCAGAAAGAGAAAGGCACCTCGAAGAAGACGTGTCTTTCTAGACAGACAGAGTCGTCTCAGGGCATGACTAGCCAGATTTCGCACGGCTAGATAGGCCTAGTCTCCTCTAGTCTCCCCGCCGGACTCGAAGGCCGCTAATATCATGGTCGTGCTTGATAGTATGGTTCGTTCGTGAGAACTGTCTGTACCCGATGACCCTTCTGTGCTTGGTCTCACTCTCGCCGCCGCCCGTCGGTTGTCTCTCTCTCTCTCTCTCTCTCTCTCTTTCTTCTTTTTTTCTTTCTCTTGCTTTCCTTTTCCTCTCCCCATTCTGCTCCACTCCCTCCCTTCGCCTCTTCCTCCTCTTCTTCCTGTACCTCCTACTCCTCCACTTCCTGTACCTCCTCCCCCTCCCCCTTCCTATCCCTCTGCCTCTCCCCCTTCTCCCCCTCTCCCCCTCTCCCCCTGCCTACCTTCGTCACCCTTTTCCTCCTCCTACTCCTTCTACTCCTCCTCCTCCTCCTCCTCCTCCTCCTCCTCCTCCTCCTCCTCCTCCTCCTCCTCCTCCTCCTCCTCCTCCTCCTCCTCCCCCCCCCCTACCACCTTACCCTCCTCTCCTCCTCTCCCTACCCCCACCCCGTATACCTTCCTAACCCTTTCCTTTTCCGCCGTAATGCTACTCTTCGTTAATGTTCTGCGGGTTTTTGGAACACCACCGTCTTAACCCTTCTCCCCCCCTCTCTCTCTCTCTCTCTCTCTCTCTCTCTCTCTCTCTCTCTCTCTCTCTCTCCTCTCTCCCCTCTCTCTCTCCCTCCCTCTCTTTCTCTCTCTCTTCCTCTCCTCCTCCCTCCCTCTCTCTCCCTCCCTGCCTCCCTCCCTCCCTCCATCCATCCATCTCTCTTTCTCCCTCTCTCATTCATTTTCTCTCTCTCTCTCTCTCTCTCTCTCGAATTCGGTGATCGAGGTCGATAGGAAGATTGCCAATGCGGAATTCGGGATGCAGCTTGCACTCTCGAAAATGAGGTTTCAAAGGGTTGTTTTTCAAGAGACCACAGTGGTTAAAGGTGCGGGATGTTAGTCTGAAAACATTCTTTTATGTGGCCATAGGGTGTAGTTAAGGGATATCGGAAATTCTTGGTTAAGATACCCATTTCGCGCCCATAGTTTTGAGTGTGTCCCGTGCGTTCTAGACTGAATTCTTATTTTTGACGGCGCAGAGTAGTAGGGCACGAGTTTAGGAAAAGGTTGGAAAGGTGAAGGTGGAAGGAGAGATGGAAGGAGGATGGAAGAGTGAAGGGGGTGGGGTTGGAGGGGTTTCAAAGAAGGGTTAAATCAAAGCGCCCTCAGAACCATCCACCCTCGGCCTTTCAGAGGGCGTTGGCGACGTGGCGCCCGCAAAGCCAACTCAGCCCCTCTCAGCCCGGCAGCGGGACAGTGACTCAGCGCAAATACGTCTTTCCGGACCTGAGCTGCAAAAAGAGCTTTCCCGAACCCAAACGCTAAGGGCGAAAGGCTCCCTTCCTTGACTAGGCTTTTCAACTCTCGGTGCTAAGAATAGGGTGTGTTTTTTTTTATTTCTTTTTTGTCCTTTTCCTTTTTTCTCGTTATATTCTCACCCTCACACTTCGTGCTCGTGTGGTGGTGACTTGTAGAGGCATTGTTCCAAAGGGGCTTTATTGTTGTGGCTATACCGTGATGAACGCGATTTGCATAGCACCAGAACAAGTCACTGTAATCCAATCCTAAAAAAATAGAAGATTGGATAAAATTATTCGAGAATACTCGATTCCTTTTCTCGCTTCTGTGGAAACAAGTGACGAGTCCGCGTGCGCTGGAAGTTAGTTTATCGTGCCCGTAGGTGATTTTTTTCTTTTCTTTTCTTTTCTTTTTCTTTTTCTCTTTTTTTCCTGAAAATGGAGAGTCACGGAAACATTGCGCAGCGCGGCATTCCTTCACCTTCCAAGTATTGATAAGAGGCTCGTGAACTAAGAGGAAAAAAAGTTGGTGGAGGAAAAAAACCAGTTCAGAGAGGAAGAGTATTCGTTTGACCTTTACGTTCTCTTGTTATAAAGGCGATCTCTTTTCTGAAGCTTATATTACCATTTTTCACTCTTTTGATCCTATTTTGGTGTTGTTTAGGAGCTCTTTGTGGAACAAATTTTGTTCTTTTCAAAGGCGCAACGTTGTTCATTCTCTCTCTCTCTCTCTCTCTCTCTCTCTCTCTCTCTCTCTCTCTCTCTCTCTCTCTCTCTCTCTCTCTCTCTCTCTCTCTCTCTCTCTCTCTCTCTCTCTCTCTCTCTCTCTCTCTCTCTCTCTCTCTCTCTCTCTCTCTCTCTCTCTCTCTCTCACACACACACACACACACACACACACACACACACACACACACACACACACACACACACACACACACACACACACACACACACACACTGAAAAAAAATATTAATAATATAATAATAATGATCATAAACAAAAATCAATAGAAAAAACACGCACACACGTAACAGGCATCGCATCTAATGGAAATGTAGCAGACATCTCAAGCGACATAAAACCGCAAATATAAGTGCGATAAAATTCCTATTGACGGATCGTGAATTGCAAAACGCTACCTTCAGTCCACGAAAGGTCTTCAAGCAATAACCACGACCGCAAAAGAAAAGCCTCAGTATTAAAAAAGGGAAGAAAGGAAAATAAAAGTAATGGTCCCACCTGCTCCAACCCTTTTTTCCTTATGAAGTGCGTGACCTTCAGAAATTATATCGTCAAATATGACGAACCCAAAACGTACCCGCGACGGAAAGAGGGGGAGACGTGTGACGAGGAGAAGGGGGAGGAGGGGGAGGAAGAAGAGGAAGAAGGAGGAGGAGGGGGGGGGGGGAGGAGGCGCCACCACGCAAAAGTTCTTTGCTTCCTGTCGTTCAAGAGGACGGTGAAGTGACTCCCGAGATTTTCGCAAGATATGCACGCTAACTGCCAGGTTATGCGGAAATGATGGAGCAAAGGGGGCGCGCGGGCGGTCGGGCGGGCGAATGCGGGGATGGTCGTGCGGGCGGCGCTCGATCGACGCCCGGGAGAAACGGGGGGACGGGAAGGGTAAGGTGAGGGAGGGGGGGAGGTGTTGGTATGGGCATGGAAAGAAGAGAGAGAGAGAGAGAGAGAGAGAGAGAGAGAGAGAGAGAGAGAGAGAGAGAGAGAGAGAGAGAGAGAGAGAGAGAGAGAGAGACGAGAGAAAGACGAGAGAGACGAGAAGAAAGAGGAGGGATAGATAGATAGATAGGAAATGGACAAAATAGACACTTAAGTATAGTGGGTTTCCAAATGAACGTTTCAAACGAAAGAAAAATGATGTTGTGTTTATATATTTTAATAGAGAAGAAAAAGACCACGCTGCTTATGACGCTCTTATTACAGGGAAATTCGTTGTTATATATAAATATTCAGCAGGTTTCTCATGCACCGGCAATTTGTACGACGGTAGTCTTCATTCAGTTGCCTTTTAGTCATGGCGAACGCAGGAAAGGGGAAAAAATGTCAGTTAAAAATGAATGAATGGCTTAGTGTCCTTCCGCTCCGTGGTTTTTACGTCCCTCGACGTTTGGAACTTTCCAAGACGTCGCTCGAACCGGTCGGCGTCGCGGCAGACGTTCGTTAAGGGGCTCCGTTCGCGTGACTGTTCCTGCGTCGTTACACGCTCGAGGGCTTTTCTCTCTCTCTTTCTCTTCTTCTTTTCTCGCTCTCTCTCTCTCTTTCTTTCTCTCTCTCTTTCTTTCTCTCTCTTTCTCTCTCTTCTCTCTTCCTGTCTCTTCTTTCCCTTCTCTCTTCCTATTTCTTCTTTCCCTTCTCTCTTCTACCTTTTTCTTCTCTATTTCTCTAT
>NW_028234410.1:20799005-20801505 GCF_977035675.1 Penaeus japonicus
ACACACACACACACACACACACACACACACACACACACACACACACACACACACACACACACACACACACACACACACACACACACACACACACACACACATACACACATACACACATACACACACTTACATACATACATACATACAGACACACACACACACACACACACACACACACACACACACACACACACACACACACACACACACACACACACACACACACACACACACACACACACACACACACACACACACACACACACACACACACACACACGCCTTTCTCGGAACATGTTACGTCCGGTGGTGCAAGCACTGCGGATATGGCGGCGAGCAAGGCGGTGGGCGGCTGCGGGCGTGGAAGGTCGTGGGCGTGAGGTGTGTCATGCGGTCAGGGTAGGTGTGGCTCGTGACGGCGCCCTCGGGATTGCCGGCTCACTCCCAACGGAGGCGGTGGGGGAGGGGGGACGAAGGGAGAGGAGGAGACGTCGTGGCGACCATATGTTGTTCTTCGCCCCTTCCCCCCTCCCCTTCCCCTTCTTGTTCTCGATTATTCGTCCCGTTTTCTTCCCCTCTGCCTTCCTCTCCTCTAGCTCCCCTTACCTATCTGTACCTCTTATCATTCCCCTGTCATCCCCTCCCGACGCCCTCCCCTCTCCTATCTCCGCTATCCACATCCCCTCCCTTTCCTTTTCCCCCTCCCTACTCCCTTCTCTTCCCTCCCTTTCCTCTCCCCCTCCCCACTCCCCTCTCTACTCCCCTCCCTCTCCTCTCCTCTCCCCATCCCCCTCTTCCTTCCCCCCTCCCATTCTATGCCCTATTCCTCAACCGTGTGCGGCCGTGTTTGCTGCTTCACTTTGCACGGCCGACGCCTGTTTGTGGCCACACTCGGTCGGCGATATCGTGTTGGCAGGGCCTGGCGAGCTTCGTGGCGGCGGGGCGTTGAGTGAGCGGGAGGGGGGGGAGGGGAAAGGGGGAGTGAGTCCATTGAAGCGCGGCCGTCGATAGGCTTGTGTTTTTTATTGGGGGATGTTGTTTCTTGTTGTTTGTGTGTTTGCGTTTGTTTGTGTTTATGTATATGTTTTTATGTTGTTGATGATGATAATGATGATGGCGTTGATGTAGGTATGGTTGTGATGACGGTGAATATTGACTGTTTTATGTTTTATGTTTACCTTTGATGAAATGATAAATAATCATTGTTCTTTAAGATTTACTCTTGTTGATATCCTGACTGTTCTTACGGTATAAGGGTAATAAGTATCCTACTATTTTTAACAGCCATTGTTAATTACAGGAGATTGCAGAGTAAGCATGACTCCAGTGATTCTAATCCTTTTGTTAAAATGGTCGGCCATTTCCGCTTACTCACAGTTCCTGCCTTTAATAGAAGAGGTAAATGATAATAGTGAACAAAGATATAGCAACTGGCGAAAATCCCTGGGATCAGTGAGATAAAATAGATTAATAAGTATACTATACAAGATTTAGAATTGATCAGCGTGTAGCGTAACAACCTCTTTTGCGTCACGGATGGGAAATTCTGATAGATTATGGTCGTCCTGGAGCCAACACCTGAGGAAAGGGTTATGGCTCCCATAGCAGTGTAATGACGCGGCCTTAGGCACCTCCCTGAGTTCCCACACCCTCCAGGCTCGCTACCCCCCTCCCCCCTCCTCCCTCCTCTCCCCTCCTTCTCTTCCGCCTTCTCATATTTTTTACGCCTTTGCCTCTTTCTTCTTGGTTTGGTTCTTTATTTTGTTCCAACTCCTCCGTCTCCTTTTCTAACTTCAGTTTCATTTCCCACTTATCCTCCTCCGTTCTTCTTCCGCTTACTCCATTTCTCCTCCTCCTTCTCCTCCTCCTCTGCCTCCTACTCCTCCCTCTCCTACCTCCTCCTACTCCTCCCTCCCTCCCTCCCTCCTCAATTCTTCCTCCTACTCTACCTCCCCCTCCTCCTCTTCCTCTTACTCCCGCCTCTCCTCATTTTCATCTTACCCCCCCTCCTCCTCCTTCCTCTTCCCCTTCCCCTCCCCCTCTCCCATAGGCGGGGGGAGGGGGAGAGAGGGAGGAGTCACTTTCCCCGCGGTGTGTTGATCGGCGCCCCCGGGGGTCCAGCAGCGCCCACTTCCGCTTGTTGGCCGTTGTCTTCTTATTCCCTCCTTTACTCTCTCCTTCCAAGTGCTTCTTACTGTTGCTTAACCTTTTTTTCCCTATTTTCCCACTCCGTTTTTATCTCTTCCTGTCATGTCACAATCCTCTCGTTTTGTCTTTTTGTCTTTTTTTTTCCTTTTTGTCCGCTTGTTCGTTCGTTTTACTTCATAATTTTCCTTCTCTTTTATTACTTCCTTCCTTTTTCTCTCTTTTTTCTTCCTTTTTTCTCCTTTTTCTTTCCAACATCCTTTTTCCTTCCATCCGTCTCTTTTTCCCTTTCTTACTATCTTTGTCATTCCTCTTTACCCATCTTCCGTTTCCTTTATGTTTCCTGCTTCTCTGC
>NW_028234410.1:20806505-20809005 GCF_977035675.1 Penaeus japonicus
GTCTGTTTCCAGTCTTGCATATTTTCTTCATCGTCTTTTCTAATACACTTTCTTATCGTTTGTCTTCTCTTTTTCCTGCTTATTCTTCTTCTTTTTTCCTTCTTATTCTTCTCCTTGTTCATCCTCCTCTTCTCATATCCTTATTATTATAATCATTATTATTATTATGATGATGGTGATAGTGATGATAGTGATGCTTCTCCATTTTTCTTCTTACTCTTTCTTTCTTCTTTTCCTTCTCCTTTTCCTTATTTTTTCTTCTGATCTTTCTCCCTCTCCTTCTCCTGGTTCTTGAACGTTCAGTTTACTATTTTCAACATTCCGAGCGCTTTCGGAAAGGTCAAGGGTCACCCTCGCGCGAAGGTGAATGACATAGGTTGAAAAGGTCAGGGCGTGACACGGGCGAATGGCGAGAGACGAAAGAAGAGGAAGGAGAAATAGAAGGAAGAAGAGGAGGAGGGAAAGAAAAAGAAGAAGGAGGAGGAGGAGGAGGAAGAGGAAAAGAAGAAGAAGAAGGGTTAGAAGAAGAAAAAGGAAAATAAAAAGGATATGAAGAAAGAAATGGAGAAGAGGAAAAAAGAAGATAGAATAATAGAATAAGTAGATAGAATAAAGAGAGGGACGAGAGGTTGTGGCGGGTCAGGCAAGAGTGTCACAGATGTCACAAGTCTCCGCCCCTCAAGAAGTGACAAGGTGGAATCTTAGGGGAGTTTTCAGCGGGGGGGGGGGGGGGGACAAAGTGTAAAAGGTTAATTGATTTTTTTATTAAAATTTGCGGCTGTGTGAGAATTGCGCGGAATTATGTCGCTTGCTTGCTCGCTTGGTTTGATGCATTTTATTTATTTCGTTTCTTTTGTCTGCGTAATATATTTCTGTGGGGTGGTGGTAGCGTTGGTAGTCGGGTGTTGTCAGTCAGGCACGAACAGCAGGTGGAGGCAGAGGTATGCGGGGGTGAGACCATTATTTTATTTTTATTCTAAAATTGCGCGGAAGACTTGGTTGGGAAGGTGGAATGGAATGCCGGTAGGGGTGGGGGAGAGGGAAGGGAGTGGAGGAGGGGTAGGGCTAGAAGGGCACAGCCGAGGGGAACATCTAGATATAACAGCGTGCCATAAAAGTAAATCAGTGTTGTTTCAGGGCCGTGATTTCAGTTTTATCTCCACCCATCACGGATTCATATTTTTTTTTTTCCTTTTTACACAAATGCACACCCATGCATGCACGCACGCACGTCGATATATACATACACACGTCGATATATACGCACACACACACACACACACACACACACACACACACACACACACACACACACACACACACACACACACACACACACACACACACAAACAGTATATGCATACATATGAACAGTCACAGTATGCCAATATAGAAAGATTATTTTTTGAGGTGGCGATATAACAAGGAGAAAACTTTTATCAAAATATAAAAATGAAATGTCTTTGATTAATATCAACATGTAATTATAACTTCATTAGAGGATACTTGATTTCACTTAGACTGTTTGATGTCTAAGTTTTTTTCCTGTCGATATTTTTGGTTTAGAATATTAAACTGCATTACATTTATATTATCATTTGCATTATATATTTTCATTTGTTTTATATTTTTTGTCGTGGTTTATATGTGTTTTTTCTTCCTTTTTAGTTTGTTTGTTTATGTAGTTTAATATGTGTGAATCATTTTTTCCGTGTCATGTTTCCCCTTTTTCAAAACAAATGAAGCTTTCTTTAAAATGCAGTGTGCGTTTTACATTATGCTCTCACTTTCAGTAAGGTTTTTCTTTATATAGATTTATCATTTTTTTAGGTTTTCAGTATACATATATATGTGTGTGTGTGTGTGTATATATATATATATATATATATATATATATATATATATATATATATATATATATATATACATACATATATATATACACATATATGCCTACGTTTTTTTCTTTCTTTCTTTCTTTTATTATATCGGTTTTTGAACGTTTGTCGGAAAGACCTGACAGAGAGAGAGAGAGAGAGAGAGAGAGAGAGAGAGAGAGAGAGAGAGAGAGAGAGAGAGAGAGAAAGGGAAAAAAATAAAGAGAGAGAAGAAGAGAGATGTCCCTGAAAGGTACAACGAGGATAAGTCGTCGATTGGTGACACACTCAGAACCACAGATCCTGAATTATCGGGGAAAGACAACGTTGCACGTGGAAGAAGGGAAAAGGTCGGTATAGACAAAACACGCCCATTGAAACTGACATTCTTTGCAAACCAAATGGGAGTAACGCAATAAGACAAGGTTTTTTGTACAAATCTGTCTAGCATTCCAGAATACAAGAAAATTTGGATGAGAAAAAAAATAAAAAAGAGACATAAAAACATTACGATGATAATGGGAAGAATTCAAAACCAAAAAGGACCAGAGGCTCGGAGACGAAGAAGTCAAGGTCTATAAACAAGTTTACTTCCTCAACAGAAACGCAGCGAGAAGGAAAGC
>NW_028234410.1:20824005-20836505 GCF_977035675.1 Penaeus japonicus
AAGAAAGAGACAGAGAGAGACAGAAGGCGTGAAATGCAAGAACCGTAAATAAAACAACAATAAAAAGACAAACAGAAAGAAAGCAAATGCAAAGAAAAACAAACGCAAGTCCACAAACCGGAATAGACGCACGGAGCTGTAAAGGAGACGTCAAAGAGTTTAGAACTATTGCCTTTTCTCATCTTTTTATAGATGATTTTTTTCTTCGCCGACGAAGGAAAGGGGAGGGGAGAGAGGCAGAAAGCAGGCAAGAAACTCCGATGAACATCCAAGCAATCAAGGCAGGAGAAAGTGATTAGCGAGAAGACGAAAATGAGAGAGTGTGGGAAACCGCGGAGGACCTCCCGGGAGTGTTGGCTGCGAGTAAAAAATAGCCAGGCTGATCGTGCGAGTTTCCGTCGCTCAAAGTCACGTAAAGGACAAGCCAAGTTCACTCACCCTTGTTGCTGCCTCTTGTCTCCTCTTCTTCCTCCTCCTTCTTCTCTCCTTTCTCTATTTTTCTTTCTTCTTGTTCTTCTCTTGTTTCTCTCTCTGATTATTCTTCTTCCCCTCTTTTTTCTCCTTTTGCTTCTCCTTCTTATCTTTTGTCTTCTTCTCCATATCTATTTCCTTTTGTATTTCCCCCCATTTTTTCTCCTCTTTCTTCTATTCAACTTTTTCTTGCTTCGTATTCTGTCATTTCTCTTTCTTCCCCCTTTGCTTCTCTTCCCCAATTATCTTCTCGCATTCATGATCACTTGCTTCTCTTTTTATCCTTCTTATCTTCATTATCATTCTTCTCTTTCTCCCTCTCTTCTACATCTACTTTCTCCTTCCTGCTATGGCTTTTCTTGCTTCCTGGTTGGTTGTTTTTGCATCATTTCTTCTCCCTCTTTTCTTCTCGTTTATTCTTTAGGTGGCTCTTCTTATTCGATCTTTGCATGAGTGTTCTATTATTCTTATTGTTTGTCGTTTACTTCATGTCCTTGCCTCACACTTTTGAATTCTCCTTTTGTTCGTCCTCTTCTTCTTCTTCCTTCTTTTTTTCATTGCCACCTCTCTACTTCCTCTTCTTCCTCTTCCTCCTCCTTTTCTTTGTTTTTCAGTGCCTCATCCGTCTTTGTTTTTAATTTCCCTGATATCCTTTTCTCTATCCTTCTGATACTCTTCTTCTTCTATCCCTCTTCCCCTTCGTAACACAATCCCCTAATCTTCTCTTCGTTTATTTTCGTTATTATAATCTCCTTTTTACCCATCACTTGTGTTCCTCGTTCTCTTTCTTTCCATTCGCTAGGTTTATTTGCTTTCTTGTTGTATCTTTTACTTGTTTCTTATCTCCTTGTCTCACTACTTCCATTTCCGATTGCAAGGCAACCTTCAACTGTAATTGTGCATAAAGCCATACGAATTTTACAAGAGCTCTTTTTCTACGTTCTTTTTTCCAAGTTTTATTTCTTCACCGCAATCAAGTAATTGGTCTCGTCGCATTGGCGATTACAAAGCATCGTGGATTTACAAAACGTGTAAGTTACTTCCTACATTGCGAGAGCCGCGGTTGCACGAGGCTTGCGTAAGTAAGTAAACCGACGTCTTTATCGTAAGGTCAATGTTACGAGCGTCGACCGTCTCCTCCGGGTGATTGTGACGTCATGACATGTTGTCACGCCCGATGACGTCACCGCCACGTCACGGAGTGGGTTTACAGCCTTGCAACACACCGGGCTTGGCTTGGGCCGGCCGTGGCACGAGTCGGCCAAGTTCAGTAACCTGAGGGCGCCGCTATATTCAAGGCTATCCACCCCCGACAGCCCCCCACCCCATTCCCCTTGCCCCACCCACCTCCCCCGCCTCCCGTTCTCTTTCCACAGCCAGGACAAATATTTTTCGCTTACTATCTATGTATCTGTTTTTTTTTAATGTATCTGTGTATCTATCCATTATTTTTCTATCATCTGCATACACCTTTCACTCACAAACAAAGTCTCTCTCTCTCTCTGTCTCTCACTCTATCTCTTATATATATATATATATATATATATGTATGTATGTATGTATGTATGTATGTATGTATGTATACACACACTCACACTCACATTCACACACACACACACACACACACACACACACACACACACACACACACACACACACACACACACACACACACACACACACACACACACACGCACGCACAATTAGACTCACACTCATACTCACATACACGCACGCACAGTCGCACACGCACAGTCGCACACGCACACGCACACATATGTATCGGCTCTTGCATTATATGACTCCCAGCCCAGCCCACTCCCACTCCACCCCATCCTTTCCTTTCCTCTAAGGCCGAGTCTCCCCCTCCTCGCCCCCCCCCCCCGCCCGACATCATACTTTTCCCACTATTTTTGACCAGTAAACAGTTAAGTCTTGGCCCCCCTTCCCGCCCTTCCCTTCCCGCCAGCCTCTCTCGCTGCGAGGTTCAGTGGCCGAAGATAAGAGCGATTGTTGGAGGAGATAGAGACAGCGGCCAGGGAGATCGAGCGGGAATATCGGAAGTGTCCCTCGTGACTCCACTGGTCCCTCCCTCTCTCCTTCCCTCCTTCCCTCTAGCCCTCTAGCCCTCTCTTTTTCCATGCCCTCCACCCTCTCTCCTTCTTTCCTTCTTTCTCCCCCTGCCGCCCTCCCTCCCTTATTCCCTTCCTCACTTCTTCCCTCTCCCCCTACGTCCCAAGCCCTCGCATGGATCTTGATAGGGGTGTGCTATGCATCCCATTACCGTGCCCCGCGCCGTGTCACCTGATCGTGCGACGCGCCGGCCCGGGGATTCAGCCTGGAGGTGGGAGATGTGGATAGAACGATGTGGACGAGCGTGGTTTGTTAGCAAGGCAGAACGCGTCGTGCTAGATTTACGGGGGTAGATTGAGAAGTTAGTGTCGGGCCGCTGAGCGGAATGAGGTAAACGAAAAACCAGCTTCTGGAAGGTTCGTTGGAGGCCGAGGCTCAGCGTTTTTATGTGTATTTACGTTGTTAGTTGTCGCACTCACGCCCAGAAGAGCTAGCGAGTGGGGGGAAGTGCGCCTCCTCTTGGACCAATCGGCGCTCGCGAGGCTTGGCTGAGGTCGGGCTGGATGGCTTGGCGGATCTTGTTGGTAGTTGGCATTCAGCTCAGGGATGCCTGGTATCGTACAGGCATTCACTTAATATTGCTTCTCAAGCATTAACTGCTCGCCATTGGATCGACTGTAGAAGAATGTGTTGAGTTTAAAGGATGATCTATAATTCATTGGCGTTTAATCTCACTGTTATTGTTGCAAAGGATAGTTCGTTGGGACACGGAATGCATAGTCAGGCGTCGACTCTTTTGTGTTTACACAGTGTTTCGGATATGAATATTAATCACATGTTTATATTTTTGTTTTAACCCTAGTGTCACTCGTCAGTTGTTTGGCAACCGGATGGGAGGAACGAGGGACATGCAGCTAACGAATGCAGATGAGGAGGGGGTAGAGAGAGATGCGAAGGGGGAGGGGATGACACCCAAGGCCAACCACCTTGTCCGGCAGCATGTCATTTCCTTCGCGTCCTTTTGCTTTAGACAAAAGCTTGCTTATCCGGAGTGTACCCTCGCGCGCCGTAAAGGGAAATGCTCGGCCAAGAGAGCGGAGGGAGCGTTGGCGTGGATGTCGGTCAGTCTTGTGGCTCTCTGGCGACATGGCCATGATCCGGCATAGTGAGCGTGCCTCGAGGAAGGACACGCTGCCTGCTGTCATCTCGGAGAAGGGTAGGGGTAGGGGTGGGGTGCCGGGAAGGGGCAGGATTGATTGTGCATGGAAAGCGTTGAGGTCACGGGAGAGAGGATGCAGGCAAGCCAGCAACCAAGCAGGCAGGCAGGCAGGCAGGCAGGCAGGCAGGCAAGTAGTCAAGCAAGAAAACAAGCAGGTAGACAGGCAAGTAATCAAGCCAGCAAGCAGGCAGGTAGGAAAATAGTCAATCAAACAAGCAGGCGCTCAGCAGATAAATATATATATTTATATTTATATATATATATATATATATATATATATATATATATATATATATATATATATATATATAGAGAGAGAGAGAGAGAGAGAGAGAGAGAGAGAGAGGGGGGGGGGGCAGACAGGCAGGCAGGCATAGTTAGAGAGGATGAGGAAGTAGAGTGAACGAAAGCTGACAGACCGCAAAGTAGAAATAGAACTAACTAACCATCAAGTAGAACGAGAGGAGGAAAATCCAAGAGGACAAAATGTTTTGGCCGAGCGAAAAAGGAGTCATACAGGATGTGGGGAGTTATAAAGTATGAGGTTGAGAAGGAGAATGGGGGAGTAGGGGAGGGGGAGGGAGGCGAGAGCGAGGTAGGGGAGGAGAGGGAAGGGGGTAGGGAGGGGAAGTGAGGGAGGCGAGAGAGGGGTAAGGG
The DNA here is from genome assembly GCF_977035675.1 of Penaeus japonicus. Lineage (NCBI taxonomy): Eukaryota > Metazoa > Arthropoda > Malacostraca > Decapoda > Penaeidae > Penaeus > Penaeus japonicus. Next base: position 20,828,426 of record NW_028234410.1, read on the forward strand.
AGGAGAGGGAAGGGGTAGGGAGGGGAAGGGAGGGAGGCGAGAGCGGGGTAAGGGAGGAGAGGGAAGGGGGTACGGAGGGGAAGGGAGGGAGGCGAGAGCGGGGTAAGGGAGGAGAGGGAAGGGGTTAGGGAGGGGAAGGGAGGGAGGCGAGAGCGGGGTAAGGGAGGAGAGGGAAGGAGTTGGGAGGGGATGGGCAGGGGGGAGCAAGAGTGTTCAAGGACATCCACCTCCCTCAAGGGCCACTCCTCAACGTTGCGAATGAGTGTGTGGAGAAGACCTGGAATCAGGTGCGAGGGGCTGAGGAGATGGAGGAGGGTATGGGGTAGGAGGAGGGGGAAAGGGATAAAGGGAAGGGGGGAGGGGTAAGGATGAGGGCGGAAGGAAAGGGTAGCGTGTAGTATCCTACCGTATAAGGAGACGGGGCGTGCACAGGCAGGGTACAGATGCGCTCACGGAACACCTATGTAGGACACGCCCGCGAGGGTTGCGGAACAGGTGCAGAGGGAGAGAGTGAGAGGGGAAGGGGGAGGGAGATAAAAAGTGAGTTTATGTGTGTGTGTGTGTGTGTTTATTTATTCATTTATTTATATATATATATGTGTGTGTGTGTGTGTGTGTGTGTGTGTGTGTGTGTGTGTGTGTGTGTGTGTGTGTATAGAGAGAGAGAGACAGAGACAGAGAAAGAAAGAGAGAGGGGGGGGGGTAGTGCAAATCAGTTCCAGGTACAGCGAGTAGACAGAGGAAGTTGAGTTCTTTCTTACGGGCACATGCATATCATGGTGTTTTATCGCTCATTCCGTGTTTGGAAATTATAACTATTTAATGCCTTAGTATTATTTACAGAGACGAAATGTAACGTAAACCCTGATTGTAACATCTTTCTCATAATAATGACTAGCAGTTACAGAACTTCAGTTCATTCACATTGTTCACTAACCTCTGCAACTGTTTTTCCTAAAGATTTTGCTGTCCAAAATAGGTTCCATTGCCTCATCAACAAGGGCAAGTAGCCCTCTTCCCCTCCTTTCTTCTCTCTCTTCTTCCTCCTTCCTCCTTCCTTCTCCCCCCCCCCCCCTCCGACCGCGATGAATGGTGGGGTTGGGTCATCGGCCGCGGCGGTGAAGGAAAGTGAAACAGACAGCGTCATGGCGACTGGGCGGGATCCTTGCGGGACATTTGTGACTATGCCCTTCTATGCGATGCCCGGGCGGCTTGGGCGGTGGAGGCGGCGTGGGCGGGGATCTGTTTGCAGTGCTTGAGGCTTGCAGGCATGATATTTACAGCGCGGACGATGGATGCCATTTGGGGATGCTGTTAGTTAGGGTGGCGGTGCGATTGTTGCTCTGGCATGGAATTCTGGAGCTGTGTTATAAAGCATTAGTGCGGCGTAGGATTAGGATTTAATGCCACGCCACGAGGAGGGGAGAGGATCTTAAAAATAATAGCAGTGAGTATGGGATTGCGAGATTGGGAGATTATAGCTGGCATCGTACGTTTTTTACGTTTCGTTCGTCACTGTATCACGCTAGATTTGAGCGCGTATCTTAAAGGACGAGAGTGGAAAAGCTATTACGGAATTCGTCGACCGTCAGATAAAAGTGGTCACGTGAACATCACAATGCCATTGTTTCAGGGTCGTCACGTGATTGCTGAATGGTAAATCTGAGAGGCGAGCGGGGGCGGAGGGGGAGTTGTAAGTTGCAAAGTGCTTGAGAACAATGGCTTCGCTGCTTGAGATCGTCCGCACAGGCCAGAATGCACTTGTAGGAAGTATGTCCGTCCAAGACCCATTACTCTTGATATTCGGGCGTGCGCTCCTTGTCAGCCGGGAGACTCCTCGAAGACCCCAGTGCGAACGAAGGAATGAGGAACTGGAACGTCACAAAGAAAGAGAGGGATGAACATCACGAAGGCATGAAGAACTTTGGACATTGCGAAAGAAATTAATGAACTGGGACATCTTGAAGATAGGAGAAAATTGGACATCGCAAAGAAATGAGGAACTCGAACCTCACGACCGTTGTGCGTCTGGAAGCAAACGAGGGGCAGTCGAGGAACTGGAAACCGCCAGTGCATTCAAAAAGAAAACACAAACCCGTTTGAGAAGAAAGAGAGAGAGAGAGAGACAGACATACTCGTGGTAGATATGGAGAACTAAAATAGAGATCAATAACAAAAAAAAACTCAAACGCAGAAAGAAAGAGAAATACAACAACAAAACAGAAAGTGAAGCTTAAAAGTGAACACGAGTTTGTGTGTGTGTGTGTGTTGCCATATGAATCGGTCAGCTGGAGGAAGGGGTCAAGAACCGCAGGTGACGTAAGGGTTACTAGCTATTTTGGCAGCGTCTTACCTTGGCCCTTAATGCACACCTTATTACGTGCTTACTTCCTGCTAATTACCCTCGCCGTTGTTTTATGGTTGTCATTTTGTTACATTACGCTTTTTTCCCCTTTACGTGATTTTGATTAAATCGGTGTTTGGCGTTAAAGAAAGGAAGGGGAGGGGGATTTATGTGCGAGGACTGAAAGGAAGAGTGAAGGAGCCAGAAGCGTCAGTTGTTCTGAGAGAAAGAAAGAGAGAGAGAGAGAGAGAGAGAGAGAGAGAGAGAGAGAGAGAGAGAGAGAGAGAGAGAGAGAGTAAATGTAGAACGGGAAGGATGGTGGCGAAGGGGAGAAGAGTAGAATCAAATGAAGGAACGGAGGAAAAGGGTGAAGAAGGAAGGGGTAGGTAAAGGGGTGAGGGAGGGAGGGAGGGAGGACGAGCAACAGGTGGAGCTGTCCTGGGCGGGGCGGCGAGTCCTCGTGGTGGGGTCAGTGACCGTCGAGGCGAGAACCCGCTCCTTCGCCACCATCTCTCACAATCCTGCACCATTTCTCACCATCATTTACCGTCTTACCATCCTGCCCCATTTTTCGCTTTTATGTGCCCCCTTCCACTATCATGCATCATATCTTACCTTCCTACACCATCTCTCACCATCATGTACCTTCTCTTACTATCCTACATCATCTCTCACAATCCTGCATCATCTCGCACCATCATGTACCCTCACTCACCATCCTGCACCAATTTCCACTATCAAGTAGCCTCCATCACTGCCATGCACCCTTTCCCCCTCACTATCTTGTGACATGTTTTCGCTATCGACTCCAGCTATGGTGCTTCTTACTTCCGATTTCGTTCGCTCTCTGTACAACGCCCTCGCTGAGCAGCCTGTAGTGTGCATGTTGGCCCGTTTAAGAGCATAATACCTTTATTTTATCGCAGAAGGTTATTACGATACCTGGTTATAACCTCATTTATGTATCATGACAAAATCACCACAACCAGGTTACCATCGCGAACTGCGCACACCATCGTCACCATCACTGTTTTTTTTTTGTTGTTGTTTTTTCTCTGCAAGTACAGCCGCCAACACAACTTCTAAAGAGTCACCATGAATAGGAGCTCTACAAAACCACCACATCCACAAGGTCACCATCACAAGGTCACCGTGACGTGCACCATCGTCCCCAACACGATCGTCACGAGCATTATCATGAATCTCACGCATGACCTAACCCCCTCCCTCCCTTCCTGCCCCCCTCCTCTTCTTCTAGAACGTTCTGTTCTAGGCTTCCATCCAGTGCAGACATCATCATCAAGCGCAGAAGCTCACCATCATCGGCGTCATCACCACCACCTTCATGAGGGCGGGACTCGGAGTATTCCGGGAATGTGCGAGAGCGCGATCTTTTTTCTGCCTGGCTGATGGCGCAGATAAACTCCGGCCTGGGTTATAATACCCCCCCCCCCCCCTCTCTCTCTCTCTCTCTCTCTCTCTCTCTCTCTCTCTCTCTCTCTCTCTCTCTCTCTCTCTCTCTCTCTCTCTCTCTCTCTCTCTCTCTCTCTCTCTCTCTCTCTCTCTCTCTCTCTCTCACTCTCACTCTCTCTCACTCTCTCTTTTTTCTCTCTATCCCACTCGCTCTCTCTCTCTCTCTGTCTCTTTCACTCTCTCTCTCTCTCTGTCTCTCTCTCTTTCTCTCTCTCACTCTCTCTTTTTTCTCTCTATCCCACTCTCTCTCTCTCTCTCTCTGTCTCTTTCACTCTCTCTCTCTCTCTCTCTCTCTCTCTCTCTCTCTCTCTCTCTCTCTCTCTCTCTCTCACTCTCTCTTTTTTCTCTCTATCCCACTCGCTCTCTCTCTCTCTCTCTGTCTCTTTCACTCTCTCTCTCTCACTCTCTCTCACTCTCTCTTTTTTCTCTCTATCCCACTCGCTCTCTCTCTCTCTCTCTCTCTCTCTCTCTCTCTCTCTCTCTCTCTCTCTCTCTCTCTCTCTCCCTCTATCTCTCTCTCTATCTCACACACACACACCTCCCTCCCTCCCTCCCTCCCTCCCTCCCTTCCCGCCCCTTCCTTCTCTTTATTTGAACTGGAATGTGTTCCTCCAGTGCAGAAATTACACAAAGCCACGGCCATGCACCGAGAGAATGACCGCCCTCGCCATGCGGAGAGGGCGAGCGGCGAACTCCTCGCGGGGGGAGATTTCAATACTCAGTGAAATAGTGAGTGTGTAGGGGTGTCCGCGGCATTGCACGTGTGTGCGTATGTAGGAGTTTGTGTGTGGGGGTTAGTCTGTGTTTGTATGTGTGTGTGTTTGTTTGTTTGTGTTTGTGTTGTGCGTTTGTTTGTGTGTGGGATAATCTGTGTTTGTATGTATGTGTGCGTTATGTTTGTGTGTGTGTTGGTGGGGGGGGTATTTATGTGTCATAGGAACGCTATTTTTTCCATATATTAAAGATGGAAGTTTCATATAATTCTCTTGCGCACTTTGTACACCCATACGCTACCGCAAAGTTGTAAAATACGGAATATATTATTGTTATGTCTTTAACACACATATGCCTCACATTCCTTGTTCGCGTACGGCACACTTGCACGTAAATAGCGTAATCACAGGTGTTGTAACACCCTAACTCTCACTATCGCTAGAACCACATTCCCAACCTCACTTTCACTGCATCAGCTTCACCATAACCAGCCTCGCGATATAACCTTGGAAGAACTGGCAAAGCGTAGTAGCAGGGAAGCCGGTGGCACAAAGAGGCAAGAGAGAATAGGGAAAAAAAGCGCCGCTCCGCAGAGATGACGAAAGTGGTCGTCGGTGGGAGTGACACAGTGCCAGGCGGGTTCGGGGCCAAGGTGGGAGCGAGCGCGCGGGGCCGGCCGGCACTCGCGCTCAAGGGGAGAAAGTGGAGCTGGGCCGGGCCGGGCCACGGGGCCACCAGAGCCAATGTTACTGTGTCACCGGGGCCCTCCTCGGCCTCACCACACGTAGCCTTCACCACACGCTTTCATCACCACGGCTACGGCTCGCACGGACGAGAGGCTCTTGCATCACGCCTCGTGCATGCCCCGGCGTCGCGTCGCGTTTTCCTGCAAGCCTTTTAGCGTCTTCTAGCGCGAGTAGGCCGTGACGTCACATGAGGGAGGGAGAATAAGAGTAGCTGTTAAGGAGAGGAGGAGGAGGAGGAGGAGGAGGAGGAGGAGGAGGAAGAAGAATACTTTTCCAAAAATGGGAAATACAGGGAGATGAAATGCGTATTAACATTATCGTTAGAAATTCCCCAGTGGGACACACAGCTCTCCCACGGGTTGATTAGTATGGAAATTGCGATGATTATGATAATGGGGGTAATGGTAATAATGACCATTATTAAATATGATTTTGATGGTTATGCCAGGATGATTGATTTTCTTTCTCTTTTTTCATTTACTTTTCATTACCATTGATGATGGTGATGATAAGGACAGTATAACAATACTGATACTAAGTATAATTGTCATTGATACTTTTGTTATTGTTCTTTTTGTTTATAGTATTATGACCCTTTTATGAATAATAATAAATCCTTTAATGTGTTCTAGTTTTTTATTGATATTATTGGTTTTGAGAATAATTATATTTATGATACTATTATTACTATATTTCCAAAATATAATGACCATCATCATCTTTACTATCATTGCTGTTAATATATAATACTAATATCACCACTACTACAACCATTCTTATTGCTGCTGCTGCTGCTTGAACTATCAATACAACTGTTACTGGTCACGCCGTTAATAATACAACGGTAGTTAGTAATATTACTGTTATCACTGTTGGCCTTATCATCGTAAGTAGTATAAGTGTGAAAAGTGTTGTTATTAGCGGTGCTGGTATTCCTATTGATGTCAGCTGTATATTATTTTCATGCTATCCACCCTTACTATTACACTTAATATTATCCTTGTTATTGTTACAATTTTCAGTCTGTGATGGTTGTGGTGATGGTGATGACGATCCTCAATATCACCTCAGTTTAGTGCTATTGTTATTATCTTTGTTATTATCTTCATTCTTATCATTTAACTTTTTTGTTGTTATCTGAATTTCTGCTTTTGTTATCAATATTATCGTGGTTATTATTGCCATTGTTCGAATTGATCATTATTTTTAGTTTTGTAGTTAATAATTATCTTTATCATAATGATAATTAATAATAATTATTATTATTATTATTGTTATCATCATTGTTATAATTATTGATGCTATTAATTATTTTTATTGTTTTGATTTCATTACTTTTACTACTGCTACTGCTAGTACTGTTACTGCTACTACTACTACTGTTATGCCTACTCCTGCTACCTGCTACTGCTACTGCTAGTAGTAATACACTTACTATTACTACTGCTACCACCACTACCACTACCAACACCATCACCATCAGTATTCTTACTACTACAACTATTACATCTACTACCACTTAATCGCCATGGCTGTCAGTGGGATTAACTAAAAAAAAAAAAAATGAAAAAAAAAAAATAAAAAAAATAAATAAAAAAAAGCCAAACCGCTCATCTTCCTTGAGCGTCGGAGGTGCGTGGCCGTGCAGGTGTGCGGGCAGGTGAATCAGGTGGCGACATGCTTTCCGGGTCTAATGCGACGGCAAGAGGAAGGATGGAAACTTCGGGGTGGAGGGAGGGAGGGGGGCGGGGTCCTTCACCTCGGCCTCGTGAACTTATGGTTTCTTCCCAGGGATTTATAGTCTCTTGTAATGGGATTTGACATGCGGTGACGTAGTTGCCGAGCGCCGGATGGCTACGAGGAGTAGAGTAGCATGAGTTGCTACTACAGGTTGTTTGGATGTTGTTTTGGTTTGTGTGCGTGCGCTAGTTAACGCATGCGTGTATATGTGTGTTTGTGTTTTTGTGTGCGTGCATGCAGGATAGGGTGACGACCTGGTTGTTTTGACGGCGGAGGCCCATGTTGTGACGACGTTTCCGTGCGCTTTGGTGGCGCTGCTCCACTCGGAGGCCGTCCATCACCTCCGCCTCGGAATGGGTTGGCTCCGAAGAAGGAACCGCGGCTCCTGGCAAGGTCGCCGCCGAGGAGGCGCCAGGAGCGGAGGCGCAGGTGATCCCTCGGCCTGCTGCATGACGATAATGATGCATGACAAAGGTGCGAGGGCTGCGTGGCGAAGCAAGCAACATGCGGTGGGATTGTATTTTGTGAGGCGCGTCAGTGAGGGGGAGGCGGCCATGAGGAACCCAGCGTGAGGATATTGCCCTCGACGTTCGTGGTCCCGCCTCACCTGGCACGTATCCCACACGCGGCATTCCGCGCTTGCCGCCCCTACGCCCCCCTCGCGCACGGCCGGATATCCCTCGTGCCTCAGCGTGCGGTAATCACTGGAAAATTGCCATCAATTTTCGTGCTGCACGTGAAAAGCCAGTGCTCCGGTTGGGCTTGCAGGCGAGGCCTCTTGAGCTAGGTTGTGTGGCTCAGAGAGGGATGTTGTGGGGGGGGGGCGCTGGCTTGGTCACTGCCACATTCGGAACTCAGGAACACAACTTGAGACAGTTAGCGTGGGCCGAGGAGCCGCAGGGAGCTGCTGCTCGTCCGCCAGCCACATTTGACCTCTGCAAAGTCACGCGCACACAAAACTCCGCCACATTTTTACCACATTCACAATTGGTTCACGGCGTTTGTCTTGAGGCCCTCATGAGAATCCATCGGCGCTGCTCTTAATTTTGACCCTTCCCGCGAG
>NW_028234410.1:20846505-20851505 GCF_977035675.1 Penaeus japonicus
CGTGGACGAGACGGGGAACTGAACTGCGCGCGGATCATGTAAAGCGCAAAGCGAACTACTACGAACAGCACAACACAGCTGGCAACCAAGCTCGGGAATGATGATTGTTAACGACACCTCAAACCGCAGCGTCTGAGGGCGAATGAATCAACAGGGACTTATAACATCCGGGAGTCTGAAGGAATCCGAGAGGGGGAGCAGGGCGCCGCGGTGAGATCCAGAACGCTAACTGAATTGGCCGTGAAATATCAGGAAGGGCCATAAACGCCGAGGAATGAACCGCGAGCCAAGACGCACATACATACATACATACATATATAAATACATACCCACCCACATACACACACACGGGGCAGTGAGTCAGCGGTTCTTCATAAATATAATGATGATATAAAGCCTGTCATTTCGTGTTCGCCTGAGGCTACATCAGCTAGGATCTTAAGGGTTGGTTTGTCCTCGGAAGGAAACGCGTTCATGAACCTTAATGCTACTTGGAGATGGTGTACTCATCAGCTGGCATTACTTTACCCTTCTCTGTAGGCCTACTCTGGAGGCATAAGCTGAGAGCTTGAATGGTGGCGGTAGAACCTATATATGGATTTATTTTTATTTTTCATTTTTCTTCCAAAGCGAAAACCATTGTCTGGGATTCTCTATATCAAAAGTCTGTATTTATTCCCATCTCTTAAATATTTATTGTCACTGTTAATGGCGGCAGCTTAGGGCAGTGAAGCTCGGGGTGACCATGCTGTGTGAGACCATTTGCGGTGAGTTGCTTGATAATGACGCGGTATTTTAATGGTGAGGTACAGTATGTTTGATAATGGCGGGGTTATTTATAGTAGGCTGTTGTCTACCGGTAAACAAGATGCCTGACATGAGGGAGACTGCTGGTGATAGTCTATCGCATGGCGGTGATTGTTGCAGGGACATTGCAGTGCCACTTTCGATGAAGGCGGTTTGGTCAATGGGAATACGACCCGTTTACGCCCAAAGCCCGTGGATGAGCATTTTCTGCGCTACAGTTACTGTGTCCGGTCCAGGCAGAGGAGGACTGAATGAATGAAGGCTGAAGCTCCGCGAGAAAAGGGCTTCCTGAGTGAGCTCGCTGAGGCCGACCCGCCGAGCGATCTCTCCTCGCGCCGCCGCCAGATATGAAGTGGCCGCCATGTGTACTTGGCGTGTCCTTGGCGGCTTAACCGATAGTCACGTCGACTAAACCGCTTCCGGTGATTGGCCTCTTCTCTCTAGAGAGACACGCTCACGCGGACACGCACGCGCACTCACGAGTGGACGTACACGCAAGTACACACATACACAGGCACGCATACGCGCACGCACACACACACACACACACACACACACACACACACACACACACACACACACACACACACACACACACACACACACACACACACACACACACACACACACACACACACACACACACACACACACATACACACAACACACACACACACACACACACACACACACACACACACACACACACACACACACACACACACACACACACACATAAATACACACACACACACACGTGCGATCGCGCGCATACACTAACTCACCCACTCTTACATGTACTCATACTTCCTCATCACTCACTCAACCGACCGTCCTTAGGAGGAGAAAATTCATGCACGCGTCCCCCAAAAAACACCTTATCTTGTTTTGCTTCTACGTAGGCCTAACCAATTTGGGGATTATAAAAGAGCCACGATCTTGGGATTATTAAGGCGTGTAGTCTCTCGAGTAAAAAAAAGACGCATACCAACGTGAATCACGTGTATTTGAATATAGATAGATAGATAGATAGTTATTTAGTTAGTGAGACACTCACGCACCTATTATCTTTTTCCGTATGTAAAGTTGACTCAGTTATGTAATTCCAAGCCGTTCCCATTTCCCCGTCGCCGCCCCTTAATCAGGCAAAGCCTTGAAATTCGCGATGAAGAAGAGCAGACAAGACAGGCCCTTCCAGAGCAACATAAATTGCAAGAGTACCAAAGGATTCCGGGTGGAGGCTATGTTGCATGCTGGAGTCTGTGGGGCATGAGGCCATGGAAGGACGATACCCGATGCGTGTGATGACCTCGCAGGCGATGGATGCACAGCCACGACCAGCTGTGGAGGAGCGGCGAGGGAGGAAGGCGAGGCAGCGCGGGATCCTGCGAGCCTGGAACGGACGAATCATTCTGGAAGCTGATCACTCGGGAGGTCCTTGGCCTTCTCAAGTGCGTAGCTAAGAAATTATCTAGATGCTGTTTCGTGGGCGTCGGGGCGCCTCCGCAATGTGCCACAGAGCGTCGTGATATCGGCGCGTCACCAGTGAGCTCTGCTGACGTATTGTACCACCTTGTACCATAGTTAGGGTACCCCCTCCCTCCCCGGAGCGGAGGGATGGCACGTCAATCACTTGCGGGCGTTGTCACCCTTCTGCGCAACAGAACGAATCACCCAGCACTGGTTAGAGACGACAAAGGCATAGGTCGACTGGCACATTGAAGATCTGAAATCATAAAAGCGGACGCGTTTGGCGAGTGCAAGCGCCGAGAGCGAGAAGGCAAGCGCGAGGACCAGCTGACGTGCATAGCCAAGAGGTGTGGGAATGTGTGTCATCGCGTGACCCTGACTTGGCGCTCTTGTCTATGTGTACACACCTGTCCTTGGAGAAAACCAGGCTTTGACACTTACCATAGCCAGTGCGAGAGCTCGACCTTGGCTTTCACTTTTACCCGCACTCTCACACTCTCCTCTCCCCCTCCCTCCCCTCATCATCATCACCACCGTCCTCCTCTCTCCCTTCCTCCTATTCATCCTCCTCCCTTTCGTCCTCCACCACCTCCTCATTTTCCTACTCGTCCTCCTCCTCCTGTTCCTCCTCATCCTCATCCTAATCCTCCTTCTCCTCTTCCTCTACTCTCCCTTCCTTCTCGTCATCGCCCTCTCCTCCTCCTCCTCCTCCTCCTCCTCCTCCTCCTCCGTCTCCACCGTCACTTTGATCGCCGTCTGCGTCCGCCTTGCTTCCTCTCCGACGCTGGTTCTTCTTCTCAGGCCTTGTCGGTGTCGCCAGTGTCAATGGAGGCGCTCGTCACGCAACGCTTGGTTGGCATACCGTGTTTATGGCTGAGGCTAGGACGGGGGTGGGGAATGATGAAGGATCGTATGCGAAATAGTTCGATGACTATGACTTCCTTCTACCCCCCCCCCCTTCCTCTCCTCCTCTTCTCCCTCCTGTCGTCTTCGATTCGGCACCTGCAAAGGCGTCCTTGAGCACTCTATCACACTCGATTACTCACCCGTCATTCACGGCGATTATCGTTTCCACGTGTTTATATCTTCCCCCTCCCCTCCCCTCCCCAACCTCTCGGATCCTCCCCTTCTTACTTTCTCTCTCTCTCTCTCTCTCTCTCTCTCTCTCTCTCTCTCTCTCTCTCTCTCTCTCTCTCTCTCTCTCTCTCTCTCTCTCTCTCTCTCTCTCTCTCTCTACCCTCCTTCCCTTTCCCTCTCCTCCCCTGCACACACTTCCATAACCCTTAACCCTCGCGCTCCCTCACCTGTTTTCCTGTCAGCGTCGCAGGATCCTCATATAAGGACAAGTGGGGCCATATTTAAGGGTTCACGAGGGCGGGGCGGGGCAGGGTGGGAGGGAGTAAGGGAGGAAGGCAACGGGAGGGTAAAGAGAAGACAATAAAAAAGAAATGGGAGGAGGAGGAAAGGAATTCTTAAGAGAGAAGGGAATAATTGAGGAAGAGGGTTAGAAATGACAACAACAATACCCAGAAAAATGTTGATAATGACAGATGATATGATGATTTAACAATAACAGTAATGATAACCGTAAAAATCTAATGATGATGATAGACAGAAAAAGAAAAATCAAAAAGGAAAAAGGATGAAAGGAGAAGTGACGGTCGGGGTCAGAGGTCAACGAGGGAGGACGATTGAGGATTTAGAAGCCAACAGGTCACGCTGGTGCTCTCAAAAGTGTGACCAAAAGTAGGGGGGGGCGCTCTTCGTAATCTTCTAAAAGCGCTTTAGATTCTTACCACTCTCACTCTTTCACTTTTTTTATCATTCTCAATTTTATTGTTTTTTGCCTGGTTGTTTGCCTTTGTCGGAATGTAGCGCCCATGAAAACCGGATAGCATAGAATGTTTCGTAAGTCGAACCATAAAGTAGGTTACTCGAGCACCCTTTTGAACCCCCCTCCCTCACCCACCCACCCCCTTCCCGGGAAAATGTTCCAGAAAAATTCTTACTTCAAAACCCGCTTTCTATTTGTGAACGACTTTTAAAAGGGGAGAGGGGGTGGCGGTTGTTGGTGATAGTAAGGGAAAAAGGGGGTTGAGCGGCAGGGGGAGGGGGGAAGGGGGAGATGGAGGAAGGTGGTTATAATAACCCTTCTTTATTTCTCTTTCTGTCTTTCTTTCTTTCTTTCTTTCTTCTTTTTGCTAGGGGCTGTCCCTCCGGCAGGTACCTGGGGTCTAATAGCCACTCTCCATCTATCCTCCCTCCCTCCCTCCCTTCCTTCCTCCCTCCGCTCTCCTTCCCTCCCTCCCTCCCTCTTCTTGGCTGCGTTCCGTCAACAGGATGGTCAAGGACACACTTTTATTTCTCCGTCAAATGGATCTCGGCGCCGCGGTCACCTACTGTCATTTGCCTTTTTAACTGACGTGGTGGTCGAAAGGGTATACGTTTTTTTTCGTTTTTTCTTTACAATGTATATTTTTGGGGCCTTGTCTCTTTTTTGTAGGCGTTTCTCTTTTTCTTTTTTTCATGTTTCTAGTTTTTTTTTCTCCAATGTCTGTGAGCTTAGGAATGTGTACTTTTTTTTATCTTATCCGCGGTGATGTGAGAGTGAAAGCGGGGAGGTGTTTGTCCTGGTTGTTTCCATTTAGCCTTTTTTTTTTTTAAGAGGTGTGTGTGTGTGTGTGTGTGTGTGTGTGTGTGTGTGTGTGCGTGTGCGTGCGTGC
>NW_028234410.1:20869005-20879005 GCF_977035675.1 Penaeus japonicus
AGAACATTTTGCCTGTTTTCTCTAATTGCTTCCCTCTACCTAGTGAGTATTAAACAGGAAACACAAATGACACATACTCATCAAATAAAGTCTTCACTCTAGATGGAAGCTGACTACTTTTTAGGCCTTTGTCATATCAATTGTATACAGCATTTTTCAACTACACCATGATTTAGTAGAAGTGTGCATGATGCCTTGGATGCTAGGATTGCATGAATGAAAGATAGGAGAACGAGAAAAACTTTTAAAGATTTTCCAAAAAAACAATGATAGTAATATAAGTCAAGAACACTTGATTAAGAGCAAGGGATTTATTGATTGTTTCTAGATTACTGAACTATGCTTGGAAGTTGTTTTTTGGTTTTGTGTATCTGTATGCTAAAGAACCTTTTCCATCGTATGCATGTGATGTGCATGAGAATAGAAGTCATACAGGGTATAAATATAAACCTTTATCTGTCTCTCTCTATATATATTTATATATTTTTTTTTTATTATTATCATTTTTATTATTATTATTATCATTATTATTATTATCACAAATAGGTTGTGCCTGAATACAGACTCAAAGAATTTGAAGCATAGCAGTAAATGTATATTTTATAGTAGTTAACTTGAGTGGGTATTTCAGTAAGCTACATACTTTCTTTTAGTTTATTTCATCTCATGAATTCATTTAGCACCCATTACACTCTGAAAGATATATTTCATTATATATACAGGGCTCTGACTAACAAGACATGTACATATACCACTGCCTTATATTCATGAATTGAACACTGAGATTGTTGTGTTCCCTTGTTTCTTGTGAATCATTTTGGGTCATTTCCTCGCCATGTGGCTTCTGTTTCCTTTCTTCAGTTTTGCTTCGAGGGTGAGGCAAGTGACATGAAATTCAAGGAAATTACCGAGATGACGCTCCTCACAGTTCAGCTCATAGTAGAATTCTCCAAGCAACTGCCAGGCTTCTCTACTCTTCAGCAAGAAGATAAGATTTCACTGCTCAAGGTGTATCGAAGAGCAAATTTAGTATGGGGAAAACTAATTTTTTTTCTTATGGCCTTTGGGAGACTGCTGGGTTTACAAAACCTAAACAGTGTAGAAGAAACCTATTAAGTTGAGATAGGTTGTGTTGGTAAATCTGATGACTGAAAGAAACCCAGGAGTCTTCCTTTCAGAGATCCTTGGAGCCTCCCGGACAACAGAGACGCAATTGGAGAAAGTCATTCACAGTTCGATGATTATGTCTGTGGCAACACAGTACATTCTAAACTAATGTAAGAGTAACTCTTGTTTTAGAGATCCAGAAACCTGTGACGTGAGGATGTTTTCATCCACGTGTCATTATTTCTTTCCACCAGTTTACTCAGTTAAAGTCCATACTCATTGCAAATAATGCAGGGACGATAATCAGCGCTGGGAATGATTTTCTCCATGTCTGCCACCATCAGTTTTAAGGAAACATAGAAGCAGCTCTTGTAAGTAAGTGGTTCCTTTGGCTCCTTCTAGGAAATTGGAATAACTGACGACGACTCTGAAGATCCCAAGTTCGAACACATCACTAAGATGACCATCTTGACAGTAGAACTGATCATAGAGTTCTCCAAGCGCCTGACTGGGTTTGGTGACCTTCTCAGGGAGGACCAGATTACACTCCTCAAGGTAGATAATTCTGTAGAAAGGGTCAAAGGGGGAGGTAAGCATAGGATATAAAGAAGGATTAGGATTTAGAATTTTTTGGTATATCATGCAGACTTTATTTGAAAACACTTGTAATGAGTTGCAGTTGCTGTAGATCCACTAGGTAAGTAAAGTTGAACATTGTTCTTTTAGAGTGAGACACTGGGAGGCTTACAAAGTGCTTACAAAGTAAATTTTGTGGATCAGATGTGATTGAAAAAAAAGGAAATATATCTGGTCATAAGTGATAACAATTTATTTTCAATGTGAAACTATTGTTAATATGTTAGAATAGCAGCAATTATTCTAATCAGTGGATATTGCAAAAAGAAATAATTTTGAAAGAAGTTATAGATATGATTGATTCAAACAGGTCATATCCTGTTCATTTGTTTTTGTATAAAGTAACTGTAAACGGTGGCTTCTGTAAGCTCCTGAATGAATGGATTTTATTCAATTATTTGCATATATCCACATATTTATACAGAGACTTTTACCAAACTTGATGATAACTATAATGGCCTCTCTTTGTAAGCCTTCCATTTGCATGTATAGATTTAATTTAGTTTTAAGAAATCTCAGTACTTAATGCCAAAAGATAGAGTACGTTCCTGAGAGATTTTGAATAATTGACAAAATACACAGGACTGAAAATCAAGGTATAGTACTGAATTGAATGTTATTGTAAAACTTGCTGGATATAGATTTAAATTGTAATTTATGTTTAGGGTAAACTTTATTTATCAAAAACTTTTATTGATTAAATTATGTAATTAGGATATCTTTATTATAAAGGAAAAATAAAGTTAAGATAAAATAGATCACATTCATCATCTTTTACTAAATGTAATGAGCATTAATTTACCAGTTTACTGTACAAGTTTGTTTTATAGCTGAAGATTTTCTTTTTTGTATGCTGTTCATGAGATGTAATATTTGTTTTACATGATCAAGTTCACATTTGTAATTTGTATTATGTCAGTGTTAGATTAGTTTTGGATTTCTGAAGCTTCTGATTATATTTACTATATACTTTTGTTTCTCATTCTTATGCATAATGATAGTTAACACATCATACTAACTTTCATATTGTCATTGCAGGCATGTTCATCAGAAGTTATGATGCTTCGAGCTGCACGTCGTTATGACGCAAAGACAAATTCTATTGTGTTTGGAAACAGTTACCCATACACAGAATCTGAGTATGAAACGGCAGGCTTGGGATTCTCAGCTCCTATGCTCTTTCGCTTCTGTCGTAATATGTGTCGAATGAAAGTGGATAATGCTGAGTATGCCCTACTAGCAGCTATGTCTATCTTCTCAGGTAAATATATAATAATATTTAATTAATTTAGATCAAGAGATTGCTTACCATGGACTAAGTAGTAATAACATAATGATGAGTACTTTCTATGATTTTATATATTTATATTTTTTTATATTCTTGAGCTTTATGGTCTTTCCATTGTTATTAAAATTTAAGATCTCATATTAGTTCAGTTACTAAAGAGGATGAAACTGTATCTTACATAATATACAATTTTCTTTATGTTTCTGTATTTTTTGTACTTTTTAGTCCAGCAGAAGATATATAGAAGCTGGCACTTCATGAGTGCATTTGATTCTAATTTTGTGTTCCATATCTTCTTTCAGCTGACAGACCATTCCTCCGTGAGGCTTACAAGGTGCAAAAGCTTCAAGAAATATACCTGAATGCACTGAGTGCGTATGTGGCAAACAAACGTGCTGTGAACTCATTCTCAGTAATGATAGGAAAGTTGTTAAATGTTCTTACAGAGCTACGAACCCTAGGGAATCTGAACTCAGAGATGTGCTACCGTATTCAATTAACAGACAAGAGGCTTCCAGACCTCTTGAATGAGATATGGGACGTCACACCTAAATAAGCAATGGGGTATCCAATGTAACAGCCCTATTCAAGCTGTGCCACCACCACTTCCCAGGTGCCATGTTCTGGAGGTGGCCTCTGCAGCTGCGAGAGGAAGGTTGTGAGCCACCTAGGGGTGGTGGGTGGTCCCTACACTATGTACCTGCAGGCTGTGAGTGAGAGACTGATAATGCTGTGGTAAAGGCTTCACACTGACGCCCACGGCCCACTTTCAGCCACCTGACCTGTTTTTTTGAGTTAGGCCGCCGTTTTGACAGTGCCGTGCAGTCCGCCACCAGTGCAATGTTGATTATATGATAATGTGCCCAGTGAGTCTAAGGGGTACCATGATAACAGTATAGCCTTTCTTATTGTCACCCAAGTTAAAGAGCCACTATGTGATATATAGTGGAATTTTTTCACTACATTGTAAAAACATTTTACGTATGGTTCTGCATGAATAAAATATGAGTGAATGGATCCAAGAAAGTCTTTGTATTCATGTTTGTGAATGAGTATCTTTGTATGTGTGTGTGTCTGTTTGTGTGTGTGTTCGTGTTTGTTTGATTGTATGAGTATGACAGATGTAGTTCTAATTTTTTTCTCCCTATTTTAAACTTTGGGGGCTTAAAGTAATTTATTTTTTTAGGCAAAATTTTTGTCTTATTAAAAGAATTGAATATTACTATTCTGTGATGCCAAAGAAGTTTAAGAACAGTGTTACATATCAAGTAACAAAAAATGTGCACTCAAAATTATTTCCAGGAATCACTTTCGTGAATGAAATAAAAGCACATGAAAAATTTGAAAAATGAATTGGTATCCATTCTCACAGAAGAGCATAATATGTCACCCAATTTTCTGAATGTATCTGCGTACATGTCTCTTTGTGGATACTTATATATTTAACTATATACATATATTGCAGAATATTGCCTGGTAGCTAATATTTAGTAATAATTAAGGCTATACTGTAATGTTGCCCAGATAACTGAGCGAGCCACGATATGGCAGGCAACGAACTCCACGTGCCTTGCTTACAGTCAAGCTTCAGTTTCCTATCTTATTCTCAAGGTGCTCCTGAGGGACTGAGGAGAGTGAAAGTTAAAACACAAAGGAACAGTGCGATGTCTTCTGATCCATATTTTTATATGACTCCTTACTTGTTAATTTAATGAGCTGGTATGCCGTCCTTACAAGTAGTAGATTATTGAAAATATTATTATGTTAATATTATTGTGTAATGTTATTAATACTGCTATAAAGTGTATTCATATACCAATATCCCTGCCCTTACCTGTGGAAGGTTGTGTAAAAAAGTGTATATAGGAAGTGAAATGGGTTTTGCAAGTTGCTCCTGTGAAACGTGTATTGCAGTGGATAATCAGTGCGAATCCATCAGTTTAGGGGTAAGTATGTATGGCATTGTGCAGAGCTGGTCTTTTATCTCTACTGGAGTTTTTCAGTCATGGGTCACTTCAGAGTATCAGACTGACCTGTGGTACAAAGATAAGATCTTAGTACTAGATGGATAAGAAAGATCTGTAGTACATTATGTGGATGAATAGTACAGAACATTTTTTTTCTGGGAATGTGTAAAGTTTGAGACATCAGTTATGAAAAGCAAATTTTTTTTTTTCTTACAAGCAATTTTGAATAGACATTTCAAAGATTTAACAATAATGATTAGAATGCCAGCATCTGTGTGGTGACCCTTATATCCTTATCAATAATAAAAGGAAAGTTAAAAATTACTAGTAGCCAACTATACAGTGATAATCATATTATATCAAAGAATACCCTGACCTATTGGTATGCATCCTTGGATATTCAGGGGAAAAGTGCATATTATCTCAGAGACCCTAACTAACCCTAAGAAATGCCCTTTACCTTCTCCCCTATTGAATAAGGTCAGGATGTGTTAAGCATCAAAGCCTCATCAAAGTGGAAGTCTTTGTCCTCATCCTGACATGTGAATCTCCTGTTACACTGGTTTGTCCTAACCTAATCCCAAAATTTATCAATTAAATCTAACAATATTTAGTGTAATTTTGCAAACTTGGTAGAAATTTTGAATTTACCTGAAAAGTACAACGGATAGTATAGATTAAGCTAAAGTAAATTCTTATTCTAAGGGAATGTGTAGGGTGCTGAGGAATAAAAAAAATTGTCCAGGGTGCTATTTAAAAAAAAATGCTGTTTCCAGAAGGGCTCAGGAATTCTGCCTAGTGACAACAGGAACAATTTGGCTTGTGTGTTGTAATATAAGCAAGTCCATTTTCCTTTGCTGTAAAAAAGGACAATACGACTTCTTCACACTAAAGCTTATAATTGCCCATCTTGTCACTTATTACCTTAGGAGCATAGGTTGTCCATATATTCTGTAATGCCTCAGATTTAGGGATATCAGTTGAATCATGTTGCAGAATTTCATTCACCTCTTTAAAACTGTTAAATGGATAAGTCGCTCAAATGCAGATACTTGGCATGTGCTCTGTCATGTGCCATGGCTGAGAAAGAAAGTTTTAATGATATCAAAATAGGTCTCTGAAATTGCAAAATGAGAAGAATCTACAGAACTGAAATCCCTGAAGCTGGTGAATTACCCCACCCTTGGCTTCTCTGTGTTGTGTGAGCCAACCATGGTATCTACTTCATGTTCTGGATAGGCGATATTATGTATATTTGTGGTTTAATTCATCCCCTTATATACGAAATCCCTTTTTCAGACTGAAATATATTTGTATATCATGAATCCAGTGCATTATCTCATGTTGTTGTTTGTCCATAAATCTTGGTTGTTTGCTACATTTCAATGTTTTAATATTGTCTGTGAAGCAAGTTTTGCCAAACAGAATATGTTGTATGAATCAGTAAGAGTCTGCAAGGTAAATGCATAGAGTTGTAAGAATGAATGTGTGTAAGTACAGAAAGATTTCACCACTGTAAGATTAAGGTCATCTTCCATAGACTTTTAGCTTATTCTCATCTTCATATCTTCATTATTTGATAGCCACTTTCAGCACATAGAAGGGTGTTTAGTCTGGGTAACAAGTTGGTTAATTATGGCTCAAGCTGGGCTACAGTTTGGATCTGTAAGAGTTAACAATCAAAAGGAATTCTAAAAAGATGACTGTGATGGTAATTTGCAGGCTATAAGACAATGCATTTCATTTTTGTACAAGAGAATGTCATATTGAATTTGGCTGCACACAATGTCAATTTTTTAGATGGAATAATTTTATAGATGTTTAAATGTAATTAGTGTTGGCTATTATAGTGCAGGTCTTTAACATTGTCTAAAGCATCTATTGTTAAGTTTCATATATGATGTTTATGAATATGAACTTTATGCACAAAGCACAACAGCCAAAGTCATCAGTCTCTTACTCTTCCACTTGACCAGCGTTATCAAAGCATAGCATAGGTTTCTGTGATACTTTACCCATAATAAAAGCTACATAATGATCATATTATCAGAGACAGATTATGAATTTTTAATGACTGTAATGCACAAATATATGGCACAATCTATATTTTTATTTACTGTAAAGATGTACTATGAATTGTCAGATAATGATTATATATTGCTTATGCACAATTTTGGTTCTTTGCCGTTTGGAGGGATATCAAATTGCTTTGTGAGATTTAAAATAAAAACTCATAAATGACTTAGAAGATACTCACATAGCTCACCATACAGTTGTTCATCTATACCAGTCAAGTATTTGTCTTGCCAGCATAGCTGGACTTAACCCAAATCCAGAAATCAGATACTGAATTGGTTAATTATTGCAAATTATGTCAGATATACTTCTTCCAAATACAGTCTGTCTCTGTCTTTCAGAATTATTAGTCTGTCTTAACCAACTTGTTGCCATAATTGGTAGGTTTGTGGCTGGATATCCACCTGGATAGACTGGGAGTGAATGCAGCGAAGAGATCCTGTTATTATATTTTCTTGGATTATTTTTTAAAAAAGCAAGACTATTGCATGTATTATGTGAACCATATTGTCATTACAGTATTCTGTGAGAGAGTGTCTTCAAAAGTAATTAGCTGAATGTTAATGATCACCTAATCACTTTTGAAAAGCCATATACATGTCTCTCATTGTCCTCTTGATTGGTTGGTTTCTAATGTCCATAAGCCAATGAGGTGTCAGTTATACGTCCAAGCTCCTGCTTAACCAAATGATTGTGACAACTTCTGCTGGAAATGAGCAACTCATCATTAATTTTGAAAAGATTTTTTTTATATTAAATTTGGAAAATAATAAAATTATCTTGTTTCTCTATGTATTGCCTTTTTATTCAATCATCCTACTGTTGTATTAACAGCTACAAATGAATTAAATATATACACATATAGATATAGATACAGTACTTTCAAATTAGAAGAGCAATATGATTATAGCCCTGAGCTTTTGCTATTAAAGATAACAAAACTAGAATGAGAACTTTAAGATGTGACTGTTTCTAAAAAAGACTTAAGTAAAGAACACATCCCTTTGTACAAAATCATTTATAAGATTTAATTATTCATTTTGCAAATATTTCTGAGATAGAGATCAGAATATGATATTTGCCCAACTATTGAGAAGTACACCTACTTTAATGTGTATTTTTGCAGAATTTATGATTTCATAATCATCAAGTGTATAAGTATACTTTTCACAAGAGTGATGGGTGATAAGTTAGAAAAAATGTCAAAACACAAGTTCTAAAAAAGGGAGTGATAGTTACAAAGATTATTAATTTTCATTATTTTACCTTAGTAGGGAATAATTACAGACACGCACTTTGCGGTGTGTTTCAAATATATTTGTCTCCATTTCCTCTATAGGGGGAGCCAGAATTAGTTAAGGACATCGAGCACATAATCATCGATGTTGTGTTCCCACAGCAAATTCATATACAACAAGCCAAGTTAGAAACCATGGAGCCTGCAAGGCTGACAAGGATTGTACTTAGATAAAAAAAATTGATAATCTAGTATGAGAGTAAAATTGTAGATTCACAGATTAAGAAATATATTATCATGATAGTCACATATACTATCAATCTATAAAACCTTTTTATGACTTAAATTACTGTACATAATCTGGTTTGATGCTAATATTGCTTTATATAAAACTTTCTATCTTCATTTTTTTTTATCATATATAACTTCTAGTGGTCTTTACTATATATTGTGAGATGTGTTCAACTGTAAACCAAAAAAGTATTCTCAAGATTTACCTTACATATTTTCTGACAGACAAGTATGCATGAAATGGTTAAGATTAAGATTTCATCTGTGAATATTGGGTGAGACCAGACACCACAACTGCTGTAGAAGTCTTTCTGAATGACAATGGAATATGCAAATTGTTTAGCAATGATTTTTTTAACACTGCATTTTATCATACTCTAATAACAAAAGAGAATCGCAGATAGTCAATATTAATTGTAATATTAGTCAAATTACATCAGTTCCTGCCAATTTGCTTCCCTTATAGGTTGACTGATAGTATTAAATCCCTTCCCATCTTGCAAGCTAAGCATAATGTGGGTCCAAGGGGTAGGGTGTCACTGTCCAATTTCTACCAACCCATGGACAGGGAACTTGGAACATGGACTCTTTGTGACAGGATGAACAACAGCCAACCGAGTGTGGAGGTGGTGATCTTCTCAGAGGTGAAAAGTCCTGTCATCAGTGTGTTCATTGGGGTTGTTACCCCTTTTACTGGTCAGGCCACAGTGATGGACACCACCTTTAGGGGATAGCTATAGTTCTCTACAGCATTAGATGAAAGTATAATGCCATTTAATGTTGTTAAGAATGAAACACTTGTCTAGCTTCATGTCACTTAACTGCTGCATACTCTCCTTTGGACTTTGTCAAACTCACTTCAATGAAAAATAGCTGTCCTGGAGAAGAGATTCACATTTTACTGGGCTGACATTTTACTTGGTTGCTGTACCTAGCTGCGATTGAACTGGCCACTCAATGTTTGTAGGCCCCAATCATTCTGACAAGTAGTAGTAGGAGGAGCTGACAGTAGTAGTGAAAACAGTCTCTTTCTCCAGGACTTTGTGAAGTCCCAGACTTTGAAGATCTCTGGCTCCTGGTATTGCCCTGACCTACATCAATGGTACAATATTTGTGGTACTGGTTGTAGAGTGGTTGTGGGCTCACTTGTCATTGGTTGTTTATAGACCTAGGATAATGTAGAGGAATGACAAGAATCATCATCAAATATGGCTAAGATGGTCGAAGGGCATCTAGTAAATGCTTCTATCCCTTATAAAAACAGAATACGAAGTCCCTACAGGAGATTGCCAGTCGCTCAGTAGATGGGAAAATTATCTCAGATCCTGATGAAACAAGAAAGCCTTTGGCCGAGTACTATAAGATTTCAAGTTGGAAACAGTTTTGCGTGTGCAGCCA
>NW_028234410.1:20889005-20899005 GCF_977035675.1 Penaeus japonicus
ATTGGTAAGCTAATGCCTAGTTGGTAAAATTTACACAAATTCTTGAGAATCTTGAATGGCCTATGTAAGCATATGTCTAAATTATAGCAAGAAGCTGTAGTTTGCTCCAAGGGCTCTGGCACAGAACAAATCTTGGTTCTGTGACTCTTAACTCTTCACATTTACTCTGGAAAGATTGATGGGTTGGGGATTCATATTTGTCACTACAGGATGTTATTGGAAATCACAGTCCAAGGTTGATTTTGGTAAATTTTCCGAATGGCACCGTGTCACTAAGTACAACAAAAGTAGTACCAATGGATTCCTCTCACTATCTACTTGCATGCATGCAGTGGATATAATCAGAGGGCATGGGTTAGATTGGGGATTTTGTGGTACAATATGTGAATAAATTGCATTGATGTAGACACAAATGTACCCAGTTTCATCATATATCTGTCTACTGTAAAATAAAAATACAGATGTGGTTTCTTTGTGATTTACTCACCTGTGTTCACAACAGTCATGGTTGGCAAGGCACAAAGTCATTTTTGGCAAGAATTTTCCATGTGCAGTTTTGGTAGTAGTTTTGTCTATTATGTGTATCCTGCATTTCCAATGTATCTCCCATACTGGGACCAGTATTCAGACACACGCGCACGCGCGCATGAGTATGTATGTATGTACGTCTTTATCATACAACAACTAACTCGAAAATCGCCCGAAAAATCAGATTTGCAGATTCACCAACTATATTGAACGTAAAAGCATTATGATTCGCCAGTCGATCCAAGGGTAGCTCTCATTGGCTGTTGTCTATGGAAGAATTAAACATCCTAAAAATTGTTTTTCGATTGATGGCTCTTTTCAAATCAGTGCACAGCAGGATGAAGGTCGAAGAACCAGATCCATAATGATTGTCCTCCCCTACAATTTCAGCTCAGTTGTGGGGTATAGGGGTGGAACCGTGGGAAACATCCAGTATATTTGAGTTGTGAAAGGGACCAGGAATTCATCAATACTATTTTCATGGTGTGTAGTATGGTGATGCTATTTGGAGAAGTTACCTTGATTTTTATATCAGTATGTCAAGTTTTGGGCAAGTTATAGTTTTCAACTTCTGTTTGGTTCCAGAGCCCATGGGAGAGGATGTAGTTAATGATAGTATAAGATATTACAGGGTACATTTTGGTTGTGAATATATGAATAATGATTTGAAAGATTACAACACTTTGAACTTGTGAGCCAAACTATAAAGTTCAAAAAGACACTTTTTGGGAACTGTTTTTGGTCATTGAAATTAGGTACTCTGATCACACTATTATGCTGTCTCTGGGAAAGTTGGAAAGGAATCCATCATCTGGCATCTTTCAGGTCTTGTGAAAGTTCATTCTTTAATGAAACCTTAAAATGGTGTCAATATATGCTTACATAGGTTATTGAAATTAGATACTTAATGCTTCTCATTTATGTCTGCATTTAATTATAGCACCACATCAAAGATTTCCATTATTACAAATATTTTGCTGTATTGATGAAAAAGAGAAAAGGATATCAGTGTCGTTCATTAGTATATGTTATTTACTTTTAACTGGCAAAAGCAAATTTTAGGTTAACCCATTGCATACAGGTGTCATGATATACATGACGTAGGAGCTTTGGCCTGACGACGGGCGTCATGACATACATGACGTTCGGGGATTTTGGATCACTGTGCTATTTTATTTTGCTATGAAAAAGGAATGAGTGATGATGGCTACTGCAGTCATAATTACTATAATTACCATAATATCGTGCTAGCTTAACGTCCAAAACCTAGATGGCACCACTTTTTCCTAGCACCAGCAGGTGAGAGAGCCATGAATGGCACCCATCCACGGTCTCTAGCAAGCACTGTCTCTATAGAGCGATGGCACACACTAAGTTGATGAACCCTTGCTCTAAAGTACCGCTGATGAAGGATGTGCAGGCAGAACGAGAAGAGGAAGGTGACTCAATCCATACCCAGTGTCTAAAATGTGCTCCTGTGCCAATATGGATGCCTTTCACTGTGGCACTCACAGTCACAAGCACAGGTTTCATTCCTCTTCCCTACCTCTTCATGTTATCTTCATTGCAGGTGGTTATATGTTTCTTATTCATTCATGACAGCACAAAAATACGAAAAAATAAAGTTGCCTTTTGTCCTCCCATAAAACAGCAATACTTCTATCACATTGAGTATAATGAAAATAATGAGCTAATTTGGATAATATACTACAATTTTAGTCAACTGCAGCACTGATAGAGCCTGTCATATGACACATATAAGTCTCTAAACTCAATAAAACACACAAAAAAATAAAACACAAAAAATGCTCTAGTTTTACAATGAATGACTGAAAGAGATTGAGATGATTCAAATTATATTGCTTCAAGTGGTCTCTCTCTAAAATAAAACCTATCCTGGAGGCTGGGCAAGCAAATTTATCTACGTCTGCAATGGGTTAAGTAAAATAGATTGGAGAAGCACAAATGCCTGTCCAAGTGCTTACATTTTTCATTGATAAAATATAATCTATAGTGATGTGCTAGCTTTAGGCCTTTCATTAAATGTTCAGAATAAATAAAAATTTTATGTATCAATGCAGGAAATAAAATTTCTGACCTCACGTTCACATTTGGTTGGCATTGTATATTGGCTAAAGTCTGCATAAATAGTGTAGAACATGTGTTTTTGTAATGCAGCGTATGGAAGATTAGTGCACCTGAACTTTTCTTTTTTATAAATGTTAATTTCCTCCTTTTCTTATACATACATTTAGAGCATATTATATTGTATTTAGTACTTTTTTTATAGAATATTACTTAAATTTATCTTAAAAGAATTATCAGTCTTATACAGAAAGAATTCTAGATAACTGACATGGCCCCATCCAAGGACTACAGGTTTATTTTTAGAAAAGGAGTTTATTTTTAGCAAGGAGAGGGCATTCTTCTGAGAAATGTATCTGTTCAGGACTTCTCTCTCTCTCTCTCTCTCTCTCTCTCTCTCTCTCTCTCTCTCTCTCTCTCTCTCTCTCTCTCTCTCTCTCTCTCTCTCTCTCTCTCTCTCTCTCTCTCTCTCTCTCTCTCTCCCTTCCTTCCTCCCTCCCTCCCCCCCCCCACTCCCCTCTCTTCGCTCCATTTCTTTCTTTCTTTCTTTTTATTTGTTTGTTTTTAGGAATTTCAGTATTTTAAATTTATATAACCCTCCACATTGTCCACCCTCAGGTCCTGAGCAATGCAGCAGTTGCACCTCTGGCAGGAGTGCAACAGAAGAGGCACCTCAATGTCCATGAACATGTGAGCTTCAGCCTACTGAAGAAGGCAGGCATTCCTGTCCCTGGCTTTGGTGTAGCTCACACGGCTGAAGAAGCCGTTGATATTGCTAAGAGCCTAGACTCCACAGATGTGGTCGTCAAGGCACAAGTGCTCACTGGTGGCCGTGGCAAGGGGCACTTCAAGGGCGGCCTGAAGGGAGGAGTAAAGCTTGTGTACTCGTAAGTTTGCAAGCACATTTTCAATATCCACATGTTGAGGATGGCATCATTTTGACTGTCATTGTCTTTCTATCATGATGACCATCATCAGCTCCAATGGTCTTCGTCTTCATCTTATCGTATGCCTAGTCACCCTTCTGAAGTGCAGTAAAAATATTTGCAATTTTCTCATTAGTTCAGACTCAAATTTAGATTGAGATTTCTGTTTACCATTATACAGATATAGATTGTAGAAAATTTAGGATATTTGCAAAGCGCACACAAATATATAATTTTAATTTTTTATTTAATTTTTTATTTTTTTTATTTTTTTTAATAAGATGTATCACAGTTGTCAATTGGTAAGCTGTTTGCATATAAACAAACCCTCATGAATCAGCATGGCAACCAAGTAATGAACTCTTCTACAGCCACAAAATGCTAATGAATAGTGTAATATATAATAAATAATAGTATAGAATTATAGTAATACATGATATGTAATAAGTACATAATATACATTAATTATATAATGTAAATGATATACAATATGATAATCATATGCATAAAAAAATATGAAATAGGCATATTGTATTGATATAAAATGTTTAATAAGGACAAAACTAAATTTGTTAATGGAAACAGACAGTGAAGTTTGTTTATCAGGAGTACATCAAGTCACATAAAAAGGGGGAAATATTGGTATAGTAACTTGCATCAAGCAGATAGGTGGCAGTGGTGAGAGATCCCTGTTTGAGCAACTTGTCTCTATGAAAGACATTTGAGAACCAGGATGACTGTTAGGTCACACATAAGAGCTTGCAGTATCAGTGGAAGGATATTGAAAAATAGAAATAGATTGTATAACTTTTAGAATTATAAAAATATTGTTAGTTCAACAGATGGTGCTAGTAATCATTGTAAGCAGACTTTTCTTTTTCTGACCATTTGTTGGACTTGTCTCATTATGGTTTGTGCAAATATAATAATTTCAAAATTTATAATTTCATATAATGATAAT
Source organism: Penaeus japonicus (assembly GCF_977035675.1). Lineage (NCBI taxonomy): Eukaryota > Metazoa > Arthropoda > Malacostraca > Decapoda > Penaeidae > Penaeus > Penaeus japonicus. Next base: position 20,893,506 of record NW_028234410.1, read on the forward strand.
GATACAATACCATTTTTGAGTGACATTTCAATGTTATTCTATGATTATGTACATGAATGATAGGAATACTTTCTTTCAAAATTATAGCTTTTAACTTTTGTGTCTAAAGCTTCGTCAAAGTGGAGGCTTCCTAAGCAAAACTCATGATAGTTCCAATAATATAAAGAATGTGTGTATGGTTCAAGTGATGAAAGGTATAGGAATACAATATATTGATGTCCAGGAAGACAAAAGCTATGTTATGACTAGGAATATGGATGTAAGGGTTAAGTGTTATTAGGAGAACAAAGTATATAAAAAAATATATTTTACAGAGTTGATAATGATGATGTTGATAGTGATGATGATAATAGGAATAGGGGATATAGACGAGGTCAGGTAGGTAAGGTAATTGAATTCTTGATGACTGAATGCTTGTGGAAGCTTCTGTGTAAAAATGACAAATGAAACAAAACCACAGTGAACTGTACATGTCCCTGGTATCAGTGGGTCAAGAGAGTCATTTCAGGATACCTAACAATGAAGTTGTCCTAGCAAACCTGTGGTTAGTGAGTTAGACATTATCATAACATAAATAACTGATTAAAAAGATATGAGACCTCACTAGGTTGAGAGTAACCTTTTTCTGTGATGCATATAATTCACAAAAACTAAGTCTTTGTTTACAATGTCATAGGGCTGATGAAGCTGGAGACATTGCTGGCAAGATGATCGGTGACCTTCTGGTGACCAAGCAGACAGGAGAGAAAGGAATTGCTTGCAACAAGGTCATGGTTTGCGAACGAAAGTTCCCTCGACGTGAGTTCTACATGGCAATCATGATGGAGCGTTCCTTTGGTGTGAGTGCTGTCCTGAGTTTTATTTATTTTTTGCTATAGGAAGTACTACAAAAGGAATACAATTGAGAAGTAGGTCTTATGTTAAAGGCTATGAGCTGTTTCTGGATTTATAGGGTGTTCTTTGGTCATTTCACATTTGTATCATTGTTATTAATACTTTTATAAAGATGTTTGTATTGATTGTTATTTATTTGCATAAATATTTATAGTAATTCATTTATATATTTATTTACTATAATTTTCATAAGTAAATGTCCTTGCCAAAAGTTCAGATTTATGTCAGTCCAGAAGAGTTTGCAATTTGATCTAACCAAACCAAAAGTGAAGTTTTAGAATAATATTAGTAATAGTTATAAGATTAGTAAATGGAGGTTAATCATACCACAGTAGGAAAACCTTGTTTATTTAATTTTCTTGAATTAAAAGTTTTTTTACAATTATTTATAATTATTTGACAGAAGAATTTAGACTTGTACGAAGTAGATGTCACAAAATTGGATTCACTGAAGATGAATATTGAATTGCTCTGATTCTCATTGGTGGCATACTTGATTTCTCTTAGGGGCCTGTGATCATTGCATCCTCCCAGGGAGGAGTCAATATTGAAGATGTTGCAGAAGAAAGTCCTGATGCCATTTTCAAGTTCCCCATTGCCATTTCAGAAGGTATGAATCTTACACATTATCTTGTATTTTGAGAACATATGTATATATTTTTATTTGAGCTATATAGATGTATGCTTAATATCTCTATATTGAATGATCTCTTCTTTCCAGGCATGACTGATGAAAAGGCAAAGGAAATCGCATTGAAGCTTGGCCTAGAATCACGGCTTGAAGAAACCGTTGCTGTTGTACACAGTCTTTACAATGCTTTTATTAATTATGATGCCTCTTTGATCGAGATCAACCCTTATGCTGAAGATACCTATGGAAAAAGTAATATATGTTTTCAGGCATAATTTTGCACATAGTTTAAGGTTTTCACTTGGCATTGTGATATAGTAAACATGTATGTTTCTTTTTATATCAGGATGATGATGTAAGTGTTGATGATGTTGCTAATAGCTGGTTCTTTGTGTACAGTGTATGCTCTCGATGCCAAGATGAAGTTTGATGACAATGCAGAATTCCGTCAGAAGGACATCTTCTCTGAGAGGGATTGGTCCCAAGAAGACCCCAAGGAAGTTGAGGCCTCACAACACAATCTCAATTACATTGCCCTTGATGGTAAGTCTCTTGCTATTAGTTATGTCTTTATATTGATTAATTATTCCCTACGCTGTACCTCTTATCCCTTGACCTCATGACAAACTCCTGACTGTCTCTTTTGCTGAGCATGATTGCTCCTGTTGTGTGGCTTTGAATTGTATATTCACACACTGTTCATTATTGTTATCAATGATTTGAGTTATTCATATGCATTTTTAATGGACAATTAAACCTATTGCAGATAAGCAATGATTTGTTTACCTGGATCCCAGGATAGGTATTAGTGCCACCTGTGTTGCACCCCAGATGAGTTTTATTTCAAAGCAAGGGAGCTTCCCCTTCTCATTCTGTCTGCACCTACTTCACCAACATTCCTTTAGAGTGGGAGGTTAACATCTTGTATGCCATTGCTCTCTGAAGCAAACGATCGGTAGAGACCACATATGGATGCTCTTCAAAGCTCCCCTTCATGCTGGTGCTAAGAGAGAGGGGTGCCATTTATGTTTGGGATTTTAGACTACATCTGGTGAATATTATGCAATTACTTTGAATAATAACTGATAAATACTATGAAATAAAGAAACCGCAATCTACTCTTCCCAGATGTCAGAATTGCTATATGCACTCAAGGAGTGGCTTAGATAGCATTATATAAATGAACATATGTTCATATTTTCTAACCTTTAAACAAGCAGGCAAAGCATTTTTTAATTCATTTATTATTCTGTGAATACAGTTTTTTACATACTCCTATCAGTGCAGTTGAAGAGATTGATTTGATCTTTCATCTTTTTAACCAAATCAAAATAATGCATTAATCCACTCAACCGGATGCATATTTACATAATTCTGCTCCTGTCTGCAATGTGGTAAGCACAAGAAGTTTCCCTCCGTGGGATATCTCGAGTTGCAAGGCCAGTCTAAATCTCTTGGAGCAATTTTCACCCACGCTATTCAAAGATGTGACAAACTGCAGTGTGTGTTTACAAATGTAACTGTGTACATGTATAACAGCGAATTCAGGACATCATAGGACTTCTCTTGTTAAAATATTCTGATTATGTGATATCACATCATCTGTTGTGAAAGGGTTAAGTGGATCCAGATGTTTTTGTTTATGCTTAAAATATTTTCATCAGATAAGATATATTCCAGTAGATATTATATATACACATTCCTGTAGATAACACTGTACAGACAAATTTTCAATAATTCAATAATTATTCTTGTAAACTTTTGAAGGTGTGTCCAGTAGTAACTTTAAATTCCTTAGTAAATTTAATTCAGGAACAAAAAGTATTGCCATAGAACATTGCTGGGCAGTTAGTTCCATCCACCAATAGTCAAGTGCTGAGAGTTGGCAGTATGTCATGTGGACAGGTAATGAGGACAGTGTCAAATCTTTTGTACATAGAATTCAGGAGGGGGGGGGGGTATTAATAAACATAAAAAAATGGTTGATAATAACCAGTATCCTTTAGAATGAGATCTATTGTTTCGTTTTTGCAGGGTAGACTGTACAGAAATATGCATTGTTGAGTTGCATTTTAATATTGCTTGAATTTAATAGGTAACATTGGATGCTTGGTGAATGGAGCAGGATTAGCTATGGCTACCATGGACATCATCAAGCTCCATGGAGGTTCACCAGCAAATTTCTTGGATGTTGGTGGTGGAGCTACAGCTGAACAGGTTAAGGAAGCTTTCAAGATCATTACAGCAGATCCCCAAGTAAGTTATGACTAACTCTTGTGATTTTACCTCTTACCAATACTCGTTTTTTCTATGGGTTTGGGCGATTATAGACATTTCATATTGCTCCAAGACATGATGACAAACAAAAGGCCGAGTCTTAGGGTAGGATGAGCTCCCTCTCAAGGTTGAGCTCTCCTATGCAATGATTAGCTTGGTTGAAGAAGCACAACTGAACGTTTGGAGTCAACTGCAAATTCAAATCTTACATTATGAGGTTATAGGTAGACAATTCTACTTATGGTAGTTACTAATATTTGTTATTAGTAATTGTATATTTACAGTTCTTGTAAAAGTTAATTTTATTCTCTTATTATTTGAAGATTGATAATATTTAGGTTATGTAGACCGTAGTCTTGCATGCGATTAAGATCTATTTACAAGGTTTAATGCGAATCTTTCAGGTTCACGCTATCATGGTCAACATCTTTGGTGGCATCATGCGTTGTGATGTCATTGCCCAGGGAATTATTGCTGCTGCTGAGGAGTTGTCACTGAAGATCCCTATTGTTGTCAGACTTCAGGTTAGTCCCCAGATTTGTCTTTTTGAAATTTTTGAATTGAATTAGTAAAAGAATATTATAAATTAACTTTTTGTATTGGCTTTTTAGATTGTCATACTCTCTTATGTCTCAATATTAAGTTATAATTTTTTGTCTTTATCTTTGTAAGTGCCCTAAATGAATATATTTTGTTTAGAATAATCACACACTAGCAATTTAAGTATACTTTATAACCTGCTGCTATATCAGAATTTCTATTATTGTATAGTTATTTTTATTACTGGAATTTTGTAAAATCAGATGCATTCTTTAGTACTAGACTATACTTTAATGGTATATTAGTTTATGATAAGAGATACAAGTTTTGAGAAATGTTAATTATTATAAATATAACATTAAAATACTGAATTTTTCAACAGGGCACCAATGTAGATGATGCAAAGGCACTCATTGCACTGTCGAACTTAAGAATCCTACCTTGTGACAATCTTGATGATGCAGCAAAGATGGCAGTCAAGCTCTCAAACATCATGAGACTTGCCAAGGCAGCAAATATTGATGTTAAGTTTGAGATTCCTGTATAGGCAGGTAGCAAGGAGGCACTGACTTTGTATAAAGTATTTAAGTGGAAAATAAAGGATGCAGAGGAAGACCAAAGAATGACCTAGTTGTGAGCTAGACAAATGTCGAAATAGATTTTGAATTGTCCACGGTTGTTAGTCAACAGGCTTTTTAAAAAGTAAGGTGCAAACACGAGTGGTCTCTGCATGTCACATGTAGGTGATAACACATGCATTTGTCTTGTTTTGCAGGCATTCTGCCTGTGAATATGATTTTGTAAATTTTTGTAAATGTCTAGACTATTCTTGTATATTGCTTTCAGTATTTGTTCTTTTCTGCCTTACTACAAATCTCAAAACATTACACCATTCGAGGGAACAAATATTAAGAAAAAAATGGAACCTCTACCTAATTTGTTTTTAATTTAAATGTAATTATAATATATATATATTGTCTAATCCAAGAGTTATAACTTTAACCTGTAGTAGAGAGGAATGTGCTGCTTCTGTAGGTGTAAGTTATGAGTCTGGGAGAGGCAGAAAATGGTTCTGTTGGAATGACCAATTAAACTTCGGCCAATGGCAAAACATTTAATGGATGTTTTATATTTCCCTCCTTGTAAATTAAATATTTG
>NW_028234410.1:20909005-20919005 GCF_977035675.1 Penaeus japonicus
TATGAAATGATATTAATATGATAAAATTATATATATATATATATATATATATTATATGTATATGTATATGTATATATATATATATATATATATATATATATATATATAAATATATATATTATATATTACACACATGAAACAAAGCTTACAACATATAATGATATCAAACTGAAAAATGGAGAAAAAAAAATATATATAAATAATGTTGGTAAAGTAAATAAACTTATTATCTTTAGATTTTTTAATGACGTATATGTAAATACTTGTTTATAAATATAAATCAGAATCTGGAATCTACGAAACATCAAATGTTCAAACTTTCCCTTTTCTCATACACTGCATGAAATCTTAACAAATATAAGAATTTATTTCGTAAAGTTACATATACTAATAATTATTGTATGTATTTTGAAAATAAATATTGCACATCATACAAGCTTATTTTCCCTTTGTCCAGTACAAAATTTGTCCTTTTGTGGTAGGAATACTGAATTCATGAATAAACAGCTTATTGATTTATTCTTCTTTTTTTTACATGTTCAGATAACAAGAATATCCCAAATGGTTTCTTATTCCATGCTTTTGAGATGTTAATTTAAGTCTATTATACTGTCTTTTGTTAAAGCTGGAACACATTAACTAAAATGAGATGGTTAATGAACATTTCCTCAAAGGCACATGGAAAGGATTTTTAATCCTTTGTTTTGGAATGTATGAAAAAGGGACATTAATTTAATAAAGTATTGTAAAAATGAGTATGAAAATATTTAAGGTGACCCCAGCCATCTTAATATTAGAGAGCAAATACAAATTGAAGCCAAACAAAAACTTTTTCCATTAGACTAGAAATAAACAAAAAACTAGTGGATCATACATTCTCTTCTATCATCTAGGATGACTACCCTAGAAGACAGAATCTCCGTCTTTTGTATGAGATTCACTTTGTACTGAGAGGTTGCTGACACCTTCAGTCATATCCTCAGCTGCTTTCTTTGCTTCCTTTTCTTCACCATCTATGGGCTTCACCTCAGTTTCTGCCCCTTCTGGTGCAGCTTCCTTTTCCGTTTTCCGAAAAATCTCTGAGTCTCTGATTCGTTTTAACCAACATCCAAGCAGCAACTAAACGTGGTAGAAGTGCTAACGATTAAAGACCTTGACCAGTGAGAGGTGCGCCCATTAGCTCATTGTAGCTGCTTTCTCCCATGGCTGGTAAAGACAATTTTAAAATGAGTGACTGTCTATTTACTGACTTTCAAGCTTTGAATACTTTTCTATATCAAGGACAATGGATAAGTATATGACTTACAATAACAATTATCTCAAGTGTTGTAAATATCAACCATATGCTATGAGGCTGTAAGTAAATTTTAATCCCTTTTGTGTGCACTGTATTACTCAGTTTTAAGATTTTAATACTTTTGCCAAAGTATTAAAACAGACATTTAAGACATTCAATGTGCATGATGCATACCCTCAAGAAAGGCCAAAGTGATGGCACAATTTCTCTAACAAACATAATAAATATCCTTTTCATATATTTAATTGAATGTTCTTTTAGGGGGTGTTTTTTAATGGTTTTATAAGTGTATACCTATAGTATCAATAATTTGTCATTTATTCATCTATTAATGACTGTTATTAACCCATTCACGAGGTGGTGAAATTCCTGCCTTGAATGTCTACAATGCGGTGGGGGGGCTTTGCGGAAGCCACTTAGGCCTAAATCAATTAAATGGCTGGCACAATATTGTGCCGCCCAGCCACTGGGCTTTTGAATGAGCGGTACAGTAGTGCACCACCCGTCCAGAGAGGGTTAACAACAGAATGACCTATTAATATGCTGCATGAACACAGCAGATAAGCTCAGTGGCAGAAACACATTATGATAAAACATACAACTGCACTCCAGCCATTTCATTTTACAACAAGCCTATTTGTAGAGTAATTTCATAAAGACAACTTATAAAAATTAACCTCAAAAAGAGATCATAATTTGGAACCCCCTCAAGGGGTGCGCCATTACCTTTCTTTGCATATTCATGGGTAACATTAAGTGCTTATGGCTAGTGCAGAGCCTAGCAGAATGAGGAAGTGAGTATTTGCTTCTCTCATCAAATATTCTGTATATTTAAAACATCTATAAATTCTTGCGTGCATATGTGTTATATGGAATGGCATCAGCACAAGCTTGTTTTTTAGCTTTTGCAATGAGCCCTTCCTGCGTATCACTATTTCTGGTTACTGGCAATATAAGGTCCTTTACATACAACAATTATGTTTCTTTCAGAATAATTTGATATTTAGTTGAATTTTAAATAGTACTGCATTTTATCTTTGAATTAAGAGATAAGAGAACAGTGTTTTGAGCATATTTCAATAACATAATATTTTAGATCTTTTTATACATTGTATCATTGAAGTTTAATCTAATTAATGTTTTATACGTTTCTACCTTTTCTATGAATGAGTTATGAGAATAATTTTTTTTTTTTTTAATCATCATTAATGGTAGAGTTTATTGCAAGTTTGAAATGTACCGAAGGTTGTAAAATATACTTTTTATTATGATTAACAAAAATACATCTTTTAATTTTTTGAAAATTGTAGAATTATTCAGTAATCTTCTCTTCCTCTCTTACTTTTGTCAGTAAACAAAGTTTATACTAGAGTTCAAATCCTGTTAACTACTCATAACATGACTCATCTCATTCCTTCAACCCTTTAATCATTGGAAGAGCAAGGCTGAATTCGTGAATTACAATCTGTGGCTGACAAAGCCTCTATTAACCATAAGTGTATTAAAAAAACTAAGCAGATTACATATTACTCTATTTATGCATTTTTATATTCTATCTTCCTTTTGTTATTATTTCTCAACAGTTTAGAAACAATAACTTGCAACAAGGGATGAACAGTAAAAAATGTATGAATATGTAAGTTAAAATTTTTATGGGTTGTTGAGCTTGGTTCCTTTAGCTGACCTTGATCAAAGGGAATCTGTCATAAATTTGCAAAGCACTAATAATTTTCAGGTAGAATGAAATGAGAGACTTATACGCTTACTTATGAAAACATTCAACCAAATATGAAAAAAAAAAAAAAAATTACTCTTCCGAGATCAAGGATACCTCATCCTGGCAAGATATATTACTTTTATTCTGATTCAAAGAATAAAAAAATACTACACTAATAATTGCATGGCTGTGAGTCATACTGACCATTAATGCACAAAATAACTTTACCTCTTGCCAGCAATAACATCCGTCTCTGCACAACAGGGTCGAGTTCACCACCAATCCACATTTTCTTCATTATCTCAAGCCGTTTGTTTATGTCATCTAATACACTTTTCTTTAAGAGACAATAAAATTCAAAATTAAACACTCATTTGAATTTTATGTGCAAATAAAAGGATAGCAGCTATAAAAAAGATCTCTTCTTCCTTGACTGATAGTTATTCTCTTTTACACACACAATAGGTTCCAGAAAAAAAAATTCCACTTTACTTTATCCTAAATGGTTTATAAGCAACTGGCAGCAAATAAAAATTATTTGATATCGTACATTAAAAATATCTCACACAGCTATTCTAATTTTGAGACCAAAATCTATATCATGTAGAAGCCAACCTTCAATTCACCAGCCACTCTCTCCAGTGACCCATCCAGAGCCGTTTTCACTTCTGACAGCATTTCCTCAGGATTTAAGTTTTCCCCAGTCAGGGGATCATCCTTTTTCTTCTCCTCCTTTTCTGTTTTTGCATCTGGGAGTTTACTAACTACAGGCGAAACAGTGGGAGGTGGTCCGTGGGGGCTCATCATTCGGAATAAGTCTCCATCTTTTGGCGGTCCATCAGTCTGTCTACAAAAAAACTATACATCATTTATTGGTATAGTCTGTGTCCATGCATGGAATGGAACCAGAACAGCAACCAAGATAAGGGGAAATAAAAGATAATGAAAACCTTCTCAATAATACCTTGAAGAAAGACTATCTACAGAAGAAAATTTTATTCTGAAAGACATTATCAATGAAATATATCTTGCATTCATACTAAACACAATTCATTCAGAGAAACCACTATCCTAAACAATCACAATGCAAATTATAATTTATCAGTATAGTAAAGCTTCTACAAACTGAACTCTGCTAGCACATGAACATTTCAATAAGGAAAAGACTTCAGCTGATATTCATCAATATCAATATGTTCTATAATCCAAATCTTCAATGCCCTTATAAAATTTCAAACTCAGAATCACCTTAAACAAGGAGAGACAGGTGCATTGCCATCAGAAGGACCAATGGGTATTGGGACTCTCTTGTTCATGAGGCGTCTCCTTCCTGACTGCCCTCCTGCTGTAGCACTCGCATTGAAGGCAAATTTGGGTGGATCATTCCAGGCTCGGTCATGACTCCCTAGAAAGGTAGGAGTATATAATTCATATAAATTTTTAGAAATTATATATGGGAATGGATAGCATTATGTATTCTTATGAATAAAATGTGCATTGAATGTATACTTGTCTTGATATTATTACAGCAATACATAATGGGTTTATGAAGCACAAAAAAACACCATGGGAGAAACACCATTCCTCTTCAATTGATAGCTTTTCCAATATATTGGTTAAATAATATCACTTTCAAAAGGAAATCTTTAAAATGTAAAATAAAGAACTGAATCTCCATGGATATAAGAACCTACAAATAATTTGTCTTAGTCATGAAATGTGTGCATAATAAAAAAGTAAGAGAGCATGGTAATGAAATAGCTTCACTATAACTGTATAAAACATCCTAACACCTTTATAGGCAGAGAGTTACTGACATCCATTCACATATGTCAAAATGTCCTTCCTCATTTATTTCCCTCACACTCGGCACTTATGAACTGATTCTATCATTCATGGGAAATCTATGATGCATTTGTGTTGCAAACTGTCCATTAGGAAAAACTTTTGGAAGATATGATGCTTAAAAATAAATTTTACTATAATCTCTCTAGGATCTCACAAAAAGAAAGCCTAGCATCAATACTATTATCTACCAATAATCTTATAGTATATGCTATGTGATAGTATATACATCTATGATGGTTACTGTGTTTAGGAGGAAGGCCTTAATACCATAGGGACTGCTTGATGCAAGGCAATCAACTAATCTGCTGTCAATAAGAGAACACAAATTCAATGATTTTCAAGTCCTGTCAGATTTTTTTGCATTATGGTATCTATGTTTATTCTCTCTTCTCCTTCAAGACAAGGTCATTATTAATATATAGTGTGTAAAAAACAAAACTTTCATACAAAACTTTCATACAAAAGTTACCAATATTGCTGACATTCCTCATAAGGTCTCACTTGATAAAATACTATATTCATATAATTTTTTTTTTCCAATATCACATGCTCACTGTACAATAAAGCTGCTTAAATAAAATTGTACTTAGTTTAATCTTTAAAACAAATAAAGTATACATAAAACTTATGGACACAAAACTATACAAATGATTAACTGCATATTATTGAAGCTGTTGTATATATATCTGAAACAGGAGAAAAATACTGTGTACCCAAAGGAGCATCAAAATAAGTTACAATAAGCCATTTTGTTGGTATCCTTGATGTATTTAAAAGTGACTTAATGTGGCTCCTCTATGGCTTCTTAATCCATTCAATCAATAGGGAACTGGGTAGATTTGTCTCAATAAAGTCGTCAAAGTCAAAGTGGGTAGTTTGGTGGGTTTTTGAGCTGTGTACTGGCAATAAGAAATACTGAATATCGACAGTAGCTATATTAACCCACACAGGACGGGTGGTACAGCATGTGTACCGCGCATTCAAAAGCCCAGTTGCCGGGCGGCACAGTATTGTGCCGGCTATTCAATTGATTTAGGCCTAATAATTCGAACGCCCCGGCATTTGGACATTCTAGGCTAGAAATCCCCCGTCGGGAATGGGTTAACAAAACACACACACACACACACACACACAATTATCTTTTCTATACATCTGTCTTTCTACAACTTCCTTATTTTTTACAGAAAATAAGAAGATCAACCTGCCTTTCCCTCACATATCATAGCTGTAAGAATAGGTTCAGGCGTGCTCGACCCTTTCTTCTCCTTCTCCCCCTTGCTAACAGGATTAATCAATATCATTATATTCATTTTTTTATACTGCTTATTAACTCCATAGATAATAAAGATAATAATTTCAAAATTGTAAATGTATACACTGAAGTATTCCATTTTAGATTTTTCTTAGAAAAAAAAATTGGGGAAAAAGTAAAAGTAAATAAATAATCTATATAAGATCTGACCTTTGTAGGTCTTCCCACAACTAGGGGAATCAGATGTTTGTTACTCTACTGTGAATGCACATAAGCAGACATCACTGTAGACCACAGGAAGTGGTGTCTTCTCATTAAATTCTATTTGAAGATAAGTATCAGATTATAAAACTGAAGTTAAGAAGTATTAATCTCCCATCTCCCCTTTTTAAAAATAACAATAATAATCATAATTATTCTGATAATAAAAATAATCACAGTAATTAACAAGTCTATTAATCTTGTTCAATCGTCATCAGGAGAATGGTTCTTTGTGATAATACTTAACAAATCTTTATTTTTCCAAAAAATAAACTATCTATATAAAACTGTTTTTGTTACTGTATGAGTAAACAGAAAATCTATCAATCCAATACTACACATTCTCCTTTTTCACAAACAATTTTAGCAGCATTTTTCTCTTACAAATAAAACTTTATTGTTTTTACCTTGCTCTTCAGTGGAAGTAATGAAATGGATATAGTTATTGGAATGATTACTTGTTTTGTTTGTTTGTTTGTTAATTGGTGAGGAAGCAGGATTAGCAAAATGTTGTTGATGAATTCTGATGAAAACTTATGTGAGGGTTGGTCAAAGTACTAAAGGCCAGTTGATTAGCTTTTGGTGTTCTCAATCCAAATCTAAGATGAAATTAATATCAAAATGTCCTTCCTCATTTATTTCCCTCACACTCGGTGCTTATGAACTAGTGCCAGGTCAACTGATAATAAATAATGTGTCTACCACAACATTCACTTTCTTTTAAAACTCTGTGGTTGACTTATGTGTCTCTCCTGAGTGCTTCCTAGTTCAAATAGTGTTGACATCAAACAAAAACAAAAATTGCTATAAAGCTTACTTTAAAGAAACTTGGAATCAAGTAATACTTTCATTACATTAGTGTATTCTCCTCTTATTTCTTAAAAGGAGTCTTCCAACAAAATGACAACTTATATCTTTACATTTATTTTCTGGTAAGGCATGCCTCACTATCAACCCAATTGCAAAGTTCTGACATCCCAATTTCAAATAAACCTGCAACCAAACTTCATAAAAATATGCTTCAAGTTTTGTTCAATGGCAGTGGAGCATAATGAATCACAGAATAAGCTTAGAGGATTGGCACTTCTGATGCAATTGGTCAGCCTCCATTTGTTTTTGTTTTTTGTTTTTTTCTAGATTTAAGTCAATCGACTAATTTCATTTTATGGAAATAAAACACTTTAAATTATTGTATCAACTGTTGCATTGTTTATATTCTAAACTTTGGCTTTACTCACTTCCTTCCTTAAAATTAAGCATTTAATTAGAAAATAGTTGGGATAATGTTTATCTAGTACTTGTAGTTACTGGTACTTGGTAATCTAGATTCGTAAATACCAAAAACCACAATAAAATATCAATATACAACAAAAAGATGAATCTGAATGTTAGTATTAACAAAAGCTATTGGGTAGCATATACATGTCACAATGAGGTTGGACTAGAATGCCCGGCAGCGCCTATGCATGTGATGACAATTGAGGCTACTCTATGAACTGCACACAATGTGGCTGTTATGTTTTAAGGCTTCACTGCTGTTCATTCTCACACTAAAGCCACCTAAAACCCTCATTTTTTAAAAGCTTTTATTGTAAAACAATGCTAAGACATAGGAGAAAAGATATCTTTCTAATATTTGTCTCATGTGAGGGACCTTGAAATTAAACCCAACCCAGCAGCCAATATGCTCTGATTATTTCCCATACTTCATTTTCCATCAACAATGCTGTATCTCTATGTTATAAAGGGTTAAGTTCATCTGTCATCAAACATTGGTGTGACTATCTCAAAATCAATAATTATAAACAGAACTGTATATAAACCATTTACTTTTCACCCAAAACATTTTTTGTGTGTCTGATAAAAAAAATCACATGTCATATATGTAAAGGATATGTAGAAAATAATTGTGAATGTAAAAATGGTGATTGCATGAGAAAGAGAGAATGACTAAATTCCATTTTCTTTTATCTGACCACTAAATATCGTAAGTTTTAGCTATAGGTGGCTCATGACTGGCTGAAGAACAATGTGTGATATCGTTAGTCATATGTGATAAATGTTCAAGCTATTAATTCAGTAGTATACTGAATATTTAGATTTGCAAAGAAGCCTCACAAATTCACTCATAAATCCCAAACATGCTGATTTACACCAATATTATTCTATGCAAGCACACAAAGATAACCATGTACCAAAGACTTTTGTCTAATTGCACGCAAACGATAAAGGGGGTTCAAATTATAATTCTCTCCCTCATTTCAGGTATATGACAAATATCTGGCTCTGTAAGTACAAATAAGAGACTTTGGGTAATATTCAAAATAACGTTCATTTGATTGCTGAACTTGACATTCCAGAATAGTGAAAACTGTCATTTTACTTTTACTCTCCCACCTTCCCGCCACTGTCTTGTCAGTTTAGCCCTATTTCATGTCATTTTACACATAACCTATTTAATTTACCCATAGTAAATTACTGAGACACCTCTTATTTGCACTTTTATAGCCAGATGCCTTTATTAATCATTAAAGTGAAAGAAAAAAATAATAATTTAAAGCCTATTGTTCATTTATGTGCATCTACAGACTAGTGTCTGGCACAAGCTTGTCTTTTGTGTATAACCTTTCGTGCAAATCAGCCTGTTTGGGATAAGAATATGAATGTATAAGGGTTCTTTGTTTCTCTATATCATATATGTTTATGAATATCTATCACACCTAACTAACAATATAAGATACATCGATTTTCAACCCACCATGAGCCAGTAATGTGTGTATCTGCCACATCACTGATACCTTGTGGATAGATCAGCTGAAATGAACTATGGTAAAATACAAATAAAGGAGAAAAGAATTGGCATATAAGTTGAGAATAGAAGAAAAGAGAACAATGAATGAACTGTATCAATCTAAAAAGAGGTTTCATGACATGGTTATAGAGTGCAAGACAAGATAATGCTCAAATTTTATATAAATCATAGAAATAATATAAAAATGCATTCAATGTTCTTTGTCAACACTAATAAAGCAACTTTAACAGATTTGATCTGATTCTTACCAACATATTTACTATGGAATAAAAATATGCAAGACGTATAAATAAAATTAAAATGAAAAATATCAGAAAGATTCCCCTCTTTACAATTAATTGCAATCATTACCAAGACTCAGTCTATAATAACAGCTTTAAAATAATTCAATAAGAATTATTTTCATAATAACCATGTCCCTTTTCAACAATACTAAACATCCTTATTGAAGATTAACAACATAATCACATACAAGTAGAGAAAATAAAAAGTACTATCTTAGACAGGAAGTGAATTATCACTCACTGATGTACTAATCAAACTGCTGAAGTAAAGGATAATGGCAATTCTGATACCAACAGTACTGACAGTAACATTCTGTAACAAATTCTAAATGCCTGCTAAGCACCACATTCTAGTTAAGAGGGAGGTCTGTTATTATTATTATTGTTGGATTTAGTGGCTATCAACCAACGGCAGGGAGATCTGACAGGGGGATACTCCTCTTGACTATGGAATAGTATATAAGATAGGGTAAAGTTTAGATGTAAATTATGGTGAAGTTATATTGGGTTGTTGGCTTGTTAGCTGCAG
>NW_028234410.1:20926505-20929005 GCF_977035675.1 Penaeus japonicus
GAAGTGCCAGCTATGGAATGGGAAAAGTTAAGGAGGGAATATAGATTGTAAAATAGGGAAGTAAAAGGAAAATAAGGAAAAAGGGAGGAAGGGGAGATACGAGATTAGGATGACATGGAATGAAGTAGAACGAAGAGAGAATTAGAAAAAAATTGGCAAAATAAGGAGAGATTGGAGAAGAAATGAAAAATCCAGATCAACAAGAATGGGGCAATTAAAGACTGGACGACAAAACATAAACAAAAGAAAGACCCGAAGGAAGGAGGGAGGAGGCAAAGAGGGTGAGGGAGAAGGTGAGGGGAGGCGGCGGAGGAGAGCAGACTAGGAGGCTCATCCCCCTAGGTGGCATGCCGCTGTTTCCGGGTGTTGTTGCGTCTTCTTGGCAGCCTCATCGCCGGAGAGATCGCGACGGAAAATTTCCCCGCGATCGTGTTTGAGAGGGTGTTGAGGGTCGTACCCCCCCCCCTCCGTCCCACACACACACCCTCTGCCCCCTTTTCGATTTTCAGTATTGAGGGGAAAGGGATTGTGGTTTATGCCGTGTTGCGTTCTGCACGGGTCGGGCTTGGCCTTGGTGTGAAGTCGTTGGAGATTGCAGATTGCTCTACCCTCTCTCTCCTTTTTTCTTCCCTCCTCTTCTCCCTCTTCCCTCTTTCCTTTTTTTCCCTTTCTCATCTCTTCCCTCTTTCCTCCCTCTTATCTCTTTACGCTTTTCTTTTCCTTCCATCTTTTTTCCTCTTCACTTCCTCTTTCTTTGGATGTCTCCCCCCCTCTTTGCTCCTCTCCCCCTTCTCTCGCTCCTTTCCTCTTAAGTAAAGGATGACTTGTAAGTCCGAACTTCTTGTAGCTCGAAAGGAATTTTGTAAAAGAAATAAAATAAAAGGAAATGTTCGTTTGGGTTATCTTCTTTTCCTTTGTTTTTTGACGATTTTTTTTCCTTCTTTCAATATCCGTTTTGGCAACAAAAGGGAAGTGCGAACAGGGCGCCTCGTGCAGCAGCCACAGGTGTTACCAGCTGCCTCTGCTCTAAATTGCTTGATGCATCATGATGAATTTCCTCTTCGCAAGACGCAGCCGACCATCCCTTTGGGAGTTGCTGGAGCAGGCCACAAAGGTGTTAATCTTGTCGCGAATAGGGTTTCGTTAAAAGTGGAAGAGGCTCGGGTACAGTCCTACGTGACGCGGCTATCCTTGTCCTTTTCTTCTCTGTCATTTCTTTATTTATTTATTTTTACTTTCATTGTTGCATGGATGCAACAGCCATACCGATATTCCAGAGTCGGATTAGTCATCAGTAAGGCGCTGGCAGGTCTGGCAGGTAGGCGCACAGCGTCGTGGCAACAGACGAGCTCTGAATCACGTGACCAGCCAGCGCTCATGCCGCAGCCAGGGCGACGCGGCGCTTTGGTTTCCACCTCGAGAACCTTCTCACGCCTCTCACGCCACTCGAGTTGCGCGATGATTAGCTATTGATTGTAAATTGCAAGAACGTGAGCCATGGGTACTGGAAACAGTAGCTTTGCTCTCTGGTCGCTGAGAAACTTGTTCATATGTTATTCTGTTTTTTCTTTTTTATTATTGGCATACTATTTTGTGCGTTATTGTCCCACTTGTAAACAGACAGACATATATAGACAGGATGAAACTGACATGTGTCCAAGCAAACAGGAAATTAGAGAGAACAGCTCGTGAGGCAGTGCTTGTTGTGTTATTGCCAAGTCGTGAATTGCAATGATACATCACTATTACACCATTTACCACTAGATTTATCAGTAGGGATGCCATCTGTTAACAGGGGACACATGCTAGATATAGAGCGACATCCATCAAGAGGTGTGCAAACACAATGTAAGATATCGTGTAAATATGGTGTGCATATCTTTGAGAATCTCATATTTAACGAAATATAAGGTTTTAAAGAGAGCGGCGATCGAAGCAAAGAATGTAGACCATTTCACTTTTTTATTATGATTTAGTACTCAATTTGGGCAAGATGTCGATTATTAGGGCTAGGACTGTAGATGAGGGGTCTCTATCACTCCTGACCTAGTTTCTAAGATATTCACTAGGAAAATCGGCGAACACCTAAACAAGGTACAAAGAAGCAAAGGAAAGAGAGATAATCACAGAAGGAATGAAACACACCGAGGACCGAAAAGGTATCGACGAAGGCCCTGTGTTTCGTGGTGGAAGACACAGGCACATTTATGTTCATCTGCCCAGGGTCTGTGCTTCGGCTGCTCCACCCAAGGGGATCGGTCCATTGTCTCGGTGCCATTGTCGGTTCGTCGGGCTTCAGCGCCGGGCTCTTGGTTGGTTAGCGCGTGGGGAGACGGGAGGCGGGTTGGGAGGTGGGGTTTTATTTATTTTTATGTTTATTGGTTATTGTTATTGTTTTGTTGTTGTTGTTATGGTTGTTATCATTGTTATTATAATAGTAATTATTATTATCATTATTATTGTTAATAAGATATTATTATTATTGTTATTATTATTATTA
>NW_028234410.1:20939005-20941505 GCF_977035675.1 Penaeus japonicus
ATTATTTCATTATTACTATTTCTTAATATCATTAGTATTGTTATTTAGCACAAGTACTTTTTGAAGTATTATTTTGTAGCGCCATTTTTTTTAAGTAGCTTCCCTTCTCGTTTTTTTCTGGCGAGCAGTAGTCTGTGCGAAGCTGCATTGCTCCCCCTGAGTACGTCCTTGCTGTTGCTGGTGTCGGTGATTTTGTTAGTGCCGTGGCTGTTATTAGTTTTGTTACTCTTCTTGTTTTTGCTCTGAGCGTATTACTTGTATTCTCGCTGTTCTTGTTATTACGGTTGGACATTCCTCTCGTAAGCATTGTCACCATTGATTTCGTTATATTGGTATATATATATATTCTCTGAAATATATGTAGGAGAGGGAGAAGGAGGGGGAGAGAGACAGAGACAGAGAGGATGTGGGTGTGTATATGCGTTTTTGGAAACATTTACTGGACTTCTCACCTCCCTTGCCTCCTTTCCCCCCTACTCCCCCCCACCCCAGATACGCTCATCAAAGTTATTTTAGGTGCACCGCTCTTCCCTTTGGCGCTGTGTCTTCCAATCATCCTATTAGTCTTTGTTTTTCTTTGAAATTTTCCTCTTGGTGTTTATTAGAGAAGTGTTGATGAGGTGTTGATAGCTCGTGCGCCGGGGGCTGTAGGGGGGGGGGGTGACGAAGGGCGGAGGGAGAAGGGACGTGGGTGGATACGTGTGTGTGTGTGTGTGTGTGTGTGTGTGTGTGTGTGTGTGTGTGTGTGTGTGTGTGTGTGTGTGTGTGTGTGTGTGTGTGTGTGTGTGTACATGGTTAACTTCAATCTCTCAGAAATGTAAAAGAAAGTGAGTGAGTGTTTGTGTGTGCGTGTGTGTATTTTATGTATGCATGTGTTAGAAAGCGTGAATGTGGGTTTTGTAGGTTTGAGAAAATATTGTTGTGCATATTCATTTGAATCTGATTGCAAAACTTATGAAAGTATGAGTCAGTTGTGTGGATATAGGGTTTTATAATCAGTTCGGCAAATGTGGACCTGTGAATTAAACCGTTTAATTGTTGTATTTGGCTGCTTTAACAGGAGTTAGAGGTGGTCATAACTAGATCACAATAAGTTCTAGTACTATTTCCTTGTGTAATGTGACTGTGTGTCACCCAGCCAACCAACACCCGCAACGTGGTATGACCAGTCACCAGCTGGCTGTACCCTGTATCACCTGGCTATTTCGGCTTCCACCTGGACGCGGGGCAGAGTCTCCTCAAGAATCCGGATGGCTTGTTTTATTGAAATGTACTCATGCTTTTGCTATTGTTTTATTGTTGGTGTTATTATTGTGGTCTGTTGTAGATTTGTAATGTCTTCTATTAGTTTGACTAATAATTAGGATATTGTTGAAATTGACGTAATTGATTGTTTGATCATTTGGATATTTTGTTATTATTAATCATAATTGTATTGCAATTTTCAATTGTCATTTGAGTGCTTTTCAACTAGTGTGTTAGCTAGTTTAATTGACTGCATTAGGGATTCATTTATTCACGTGAAGATGAACATAGCAGTATTTTTATTTGAACTGCCAGCATAACGGTAATTGGAATTCCGGGGACCAGAGATTTGCGACGGTCGACATGATGTGTGGGCGTATGTCGCATCATGGGCTGGGATATATCGGGTAATCACAACATAGCAATGGGGGAGGGATCGAGCTTGTGACACTTCGGAATGGGGGAAATCGATAAAAGGGTCACATGCGGGCAGAGAAGGACGGGGAAGGGAGTGGGGGCCGGGGGGGTGGGGCGAAAGAGGGGAGAGGAGAGGAGAGAGGGGAAATAAGAGTGAGAGGGTAAAAGGGGGAAAGAAGAGTGGTAGAGGGTTGAGGATCGGCGGAGTGGAGAATAATCATTACTAGAAGGGGGGGGGGGGCGAGATGAGGTTCGAGGGAGTAAGAAGATAGATAGAGTCGAATAGGGAAGGGAGGGGGGGATAAAGCGAAAGGAAGGCTGAAGAAAGAGGAGAAATATAGGAGTGTGAAGAGGGCGAGGGCGAAGAGAAAAGGAGTGAAGGTATTAATGAACGTGGGAGGATGGGAATAGAAGACAGGAGATTGAAGGAGATAAAGGTAGAATTAGAAAGATTGAATTGAAGGGTTTGTTCCACAGAGGGAGGCAGAGGCAGACGCGTAGAATTGAGCGACGAGAAGAAACCAAGAGAAGGAAGAAGAGGAAAAAGGAAGGAAAAGAAAATGAAGACACAGGCTAATGGAGCTTCACTCCCCCTGGTGATCTCGAGTGAATGCGCTGTTTACGAAGCCCTAAGCCTGGCCCGTAGTTTCTCCTGGGTGTCGTTTAATCTTTCCATTTTCTCTCGGGATGGAGGGGATGGAGGGGGGAGGGGGTAAAGGGTAAAGGAGAGAAAATGGGAAGAGAGGGGGTTCTTTTTGGCTGAAAGATATTGTCCCCCTTCCCTTCCGTCCTTCGCTTGTGTTTCGTTTGGCCGAGAGACGAGGGAGAACTGCCAGAG
>NW_028234410.1:20944005-20949005 GCF_977035675.1 Penaeus japonicus
ATATATATATATATATATGTATATATATGTATATATATGTATATATATACACACACACATTCCCCACTACATATTTCAGCAAAAGGATTCTCGATTGAGGCAGATAAAATGTTATCTGATAAAGGAGCAGCTAGTAAAAGACTGGTGCCGGCACTCGGATGGTGTGTGTGTGTGGGGGGGGGGGTCTAGCGATGTGATGATTGACGGAGGCTGTCACTATGGCACATCGATTGATTGGTGTTATCAAATGGTGTTGGTCATCTTGAGTGTGTGTTATCCCTTGTTTGCAGTATTGGGTCTTTCGGGGCCCCCTCTCTCCCCTTCCCTTCCCATCGCCCCTGTCAACTGTTATTAAGAGCCTTTGCTGATATTGCAATGCTTAATGTTGAAATTGTGGCAATAGTTAGTGAGTACAAACTTACATTACTCCCATGTACGCCACTGAATTTTATTTTACTTTTTTGCTTTGTGTTTTTCTCTTCCTCCTCGTCCTCCTCGCTCCCCAGAACCATACCTTATTATGGTGATGAGTTTTACAATGCTATTAACACTGCAAACTAAAGTAGCACGTTGTAAATTCACGGAAAAATACCTATGTAAACATTGATTGTGAATTATTATTTTATATGTTTTTAAAAATATAATTATTTTTTTAATTATCCATCTCATTTTTTTGCCTAGGTGTGACCAGTGAACTGATGCTGCGTCATAGTACGCTGGGCAACCGCTTAGAAAGGTCATCGTGGATTAAAGGTCTCGTTTTGAATATTTTTGACCCTTTTCTCACCCCAAACAAAGCTATGAACTCCCCGAGGGATAGGTGCATGTGTGCGTGCGTGTGTGTGTGTGCACGGCGCGTGTTAGAGAGAGGGAGAGAGAAACAGAGAGACAGATGCAAAAACCTAAGATATTTTTGTGGCCAGAGAGGGATGTGGATAACACACTTGTCAGTCCCTTCAGTTGGTAATTACATCTCGTTCTAGATTCTGACCATTTGGTGATGTGCGTGTAGTGGCTGTGCACTCCACTTCATCTACCATGACGTGTACGACACACGCCCCACCCACCTCGGCTGTGGCAGTCATTCAGTCACTCATTCTGTTACTCATACCTGCCCAATCCTCTGTCTGTCTGTCTGTGCGTGTGCGTATATGGTTATACACATTCTTACACACAGAAGAAGAGAAGAACGCAGATAGACAGACATTGTCACTCGTCCTTTTAGAATGAAATATTTAGCAGCAGCTCACAAAGTTCATTTTATACGGAGCATTGTAAGTCTTCTAAATTTATAAGGGATTGCGCGTGGTAGTGCCAGCTGCGATGTTTAGATTGTTTGACAGACATCGTTGAAAGAAAAGAAAAACATCCTGAACACATTGTATATATAAGATAACGAGAATGCGTATCTTACAGAGGCAGGCGTGTTAGTCAGCTGATAAGATTTGTTTTTTCCTCGTGATTTTCATAGAGAGGAAAATGTAGGACTAATATTTTTTTCATATGTTTTCTGTCTTTCCGTCCATCCTGTAGCTGAGATATTCAGCTGATGAGGATTGTCATATTATGTTTGTCGCGATTCCCCGTGGCACATCTTATCCTGTTGTATTTGTTTGTTTGTCTGTTAATGTGATCTGGTAACTTTTTGAAATTCATCCTCCATTTTTTTCTCTCTGAGTGTGATCCATAGGTAGATTTTTTTTTAGATATTGCAAGCATGCTAAGATTATCATCAGCGAGTTTATGCAAATCTCGTGATCTCATAGTACTGACGCGGGTAAACAAGATGCCATTTTGAAACCATAAACATTCTGACGATATATTGCATGTGTTACGGCACATGACACAGTTTCAGTTTTCTGACTTAAATCGAAATGTACAAAAAAACTCTGTAAGAGGCAAACAGGCATGACAGAGACAGAGACAGAGACAGAGACAGTTACTTACAGGAATATACAATCGCAGACAGACGGAGTGATTTAATTGCCCCTGTAGTTGATGCAACACACTTTCCTACTACTAAAGTCATTGCATTGCCTTGGACTCTTTCAGAATATGAAACTAAAATTTCAGGATCAACATTTGAATTGGAGAGTTGATACTGCCTGCATAAATTTTACTTGTCAGAAATAAGTGAATAAACTTACATTGCCCTCTCGGCATACGGGGCAATTGCAGTCAGATAGCGCAGTGTTATATACATTTTTTTTTCATTGCGACCCAGTTTAGTTTCATCTTTTGCCCTCTCGACCCGCTTCAACGTCTATTGTGCTCTAGGCAGTAGTTGTCACAGGTTTCTCCATCTGATATGAAAAATGTCAATTTTCTTTTTTTACTAAATGCAAATATACATTCAGTATTATGTATTTGTTTATTTATTTGATTTAATTGTGACCTGTACTTTGAAGGTCCCTGACACAAGAATGGAAAGTCGATATTAACGAGATGATTCCGAAGCTGAGAGCTGTTATTCTTCTTCGTTCCCTCAGCCGAGGGTAAGGACGCGCCACGCCCTTACTACCCCGAGACTCGGCGCTTGCAGTGATTCTTGCTTGATCTGCGTGTGATTCCGGCTGGGAGAGACGACCCATGCGTTAAAACTTTCATCATAACAGGAGATCGGATCTATAAGGAGCGCGAGAAAGAGGTTGTTGCCACCGGGGACACACTATTGGCACATCCCGGCGGCTTAGAAGAGGCGCAGCTTGCGGTTGCACCTGGCACGGGTTCCTCGTGGCTGGCAACTGAAGTCCCTCGGCTGGGACCGCCCGACGGCATAGGGAGGGAAAGAGGGTCTAAGGGCGGAGGCGTCTTCCAGCTTCGGACGCTCGCCAGCCCCCGACGTCCAGTTTGAGTGGGGTTAGGACGGTAGGAGCTCTTAGTTGGCACTCTGGCTGGCGGCACGCGGAGGTGCATGGCAGGTGTCGTGAGCTAGGTACTCTCTCGGATTTCATAACCAGGGATAGACGTGTTTTGGGGTGGATGAAGGCGGACAAAGAGATGCTCAAGAACAAGAAAGTAGAAGTATCTTTTCATTAGTTATTCTTATTAAAGAAGCATTGAATGATGGATGCGCTTTTATGTGATCGAGATCCTGTCGGCGAAATCTCCCTTCGTGCCACAGTAGAGCAAATCTAAACGCCCTTCACCTAACTAAAAATAAACGTCGACGTGTACAGCATCCATGTTAGAATCTGATGAAAATAGGAAAAGAGGAGAGTGTCTAGTTGCTTTCATCTCTTTACTAGGTTTAGACTGTTGACAAGCATGCCTTTCAACTGGGCTTGTTGCTCAATTTTTATTGACTTCGAGGGAGAGCCGTTGGTGAAAGGGTTTGGTCATTTATTTATTGCTTTGTTTGTTACTTCCTTATTTTTATGTTAGTCCATCAGGATCTATCTCGTCTCACTTTATATACTTTTATTTGTTTAAGAAACTAGGCTAATATTACACCAGAAAATAGATATTGAGTAATTTTTATACTGTGCATATATGTTGTTTACAAGTTTTTACATTTTTCAGTGGCTATCATTATGATGCCATTGGTTATTATTTATTATTTGTAGTATTATTGTGGTGGTTTTATTTTATTTTGCAATTTGAGCGCCATTTTTGGTTGATGTAGAAATCCACTTGAAGCCTTGAAATGGTGCTAATTTCTGCGAATTTCTCAGCTTCCCATTACGAATTCAGATGTTCACCAGGTGTTAATATGCAAATATAATTTTTCTTTTTCTTAATAAGGGAGTCATGAATTCGTGTGTATGGATGGGAGACTAGGAAGCACATAAGTCAGATAAAATAGGCTTAATGGGAATATGAGGTGTAAGATCATCATATTCACGATACCTTGGGATCGGTAAAAGAAAATGCTATGCGGCAGCACAGGTGCGTTAAGGCTGTCTGCCAACCGAAGACCTCCGGCATCACCTGCACACTTGTGCCCCGACACTTGCCGAATGGTGCGAATCCGAAGGCGACTCGGTGCCGCCGCGCTTCTTGGAGAAAGAGGGAAAGCGGAAGTTGGCGAGGGGAGAGGAAGAGAGGGGAAGGAGAGGGAAAGCGAAAATTTGAAAATGGAGAGGAAGAAAAGGAAAGTTGGAGGATGGAGAGGAAGAAAAAGAGGACAGGGGGAAAGGGGACGGGGAGGAGGAAGAGGAGGGGGGAGGGGTCCTTTCTCACTCCTGATTGTCGCCTTGATTTGCTGAGCCGCACCTTGACACGCTGACCTTGGTCTCGCAACGACAGTGTCTGACCTCATTTTGCTGGTGTACTTGTCCTTTCCCTATCTCACCCTCTCTCTGCCATTCTCTCCCCCCCTCTAGTCCTTGGCAAAGACCCAGTCATGCCTTTCATTTGACTGGGTCCGTTACTTTTAGGTGAGCTGCATGTTTCCTTACCCTTAATCGATCAGTCACTTCCGTCCCGTCATTTGTCAGTGATTATATTTAAGACATTTTTCGGAATGGGGCTACACCTTCCGCTTTTTAGTCTTTAATGAATGGCTTGTTTACTCAGAGGAGGGCGTGGCTGTCCCTTCGTCTTATTTTGGGTTCGTTTTTTTTCTACGTTAAGATTCACGTTCGCTCATCCCTTCGCAGATGTTGCTCCACGACTTGCGCTCACGACATCTGCGACGAACGGAGTTTGAGTTTAATTTTAGGACTTCTTGTCGTTTCATGGGGACAGACCTTGTTTATTTATTTTTATTATTATTATTATTAATGATGGCTAATATGCTTCTTGTTATTTATACCACTGTGGCGCTTTCGTCCTTAGAACGAAACTCGGTCAAGTGATTAACGCCTTAATGACCTTTTGTGAACCGCTTTGTTTCATGCATCCCCGCCGATGGATGCTTCGTCATCTTGTCAGCTCATTTATCGGATGTCAACAAAAGACGTCTTTACCCTTATGAATGGATGGATAGTGCGTGGGTGGTGGGTGAGAAGAAAATGATCTCTCTCTCTCCTCTCTCCTCTCACTGGCTCTCTCCCCTC
>NW_028234410.1:20964005-20969005 GCF_977035675.1 Penaeus japonicus
AGGAAGGGAAGGAGATAGATAAGAAGTGGAGAGATAAGAAGATAGTAGAGGAAAGCAGCAGTATGATGATAAGGAGGGGAGAGGAAGAGAGAAGAGGGGAATAAAGGAAAGGGATAGGCGAGAAGCAGAAAGAAAAAGAAAAGGAAAGGAGGGGGAAGAAATCAGGTAGAGAGTGACGTCACAAGCGCGTTATCAAGTTTCACATCACAAGGATGTTGTGAATATCCTGCCTAAATCTGCTAAACCCTCCTCCCCACACACAATGTCTTTTCCCTCTAGTCTCATAACACATATCACAGTGAGGTTGCCGACTGCGCTCAGCGTTATTTTCGGGTCTTGGAAATCGACCACTGCAGACGGACTTGTTCATGTTCTCGATGCTCTGAAAAGTGTTAGACGCGAGGGAAAGCAAGTGAGGGTGTTGTTGCGAATTCATGGGTTGGAATCCCAGGCAATCCGGTGTACATGGCCATGCTAATGCAATGACAGTATTTTGCTAGATTAGAGAATGGTGGTGGTGTGTGCGTTTGTGTCTGAGTGTTTGATTTGAATGCACGCGTTTGTGTGTCCCTGTTTGTGTATGTGCTCTGCATGCGTGTGTGTGTTTGTGTGTGTGTGTGTGTGTGTGTGTGTGTGTGTGTGTGTGTGTGTGTGTGTGTGTGTGTGTGTGTGTGTGTGTGTGTGTGTAATCTAGTTTACCTAGTTTACAGCTCCCCTCGGTGTGTTTACTGTTTATCAGTGTCCTTTGAAAAACATCGACCTTTGTTCATCCCTTGCGCACTGCTATTTCCAGCAACCCGTTCTTTAACATGTCCACTTACTTTGCTTAAGTGTTATATTTTTAAAGTTGCATCCGTTTTCCATTGCGCCACGTACGGTTCGTATTAACATATATGTTTTAGTTTTGATTTTTTAGACTTGTTAAATCTTTTAGTTCTTGTATATTTCTTTACTAGTGCTGATGTTTCTGCATTCTTATTTTTCTTGAGATTATTATGAAGATAACTAACATACGCTAACACACACTTTCTCTTTCTAACTCTCTCTCTCTCTCTCTCTCTCTCTCTCTCTCTCTCTCTCTCTCTCTCTCTCTCTCTCTCTCTCTCTCTCTCTCTCTCTCTCTCTCTCTCTCTCTCCCTCTCCCACTCTCTCTCTCACTCTCTCTCCCACTCTCTCGCTCTTTCTCCTTCCCCCTCTCTCACCCTTCGTTATTGCATGTAGGCTCTGCGTTGCAAGATTCAGTTTTGTCCCTTTTCAAGTCTAAAATATCGTCTCGTAATATCGACCAAATGCCTTTGTGTCTGTGTGGGCAGGGTTCCCGGAATAAGCCCGAGTGTAATGCTTGCCCTGCGACGACACTCGCTAGCTCTCCGCTCTGGGGTTGGAAGGGAGGGGATACTCGTTTGATTTTGAAAAGAAGGGAGGGAGAGAAGGGAAATGAAAGGAAAGGAAAGGAAAGGAAAGGAAAGGAAATGAAAGGAGGGAGCGAGGGAAGGAAGGAAGGGAAGGGGGGGGGAAGGAAGGGAAGTGAATGGAAGGAGGGAGGGAAAGGGAAAAAAGGAATGGAAGGAGGGAGTAAGGAAGGAAGAAAAGAAGAGGGAAGGGTTAGAGGGAGGGAAGGAAAGAAGGGAAAGAAGGTCTTAAGAACGGAAGTAGTTCATAAAAAGGAATAGGGAAGAAAATGAGAGAGGGCATAAGCAGAAAGGCATTAGGTTGAAAGGAGGAAGTGAGAGAGACCAAGAATAGGCGAGAGCGAGGCGGGGACGGAGAGAGACAGAAAAAAGAGAAAAAAAAGGAAAAAAATATATAGATCTTATACAGATGTAGTTTTAGTCTCAGATGATAGGGTGCTGCGTTGCTCGGTTAGCGGATAGGCCTTGTAGGAGGCATTTACATTTCTCTTATTTACAAGAAAGGTAAGGGAAGCAGACTGCTATCCTATTCATCTTTTTGACTCTGCCGTATCACAGACTCCCCTCTTTTCTTATCACTTCGACGTAAGTTTGCGCAGGTGGAAGGACCTCCAACGCTTCGGTTTAACTGATTATGAAATCACAGATAATGCATTTACGTCGTGGTGACAGCTCCTAAGGATCTGATGACTCGATGGCTTTCCATTATATTTCTGGTCCATGTCGCTCCCCTTTCGTCAAGCATCTCATTTTGAAAAAGTAATTGTCGTCATTATTTTTGTCGTGATACTGGTCGCGGCGTTGATCCTCTTCCTTCTCCTCATCATCACCATTACCGGCAAGCATGATTATAGCGCCATCTGTGTGCTTCTCCCTCTCAAGGTATTTGACGCGTCGAGAGCAGTTGTCTTCGGGAACAGACGGTCGTTACGGAATGCCAGAAATAGATTCCAACTTGAGATCTATTGGCCTGTTGTAAAGCTTTGGTGCTCATACGCCGGGAATACTGTGAAATGCAGAGCGGTAAACCGAGGGTTCATGCAAACAGCCCTAAGCTTGTGTTTAAGTGACGCCAAAGTTTTTGTGGCGACCTGCTTGGCGGCGCTTGTTTACGAGTTTGGGTGAAAGGCGCAGGTGTTTGTTCCGAGCCTTTGAGAGTAATCATGTTATCGACGGCGAACCGCCTGCAATCTCTGGCCCGTGCATATGGTTTGTTATTTAGGCAATTATTCTATTTTTCTTGCTTCCCCTTTGCTGTACGTGATTTTTTTCGCATTTTTTTCTCTATTTCTTCAGATTTTGAATTCTACCTTCTGAAATACGGAAAAGGTAAAATAAAACACTCCTCTCTCCCCGAAAGGGGAGAGAGGAGGGAGAGGGGGGCGTGGCTCGGCAAAATCCAGCGGGAGTCATTTCAAGGAAGCCTCCAGGGAACGCCCACAAGCCCTCGAAGTCGGGGGAAGTATGGACCTCATTCTTTAGACGTTTTTTTGCCTCCCTAAGGATGGGAGAAGTTTCTCGAAAAAAAAAGAGAGGCTCAGGCCCAAAGATGCGCACTGGGCTTCCAGGAGGGGAGCTGGCTGTTCCTCTCTTTCTTCCTTTCTTTTTTCTGCACTAACAGAAGATGTTTCAGGCTGTTTATCTGCACAATTGGAGCACATTTCACATTGTAACATAGAAGGAATATGTATGAGTGAAAGCGAGTGAGAGAGGTGGAAAATGAAAATAAAGAGAAGGAGACGGAGAAGGAGAAGAAGGAAAAGTAGGAGGTCAGGAACTATTTTATCTCTCCACTTCGCGTCATTTTTAGCTCTGTTCTTCGTATTCTCATGCTATCGTGCTCCGCTGTGCATCCCGTTTCCCCCCTGTATTTTTGAAAAAAAGAGAGACAGAAAGACAACCTAAAAAAAAGAAAAAAAGAAAAAAAAAATAGAAATCTTGAAATTGGATCAAGCCTTCTTCGTATTACCTCAGCTACCGTCATGGATATCATGGAGGTAATGAGCGAAAGGGAAAAAAAAGAAAATGAGAAAGAGAAGTGTGTTTCTTTAACATTCTCGAGCAATCTTGTGGGTCAGTAGTTTAGTGTGAGTGGGAACGCGGTTAATGGCATACATAGTTTCGTTGAAGCTTCAAGCATGTTTTCAGGATTATGTTGAGAGGGAGGGAGAGGGAAGGGAGATGTATTAATGAGACGTAAAGAACAGGATCTATAAAAATGACAAGAACATTCATGCAAAATTTCAAAACACTTGCAGCATATGCGAAACAGTAAAAAATGTATTTTTTCATGATTCTCCTGTTGTACACTTAAGTAAAGCCAGGGGCTGTTGGAAACAAAAAAGGAGTTCCTTTTTACTTGTGGAGCCACGAAGTCTCGCGAATGAAAAAAAAAACGAAAAAGCCTGCAGACTTTGGTCGCCAGTTTTCACGCTAGTCGTACTTACGAGAACGTACATACACACATACAACCGCATACTAACACACACAGGCGTGCGCACGCACACACGCACACGCACACGCACACGCACACGCACACGCACACGCGCACACACACACACACACACACACACACACACACACACACACACACACACACACACACACACACACACACACACACACACACACACACACACACACGCACGCACGCACGCACGCACAC
Organism: Penaeus japonicus; assembly: GCF_977035675.1. Lineage (NCBI taxonomy): Eukaryota > Metazoa > Arthropoda > Malacostraca > Decapoda > Penaeidae > Penaeus > Penaeus japonicus. Next base: position 20,968,083 of record NW_028234410.1, read on the forward strand.
ACACACACGCACACACACACACAGACACACACAGAAAGAGAGAGAGCGAGAACGAGAACGAGAACGAGAGAAAGAAAGAAAGAAAGAAAGAAAGAAAGAAAGAAAGGGAGAGAAAGAAAGAAAGAAAGAAAGAAAGAGAGAGAGAAAGAGAAAGAGAAAGAGGAAGAGGAAGAGTGAGAAAAAAAGAGAGAGAAAGAAAGAGAAAGAGAGGAAAGAATGTATGTGTGTGTGTATAGGTAGGTGTATGTGAAGAGTAATTGTTAATTATTATCCATACATGTTTATACGACCGCATATAGAGATGGTAACGAGCCAGTATTGAATATGGAATCGACTAACGATAACAAGGCAGTGATTGTTGGCTACAATAACAACGGCGACATTGAAGCAGTAGATGAAGTCTATAAATAGCTCCTTAACAAGATAAAAAGTGTTCAAGCACCAGCAAGCATGCGAGGTGAGCGAGCGCAGGTACGTTATTCCACCGTTGTGTAATCCGCCAAGTGCAGCGTGGTGAGCGTGACGTGAGTGTAGCGCTGATGCGGCCACTTCCAAGGACAGCAGCACGCTTTACAACGAGGATTTGCAACCTTCACCCTTGAAACATTAACATCATCATCACCATAATCATCACTGTCATCATCAGGGAGCGAGAGCGAAGGGGCGAAAGGCCCGTCGGCTTAACTCGTGACAGTTTGTGTTGATGTTGTTATTAGCGGTTGACATTTGACCTGTGACCTCCGTCGCCGCACCCGCCAGAGAAAGAGCGCCTGGATGCACCACCTCTCCCGCGCCCACTTGCGTCATCACTCTCGACTTCACCACCTTCCTACCTCTTTAAAAGGCTTATTTCACCTCTACCCCTCTCCCTCCTTCCATCCACCCATCCATCTGTTCCTTCATTCCTCCATCCATCAATTCAC
>NW_028234410.1:20976505-20981505 GCF_977035675.1 Penaeus japonicus
CGATGCTCGTTCCAGGCCGGCCAGCGGCTCGGCAGCGACCGGCTGGTTGAGCCACGGACATTGCCAATGGTCCTTGGGATGCCCGGGCCGCCGCGTCGCTCGCCGTTCGAGTTGATATTGGGTTCAGATATTATAAGATTCGGATTTCCCCCTGCTTTCTCCCTCCCCTTATCCCCTCTCCCGTTCTTTTCAATTCCCCCACTCCCTTCTCTTTCTCGTTCTCTCTCTCTCTCTCTCTTTTTTTCTCTCTCTCTCTGTCTCTCTCTTCCTCTCCCTCAATCTCCATCCCTCCCTCCCTCACTCCCTGGTTTGCTGGTTTAGGTTTAGGAAGGAAGGCTGTCAGATTGGTTATTAATATACAGTACAAGACAGGCATATGTGCATGAAAAGGATGCGTAAGTAAGCTTGCAAGCAACCTTTATGTAGTCTAGACACAGAGTAATCGGGCATATTCTATTTATAGGTTATCTTTCTTTAGTAGATTGTTTATAACTCGAAGGTTTACAGACTAGTGTGGCTAGTTGCTTTCGGTAGCCATGGCCATGCTTATAAAAGTTCAATATGTAAAAGGCTAAAAGAGAAATACAGATGGGTGTGAGGAGAGGAGGAGAGAAAAGAGTAGGAGAGTTTGATGTAAAATATGCATTGAAGGAGGGGAAAGGGTTAAAGAAGGCTTTTCTTCTGATTTTGAAGTTTCATAACATTTTCAATGAATTTTTCATGCGTAGTAGAATTAATATATAGTTTTATAAGAGTTTGACGAATACTCATGTTTTATAACATAACATTTTTGGTGTGACATAGGCAAAATGAAAGAGCATTGTGTGTTGATGCATCTCTTTCTTTGCAGGTTGTGTGCCAGTGGATGAGCTCTGCCTGGTGCCAGAGGAAGTGCCAAACTATGAGGCCATCAAATCTCTCCATTCCCAGCTTGATGATGACAGAAGTGGTGATATTGATGTGTCAGAATCTGTTGAGGTAAGGTATTAGAGTGCTTCTATAAGTGCGCACGCGCGCGCACACACACTAACACGCACACACACACACACGCACACACACGCACACACACACACACACACGCACACACACGCACACACACACACACACACACACACACACACACACACACACACACACACACACACACACACACACACACACACACACACACACACACACACACACATACACACATACAAACACACAGAGACAGACATCCCCCCCTCATGCACAAGCACACAGAAAAAAACACAGACACAAACACAGGCATAAACACAAACACTCACGCATGGACACAAAAACACACTCAGGGACACAAACACATACGCACGGACAAACACACACACGCACGGACAAACACACACACGCATGGACACAAACATATACATAGACACAAACTCACATGCACGGACACAAACACACACACACACATATGGACACAAACACATACACATAGACACAAACACACACACACGGACACAAAAAAAACACATGGACACAAACACACACATGCACGGACACAAATGCACACATGCACGGACACAAATACACACATGCACGGGCACAAATGCACACATATGGACACAAACACACGTACATATACAAACACATACACACACGAATACAAACACATACACATGGACACAAACACACACACATGGACACAAAACACACACACACACACACGCACACACACATGTACACACACACACACACACACACACAAACACACAGACAGACATCCCCCCCTCAAGCACAAGCACACAGAAAAACAGACACAGAAACAAACACACACGCCCGGACACAAACACACATGCACAGACACAAACACACATGCACAGACACAAACACACACATGCATGGACACAAACACACACATGCATGGACACAAACACACACATGCATGGACACAAACACACACATGCATGGACACAAACACACACATGCACGGACACAAACACACACATGCACGGACACAAACACACACATGCACGGACACAAACACACACATGCACGGACACAAACACACACATGCACAGACACAAACACACACATGCACGGACACAAACACACACATGCACGGACACAAACACACATGCACGGACACAAACACACATGCATGGTCACATACACACACATGTATGGACACAAACGCACAAACAGACACAAACACAAACACACACACAAGCACGGACACAAACACACATGCACAGACACAAACACACATGCACAGACACAAACACACATGCATGGACACAAACGCACACACATACACGGACACACACACACGCACGGACACAAACACAAACGCACGGACACAAACACACACACACACGGACACAAATACACACACAATGCACGGACACAAACACACACACACGCACGGACACAAACACACACACACACACACGGACACAAACACACACACACACGCACGGACACAAACACACACACACACACACACGCACGAACACAAACACACACACACGCACGGACACAAACACACACACACGCACGGACACAAACACACACATACACGCACGGACACAAACACACACACACACGCACGGACACAAACACACACACACGCACGGACACAAACACACATGCAAGGACACAAACACACACTGACATAAACTCACACACATGCACAGACACAAATACACACGCACAGACACAAACACACACACGGACACAAACACACATGCACGGACACAAACACACATGTATGGACACAAGCACACATGCATGGACACAAACACACATGCACGGACACAAACACACGTACAGATACAAACACATACACACACGAATACAAACACATACACATGAACACAAACACACACACATCAAGCACAAGCACACAGAAAAACAGACACAGAAACAAACACACATGCATGGACACAAACACACATGCACAGACACAAACACACATGCACAGACACAAACACACACATGCACGGACACAAACACACACTGACACAAACTCACACTCATGCACTGACACAAACACACACACGCACAGACACAAACACACGCACGGACACAAACACACACGCACAGACACAAACACACACACGGACACAAACACACACACAGACACAAACACACACGCACGGACACAAACACACACACGCACGGACACAAACACACACACACGCACAGACACAAACACACACACACGCACAGACACAAACATACACACATGCACAGACACAAACACACACACACGCATGGACACAAACACACACACACGCATGGACACAAACACACACACGCACAGACACAAACACACACACCCACGGACACAAACACACATGCACGGACACAAACACACACATACACGGACACTAACACACACACATGCACGGACACAAACACCCACATGCACGGACACAAACACCCACATGCACGGACACAAACACCCACATGCACGGACACAAACACACATGCACGGACACAAGCACACACACTGACACAAGCACACACACACTGACACAAGCACACACACACTGACACAAGCACACACACACTGACACAAACACACACGCATGGACACAAACACACACACGCAAAGACACAAACACACAAGCATGGACACAAACACACACGCACGGACACAAATACATGTACAGACACAAACACAAGTACAGACACAAACACATACACATAAAAGTGCAATATATCTGTACATTTATTATTGATGTTCTTTCTGGGTGTGAGAGGTAATCATAAAATTATTCTGTTGCATCTTTAAACCAACAGTTCCTAAAAGAAGAACTACAGTATGCCAAGGGCTATGAGAAACGGCAGAAGGTGTTCCATTCTAACAATGACCAGTATGTTTCGGTTCGAGAGCTGTGGCACATGTGGAAGAAGTCGGAGGTAAGCAAAGAAGAAAGAGTAGGTGAATGTAACTATAGAGAGGAGAGAATGGAGAAAATCATTGAATTTTCATTTTCATTGCATATAGTCAGTTACTATTTTCCATTTCTTTTCTTTTTTTTATAGCAGATTTATTGGTGTTGTTTTTTATATATTTAAGAAATATATATTTACACAGTATGGTAGAGTTATGTGATTGTTCTATACTTTTAACTTTTTTATTTTTGTATTTATTTATTTATTTATTTTTATTTTTATTTTTTGTATTATATTTTTTTCAAGTCATTATAAAGGCTTTAAAAAAATTACAGGATCATGAATTATTATATCCAGTGCAAAGCTGTATTGGAGGAGGAATAGCTCTGATAATATGTTGAATATATATGATGGTAATTTGTGTATATTTGTAACTATTTTTGTGGTTGGTGCAATAATGCTTCACATTCATTTTGAAAATATACTGATAATTATAATAGTGGTAATAGTGTTAATGACAGAAATGATAAATAAAGCATAGAAATTTTGTAGAGATATTGTCGATCAAACTCCATAAACATTAATCTTTACTTTTATATTGAAAATTATCATGACCAAGATGGTCTATGAAAAAAAGATTATTGTAATGACCATGTGAAAATGTGCTGTATATTTTCCAGGTGCACAACTGGACAGTGGAACAGACAGTTACATGGCTGGCAGAGTCTGTGGAGCTGCAGCAGTACGCACAAAACTTCTATGCCAATGCTGTTAATGGATCTGTGTTGCCAAGGTATGAACTGATGATGTTAGAGGAGGCATAATAAGGTTATAGTATTTATATAGTTAAAGAGTTCTCCATGCTTTTGTTACGTTAGGAGCCAATAAGCAGAATAATATGACGATGCAACCACATGCCATTCTATTGTGGTCTTGGCTTGAATGCTTTTCTAATTCAGGGTACGTTCTTTTTGATTATTTACAATACTTAGGCTTTTTTAACCATTTATTAGTTTTTATTTATTCATTTTTTTGGTGTTTCCTAAGACATATTGTAGTTGGCAAGTATGTTGAAATGATATGATTCATCCTCATTTGTTTTTGAAAAGTCTTTGTTCTTTTTTCTTTTTGTGTTGGTT
>NW_028234410.1:20986505-20989005 GCF_977035675.1 Penaeus japonicus
TACATGGAAAAAAAAGGAAGGAAAGAAAACCATGTTGAAATTGAATACCATGCTTTCCATATATGCATGTCATGAAGAAGGGTTTGCATGAAACATTAGATAAGAAAAAATATTGATAATATATATATATATATATATATATATATATATATATATATATATATATATATATATATAATTTTTTTTTTTTTTTTTTTGCATGTAATTTATATATCTTTGTATATATAAGATTACAGTTGCTTTTTTCTACCCCCCTTATGAATATATTCTGTTGGGAGTTGACAGATGTGGGTGGTAGTGTGGGTGTGTGTCTAAAGTTTATTTATATTTTGGAGTATCTTTGATTCTGTGTATGGACATGATTGAGTATCCATATAATGTACATATTCAGTCTGATCATAGTTAATTGTTAGTGTCTGAAGAGGCATGATAAAGAATAAATGGATGATAAAGAACAGTCAGAAGAAAAATATGAGTTTGTATATATCATATCCATGCAAAAATATGAAAATGCAAGCAAAATTGTTAAGAATAGGATGACCCTTGAGCAAAAAGTATTATGCAAATTGATCTGAACCTTCTTTAAATTAAATTACAGTGCAATTAAGTATTAACAGCACGTAGCCTTTTACAGATTGTTTTTTACACCTTGTTTGTTTTATTGCCATGATAACAGATAATTAAGATTTCAATATAGATCTCTCACTATGATATATTGCACAAAAATTACATTAAATATCAATTGATTAGTCTACCTGGTTAACCAAAACTCAATAACTCTCCCTCTTAATTAAAAAGGAAAATTTGAATATTAGATTGATATATACCTTGTCATTGTTTTTATCTTGATTATTTCAGCTATCTATCATTTAAATCCCTTAGTTTTCCCTTAGTTCAATTCATCTGACAAATTATTGGGTACTTAACAGAAACAGGCAGTCATGTGAAGGATCTGGTGTTGGTCTCCCTCTTGACGGTGGCTCTCATAGGCTGCTTTAAGGCATACCAGCGGAATCGGCAGTACGAGGGACAGCTGAGTGACATGCTGAGGGTAAGGTCATCTCTGATGCTGTTTATTAATGTTTGATCTCTCTTGCCTTCTCTCTTTCCTTTGCTTGTTATTGTTGTTGTTCTCCTCTGCCTCCTCCTCCTCCTCCTCCTCATTCTTATTCTTTTACTTGTTCTTAACCCATTCATACTGGGGCTATTCTGGCTCTAAATGGTCGGAATGCTGGGGTTTTGAGATTCACGGGCGCTCTAGTCGCGAGCCTGGTCTGTCCATTCACTCACCCTGAGTGCCGGCCTTGACCAAATATCTTGTTGCTGGCATCTGACCCAAAAAACACGAAACATGTCAGCGCGTCATCCGGTGTGAATGGGTTAATCGGTGTCGTCATCTATGTTGTGACACCCGTATGCAATGGTTATGATATGACCAAGGTATTGCCTCCAAGAATTTTGTTAGTATAAGTACAAAAATGTCTACAATATTAGTTATTGACATGCATTGTAAACTATAAAAGGAATTGTCAGTTGCCTTCTAAACTGGCATTATACTTAATTTGTTTTTGCATTATTGCCTTGGTTGTCAACAGGACATGGAGAAGCTAAGAGAAGCTGAAGAGAATTTGCGTCAGTTGGAGCAACGAGTTCAAACAAACACCAAAGCAGAAGAGCATCAAACCAGTGAAGAAAATAAGGAGCATAACGAAGAAGTCCAGTTCCTCAAACAGCAGCTCGAGGTAGAAAGTCCATCTAACTCTGTTTTATATAATTTTGACTGAAAGCCAATTAGATTCATTTAATTGCATCAGCATGTCGGTGTCCACAGACTTCAGTAGAATTACGATACTGTATTGTAACCAATGACAACAGGTATGTTTCAAAGGTGGCTGGTCCACAGGAAGGAATTATGGTTGCAGCTAATGTTTACCCTGTAACATATTACATATTGCTTGGAAGACTGCTGGAATGAATGTGTAATACAGGATTTTATGTTTTACCTTTAATGTGAGTTTCCATTTCATTTCATGAAATTTGTAGTATACTAAGAATGGGAAACAAACAGATGCAAGCATAAACACACCAACCTACTAATTTTGTCAATAATTCTTTATCTTAATGATGTTGATAATGATGATTATTATTAATGACTAAGGACATAGATGTGTATCTTAATATAAACGTAGACACAAATAGAAACATTCTGATCTTTGAATCACATGCCATGACAAAATTGTCGTAGGCTAGGGCATGTATAGACGCCACTTGGCATATCGGCTCATTCTGCCAGGCATCTATGCATGCCGTCTGGCACTATTGGGTTAAAAGATAAAGAAGTTGCCGTGTTAGTGTTTTATATATATATACATATATGTATATATATAATATATATATAACATATATATATGTTATATATATATATATATATATATATATATATATTTATATATATATATATAACATATATATGTGTTACATATATATAAATTATAATAAA
>NW_028234410.1:20999005-21006505 GCF_977035675.1 Penaeus japonicus
AATTTTGTTTTAAAAATTGTTTTTATCTTAACCCACTTACGACGGGGGCATTCCAGCCTTGAATGTCCCAATGCCGGGGCGTTCGAATTATTAGGCCTAAATCAATTGAATGGCTGGCACAATACTGTGCCGCCCGGCCACTGGGCTTTTGAATGCGCGGTACAGTACTGTACCACCCGTCCAGAGAGGGTTAATTAAAGATAAAATTTTAAATATCGGTTATTGCTGTTTACTTGACAGATGTTTTGCATCATGACAAAGTGAATGATTTGATTGGGATGATACTTGCTATATATAGATTATATCAATATTTTTTCTTTATGATTTGATTATGATTATATGATTATTGAAGAGAAGGTTTTACTGTGAATAACAAGAAATGCTTAATGCCTTGATTTGCATTTCTAATATCCGTCATATCTTTTGATGAAATATTAGTAAGAGCACCTTTCTATATGATTTCTTTCACAGACTCCATATTATAGCATAAAGGTTAAGAGATCACTTATTAAATACACATAGTTGTAAATTCCATATTTTCACATTTGTCAGAAAGTTGTGATTAAGTAAGTAGATTACCTGTTGCATTAAGGAAAGTGTTCTAGTGATCAGACGAACTTTCCTTGCTTAGGAAAATGGACACCAGTCTTGGCTTAGATGGGAAAGAATGATCTAGAATCTTTAGCTAGCTAGGATATATTCTATGCCAAGAAAATTAAAGATAGATTTAGAATTTTTTCTCAAGTCATCCAAGGGGATTGATTTTCTTCTGTCATAGAATTTGCAATAATTATGAGTGATGACTAACATAATATACTGTGCTTTGAAATATGTCACATGCACAGATCCTCGCTTTTAGGTTTTCTAGATCTTTTGTTTTGTTTATAACCATATGTCAATAGTCATGTGTGAAATCCAGTCATATTAATTCATATATTTAATATTTTTTTGAGGCATATATATGTAATTATATATGTGTGTGTGTGTGTGTGTGTGTGTGTGTGTGTGTGTGTGTGTGTATGTATGTATATATATGTGTGTGTTTGTGTTTGTATGTTTGTGTGTGTGTGTGATTTATACACACACATACATATTCATATATGCATATGATATTGTATACATAGGTGCATATGCATAGATAGATAAATTGGTATTTATTATCCTATGAATCACTATACTGTCAGGAAATATTTTATGCATTTAGTATTGGTTTCAACAACAATGCATTGCTTGAATTGTACAGTGTATAATGTACTCTTCATTCATGGCTTTGTATCTATACCAATAAATCCTTTCTACATAGAATGGGTTAGGACTTGTCTTCCAATTTCATTTTCTTCAAATTTAATAGAGACAGAAATTCTGTGACATTTACAATTGTAGCACACACATACACACACATGTGCAAAGAATTAGAAATACAAACAGAAAAAGTCACATTAACTGACACAAATGTAGTTTTGCACACACACACACACACACACACACACACACACACACACACACACACACACACACACACACACACACACACACACACAGAGCAAATAAGCTCACACTCAAACAGAGATTTGAGTATAAGAGTGATGTCCAATCTTTAAATGTGTAAACCTCAGGGGTTTTAGATTACTTTTCTCATTTTCTCTTTCTCCTGCTTTCTTTCCATTGATAAACCCAAAATCCTTTCAGCTTACTTGACAATCTGAAAAAGTGCAAAAATTTTCCATTATTTTTTTCTTGAATCTAAGAAATCAAATTATCATTACTTAACCCATTCACGACGGGACGTATTTTTGCCTACTCCCACTAATGCTGGGAAGATAATAAGTGTGCAACGCTTTGTGCCCGGGTGTTTTCTCGCTGCAGCGGGGCAGCACTGATCCTCTCAGAGTGCTTTTCACCCACCCTCTTCTTATGGTTTTCTTGAATGCGTCTACAATGTAAAGGCACGTAAAAATATTGCCATGTTCAGAGGAGTTATTTTAGTTGCAAAACATGTTACAGTAATGCCTATTTAGTTTTATTTGATTGAGCATTGCCTATATTCTTCACTTCTATGTGAAATGCCAAAGGAAATTGGAAGCAATCTCTTAGTGGGGCATCAAAAAATATGTTGTATACTTTTTTTTTTTTTTTTTTTACCAGAACGAAAAGAAGAACAATATGAATAATCATACATGTACATACGAGTATGTACATGTAGCTCATGACATGACATGACGTGATATCACGGATAATCAACAAATTGGAAGTAGTATTGCATTAGTAATTTTTTACTTTATTTATTTTACAATAGTTTTTCAACTCGGATCTTTATGCAACCAATCAAGAAGCAGAAATTACCATTATTTCATCAATATCACATAGTTTTCTGTGATGTAATTTTTTTAACGTTATATCTCATTTTATGACACTCAAACACCTAAACTAAAGTAACAGAGTGTAAGAAATCATGTAAAGTGATTATATTTGAGAACAATCTAGCGATCTATTGCTGACGTTTCAGCGTGTCACTACTGGCCTCCCGGAGCTCGGCCAGAAAATGCACCACGTTTCAGGACGTCCCCTGGGTACGGGGATGTTTTTCGACCCTGTGATAGAAAGTCAACTCGTGTGAATGGGTTAAATAAGTCTTCATTCTCAAGAGCTTCCTTCAACAGAATTGTTTCAAACAAATATCTAATCTCATGACCTTCTGAAACTGGAGCAAAGAAAAAAAAGGCACTCATATGCATGCACACAAATGTGCACACGCACACACACGCACATGCGCATGCATATTGTGAACACATCCAGTTTATAAGTATTGTTTTTGTCTTATTTACTTATATTCACATTAGTAAACACATTATATTGAGATACCAGTTCCTCTCCATTACTTATTTTATCTCTGACATAGAATTCATCTGTGATTTATGTTAAGATAAAAAAAAATTGTGTGTTCATGTGTATGCGTGTGTGCGTGCGTGAATGCATGCACACGTGTGCGTGTGTGTGCATGTGTGTGTGTGTGTGTGCCTTTTTTTTCTTTGCTCCAGTTTCTGAAGGTCATTAGATTAGATATTTGTTTGGTACAGTTTTGGAGAAGGAAGCTCTTGAGAATTAAGACTTGTTTAAGTAATGATGATTTGATTTCTTAGGTAATCAGATGAAGTGAGTTTAAAGGAAGGAAAAAGCCATACATTTTAAAAGTGTAAAATGAGGTATATGCCTTTTCAGTAACCCTGTATGTATAAGATATCAGAAACAAAAGTAAATGATTTTTTTTCCTAGTCTTGTTTTTTATGTTAATACACTGATTTACCATTTCCACATACCCTTTTAAAGAAGCACTCTTAATATGAGTAATCATTGATTTATATAAATGAATGACCCAATCCCCACAGCATAATTGGGCACTAACTGAATTACATAGCCATTGAAGTCTGTCTACCTGAGGTATCGCAGTTTGTTTGTGAAACACCAACTAAAACTAAGTTTAGATATACTTCTCACTATCAGATATGTTACTGAAGTTATCTTTAGGTAGATCAAGACAAATAGTTGTGTATATCAGGTTCATGAACTTTTGTGATGCCAATATTTGTTCATACCTGCTAGTTACCAGTGTTTAATCTCAAGCATGTTTGACTTTAGAAAAGAAAGAAATATGATCTTCATAGATACTCAGTAGTCTTATAAGAAAGGAACACTGATGTAAAGGAAGCTATTTGTTATGGTTTTATATATGTCTAAAGCTGCTGTTTCACTACTCATCTTCTGCTCTAGTCTCTGACCCACCTCTGGCTGCCCAGCTTCCAATATTGGTTAAATTTCAATTACACTTCCCATGGCTTGCTGCAGCTAGGGTAGTTTCAAGACATAATCAGCAACAGGAGGCTCAACAGCCTGTACCATGTTTCCTCCTCATTTATTTTATGATTTGGCCTTATAGTAGTTCAACAAGAAACAAGACATGAACCCATAATGTTTATAGATTAAAAGGCATAGAAGCAGAAACGACCATCAGTATTTACAATAATTCACATACATTTTTTAATAAAAAAATGTTACTGATCTGCATATTTCATGTTTATGCCTAGTTTCAAATGAGCATTAATAACTACCGATTGGCCATTTGTGAATTAACATTTTGTAAAAAGAAAAAAAAAATTGCAAATTTACAATATAGATGTTTTTATTGATGTACTTGTAAATGATATTTAACCCATTGCTTATGGGGCTGTTTTGGCTTCAAATGGTCGAAACACCGGGATTCGTCAAAATCGTAATCCTACTGCCTCAGTATTCGCCCGCACTGGCCACGGCCAAGCGCTATATTCCCGATCACCTGGCACACCAGCCAGGAGGATAGGCATGGCAAAATATCTAGTCCCCAGCTGCTGGTCCTGCCATCACTCGACATATCTTGTCACCTGGCGTTAACAGGTTAACAAATTTCTTTGATCTTACACTAGAGATTCTTCACCTCAGAGATGAAGCCAGGGTTGGGCAAAGGCCAGTTCAGCTCTGGCTCCCCTAGTTCTCCATGTAGTAAGCCTAGGTTTGACCAAAGTGGGGATAATCCCTGACCTGAATCTGGTTCCTGAGTAAGAGAGGACTAGTGAAACTACAGCTTAATAGTTTATTTGTAAGGAGTATCTGCAATTAACAGAATATCTGACTTGATTCCTCCTGGTTCCTTATTAATTACCTATGGGTGAATGTTATAGAGGACAGTTGTTTTGGACTTTATCCAAGGTGATGGTGAAGATGACAAGTGCACTAAAATCATCCAAGAGTCACAAATAAATGAAAGATAAGTGCTGAAAAATGATGTGAGAGTATATTTTAGTACCAGTATATGTGGAGAACACTGTTTTTCTTGTAAATAATGTATATACACATGTATTTGACAGAATGGTTGAGTAGTTGAATGAATTTGAATGTGAGTGAGTGAATAAGAGTGAATGAGTATGTGAGTGAGTTTGTTAGTGTGGGAGATACATGCTGAAGAATTTGGAAATCAAACAATGATTGGGAGAGCAAGGAATTTCACAATTTTGCTGAATGCCTTTTCAGTAACTGGTTCTTCAAAATAAATTATGCATTATTAGTAATTGCTGAGAGGCCCCATTCGTGAATAGTTGTGCAAATGTAAGCTAACTTTATATCACTTGTATAGTATGCCATCATGAAGCAGTTAAACAAAAAGACCATCGGCAGAATCATGGGTTTCCCTTTTCTTCCCATTGTTGTTTTGTTAATGCATTAGTATGTATATGTGTGTGTGGGTTCGTGTGCATGTCTGCATGCCTGCGTGTGTGCCTGCGTGCCTGTGTGTGTGCCTGCGTGCCTGTGTTTGTGTGTGTGTGTGTGTGTGTGTGTGTGTGTGTGTGTGTGTGTGCGTGCGCACATGTAGATTTGTGGTTGCATATGTGTAAACAGTATTTGTGAGTGTTTTGTTTTATCTGTGTGTTCTGTCTATGTTTTTGTTTGTATGTGTGCTATATACTCTTGAGATTCCAAATCCTTCTTCTTATTCTAATTTTACTTTACTTATCATTCTGTCTAGAGAATGGTTATTGGTTTTATGCATACTTGTAATTATGACTGTGAATTATACTAAAAAGATTTATATATATGAAGTTCCTACAAATATTTTTATACTTATGTATTTCCATTAGATAAGATCATAATGGAAACAGAAACTCTGAAGATCATATATTTAATGATGGAAGTAGGAAGTATGACTCATCTTCCAAAAAAATCCTTTAGACGGATCTATCAGCACATTTTAATTTTTTCTACAGACACTGATTTTTCTCCTGAAATTGATGTGAAGAGAAAGACAAGCTATATTTTCTCTTTTCTTTTTTTATGTTTATTTATATATATATATATATTTTTTTTTTTTATATATACTGATTTGTCTTCTCTGGTAGTGCATGGGTCTTGTAGTCACCATTTATATCCAACATAAGCTGTTTGCTTCTTTAGTGTTTCTTTTTTTTATATATATAGAGAATGTAATGTAGAGATGTATATTTTTGTTTTAACAACAAAACATTTTTTTTTAATCTATTCCAATTTTTATAAGTTAATTTGCAATGTAGTGTGTGCTTGTTTGAAGCCAAGCTTGTATATATTTCATATATATATGTAGTTTGCAGTCAGCTTTGAGTGCACAGGAATCTATATTAAGTATAATAATAATTGATAATTAAATGAATGAATAAAGAGAGAGTCATAGAAATTGGTAAATGTAATTAGAGCCTTCTGAATGCAACATAATGCTTTTTGTACAGTTCATTCAAATTCTTTCCTAGTACTTTTATACTTCATTTATCATTAGTTTCACTTCTTATTTGTTGATTTTGATGGCCAGTAAGGAAAGAATCTGCTATTTCTACATATAATAACAATCCAGTCCCACAGTTTCAAAGTCTTTTAATGTACTCTTGCTGTGCTGTATTCTTTTCATCAGGATTTTTAATGTTTATATTTGTCTTATATATTGAATGCTTTTATTTTCTTTCCTTTGTCTCTTATTCTTTTTTATATCATTTATTATTCTTGAAAAAATTAAACATTAGGATAGGACTAACTGCACTCAAGTCATGTGAATTTTTTGTATCAATCCACTTCAGCAGGTAAAATAGAACTGCTCTTTAAAAGCTTTGCATCCAAATCATTCACTATTCTATTCATATAAAAGAGGAATATCCATGAAAAAAACAAATTATCAAATGTAAGTAACTTTCAAATAAACTGAAATATTGAAATATAAGGCGTTATCTGCAGCGTCACATTGCCGCAATCATTTCAACTTCGTGGGCGGAGCATAGACGCTGTCAGGCATACGACAGTGAAAGTGTCGTACTACTCAAACAAAACCAGCTCACAGAGCGACCCGTACCTCTGTGGCGTGCCGTTGAAAAATCATATTTTTATAGTTATTTGCTTCTTCCTCTAATGAAAAACTTTTGAGTGTTTAGGACAAGACAGATACATTGTTTCTAGTTTGCTTTAATTCATTCATATTGGCATGTGAATGAATATGTTAACATCATGCTACTATATGCATGAAAATAGTTTATTTCTTCAAATAGTAGTCATGGAGATTAGCAGTCAGTAAATAGATCTTATTTGTGTAAATATAGAATGCATTCCATAACATATTAATCAAAGCAAAATTTATTCTAGGCTTATTCACCTAGGTATGCTATACTTTATATTTTCATGATATTTTCATTGCAACAAAAGTTATTCTCTCATATTAGGCATGCATTACAGAAGTAGTGTTGTAAATGGATATCGCACAACACACACTATTTGATAAAATTATAGGTTATCACTGTAAAAAAAACTAAACTCAGGTTTTTTATTGTTTTGCATGAGTTACCGACTTGATTTACTTCAATTTTCTCTGAAGAGACCATTTGCTGCCCATCAAATGTAAACAAATTCGAACGTATTACTCTGATTGTGACTATATACTTTCATGGCTTTTAATTACCA
>NW_028234410.1:21024005-21026505 GCF_977035675.1 Penaeus japonicus
GATTCTTGACTTTTCATGTGTACTTCTGTTTGTACATTTTCATGCATGCATTTGTGTTACGTTTTGTTTGTCCGTGTACTCATTATACAATGCATGATAACACTGGGAAAGCAACTTAACTTATTGATTAGTTATTGCAATCATACTAGCAAAAATGTGAAAATACAGTTGTTATATTAATTATATATTTTGAGTTTATAACTTAAAAGAGCATGGTTTGACAACAACTTGAAATATCTTTATCAGGAGCGTGAAAATATCTCTGCAAGTGAGCCAGCCCTGGACAGCCCCAGGACCTCCTCGATGCTCAGCAAAAAGAATGCAGCATCTCCGTCTGAGGAAGGAAACTCCTCAGACTCATCCATGATGGAAGAGAGACCCCCAAGTGCTGACTCAAGAAAAAAGTCATCCAAAAAATGGTTTCCTAATGGCATATCTAGTAGTCTAAGGTTTAGTAGAAGCAAGAAGCTTAAAGAAACAGACAAAGATTCAAATAAAAATAACACAAGTAAGACATGAATGTAATTTTCTGTTTAAATGATTATTATAATAATTTTTATTACTTCATTATCTTTTTTTTCTTTCTTTTTTGTCTTCTTTAGTTTACTTCATGGTGGTTGTCATGGAATAATATTTTGTTCTATGCAGGGCTATCATTGCACAACCACACACATTTTTATAGGAGAATCAGAAAGAAATAATTCACACTGCTCTTTTCTTTTGTATGTTTTGATAGATCTTTATTTCTCTCTCTCTCTCTCTCTCTCTCTCTCTTTCTAACTTGTAGCTTTCATTTTTGGTTCTGGAAATCAGTTATTGCACTTTCTGTGATCATCTGTAATGAGCTTGTTCCAGAATTATTTAAAATCTTCCTGACCAGGAGTTTCTTATTTAATGAATGTCTTCCTTGCAGAACATCTGTCTGCCGATTTCTGTCTTCATGCATCTCAGTATGCTATTTAATTAGCCTCTCTTTTTATCTTTGTGTACATCTGTGTCATTCATCCTTAATGCTAAGAATTAGGCTGTCAAATATATATATAAATATGTCAACTTGCTGTTCCATTATGGTAAAAAAGAAGAGAGAAATATTCCAGTTCAGTTTCATAGTTTTTCCCTTTGAATGTATGGTGTTTTCCAATGATACACTTTGCTAAACTTTGCCAATGAAGAAATGGAGAATGCCGTGTAAATTATTTATTTGATGAAATTTAGAGAATGTCTCATAGGATTCTAAATTAAATGTTTTTTTATTTCCTTGTGTTTATAAGTTGGTACATTGCTTTGCTTCAGTTAAGTTAGCTAGATTTTTTTTATTATTGTTATTTTTTTTATTAATTTTGGTAATGAATATGCATTATGATTTTGTATTTTATATAAATGTATTGGAAATTCTGGTTGTTATTCCTTAAATTACTATTATGATTCCCATTTCTATGTTTTTCTTTCTTTCTTTTTGACAATTTCATATGTGATACTGATGATACTGAAATGAAGAATGAGGAGATCTAGACAAGCATATAGATTATTTCATAATAAGACTAATAGTTAATTTTTTACACTACTTGTTTCAGAGGTTTGAGTATGATTGCATTTTAATATACTGGGACAGATGTGATAGTATTCAAAGCATGTGGTTTTGGCTCTTGGCTATTGATATCTTAGCAAAGTATAGAACGTTGATATTCCAAGTCTTAAGTATAAAAAAAAAAATGATATTCCAAGTCTTAAGTTGCAAAGATATGTTCACACACACTCACAGTCAAATTACTGACGTTCATACAAGTACATACACAGACATGTATGCAGTCAATCACTCACTCACTCTCATTTTCCCTCTCCCTTCACCCTTCTCCCTTTCACATATCCTTACTTTCACCTATACTCACACATACACATAACACATACACATACACATACACATACACTCATATATATATATATATATATATATATATATATATAATATATATATATATATATATATATATATATATATATATATAATATATAAATATATATATATATATATATATATATATATATATATATATATATATACATATACACAGAGAGTCAAATTCAGTTGAGAAACTAAGGATCGTTATAATTACTGAAGCTCTTGCTGATTATGCTGGACCAATCACAGTTTGCTTTACCAATCTGGCAAGTTCCATAGAATTTATACTAACACATAGAGTATGCAGTTTCCCACTTAATAGTGTTCACATTTCACATACATAGCTTTCCTGTTTTCTTCTCTCTATCCCATCTTTTCCTTCATATTAATTTATTACTTGTTTAGTCCCAGAGCTTTCTGAAGATCTGCCTTAAAAAATTATGGTCACGACATGGATACAGAAAGATTTGGATTATTTTAAGATTTCTGAAAATTGAGAAAGAAGAGCCAGTTTCTCTTGTAACTTTAAGCTGTGTTGAATGACAGGCAACAGGTAATGAATCTTAACCTGAATGAATATGTTCTCAAGTTGTGTAAATA
>NW_028234410.1:21059005-21061505 GCF_977035675.1 Penaeus japonicus
CTTCGACCCCGAGACCAAGAAGTGCGTTGGGTCTAAGGTGAGTTCGTTTGTTATTTGTTTACTAATCAGTTTCTGTTAGAATCTACGTCGAGAGATTGACTAGGATGAACCAGTTTGGGTCCTCGAGTGACTAAAATAGCATTTGGACATTTTGATATCAGTTTCTTTCTTTAAGTCGGTTGTGCAATATCATGTATTTCTGAAAGCTCAGAACATTACATTTTGATTCCTATAAAACGACCTGCATCTCCGATGATTCGTTGTCCTGATATTTAGACATCAAAGTATTACTGCCTTTGATACTTTAGTGTTTTATAATACAGTGTTTGATGCACCTCTCACTTCCTTTCAGGACGGGACTTGTAAACTACCGAACCGGAAAGGGCGCGCTTTGCTTGAAGATAATAGTTTCAGCTTCATGTGCTCTGAGGGCAAGGATGGATTCTTCTGTGCTGATTGCAAGACGCTTATCAATTGCGTGGACGGACACGCTTACAAAGAGACCTGCAGGAATGGAAACATGTGCGCCCACAAGGAGAGCTTCGGGGGAGGAATCTGTTACCCGAAGGAGCCTGCTGAGTGCATGTGCCAAGAGTCAAACATTTTCAAAGAAGACCTATACAACAAACGGAAGTTCTTCTACTGTAACGACACCACCTCAGATCCTGCATTCTACGAGTGTGATGAAGGAAGTACATTCGACGTCACAAAGTCTCAATGCAAGAATAACAACGGCTTACCTGAATGCCATCGCACAGGTGTCTTCGCTGACATAAACAACTGCACGCAATATTACGCTTGCATCTCAACCAGAAGTGGGTGGGTACAAAAGGCCTTCACTTGCAGCGGCACCAACCAGAGTAATCTTATGTACAATGAGTTGACGGGTGCTTGTGAGGACCCGTGCACGTGGCACGTAGGATCGTTGACTTGTACTGAAGAAGGACGCTTCCCTGACCCAAAGGACTGCCAGCGGTACTTCGAGTGCGTGGCAGACGAGAGCGGACTGAAGCAGGTTCGAAGAAGCTGCCCTGAGGACTACAGCTGGGACCCGACGGCCAGGGGCGGAGTCGGACACTGCGTCAAGGCCTTCACAAACACGCAGTGTACTCCAGCCACTCCAAACAAGTGTATCATCCCAGATGGCATGTGTGCTTCGGCCTCACCAGCAACTGGGGTCACACTTGCGCCAGAACCTACGTCTACTACCGCGTCTGTTGCATCAGTAGAACAAGTAGCCATAACAACAACTACAGAGCCGGAGACACCTGTTACGAAAGCACAACTGGTTCGTCGTCGCCGTTTGAACCGCCGCTTGAACAACTGAACCCCAGATGACTCTATGACCAGATCTGAGTAAAAGCTTGTTGACAAAGGGTCCTCCAGGTGCTGTTTGGTTAATTAAGGATTCTCTAATGTCTGAAATCAGCAATTTATTTGGGTGGATTAAAGATATAGTTGGGATGAAGGTTTCTGATGTAGTTCTATAATGTATTGTGTCTCTTTTTTTTTTTGTCTTACTCTCCCGCCCCCCCCCCATCTCTCCGTTTCTCTCTCTCTCTTTCTATTTCTATATATCTATCAATCTGCCTATCTATTTATCTATCTCTATCAATGAATCTCCGTCTCTGTCCCTCTCAATCGATCAATCAAATAAACGTAATTTGATTTTGACATGTCAACAGTCTTTCCGTTAACCTTCGAACAACGGTTCTTTGCAAAGTATCTAAGAATTGACTGGAACTCAGATATGAGACGATGAAAAGGAAAGGAAACGCTTCAGTTACAAAAATATTTATTAGAATACTGCCATGACATCCATATGAGAACGGTAATTAGGTGATTAGTAGTTAAACAACATATAATAATTATTTCATGATATACCGACACAGTTATTCTTATACAAATTGATGTATTAATATATGGTGCTTGTGTGTGTTTGTGTGTGTGTTTATGCATATATATATATATATAGAATTATATATATATATATAGATATATATATTTATATTTTTATTTATATACATATATTTGTGTTATTAATATGTGTCTACATATATTTATTATATATATATATATATAATTGATATAATATATTTTTCTTTATATATTTACATACATATACACATTATATGATCATTATATATATTTATATATATATATATATATATATATATATATGTATTATTTGTGTGTGTGTGTGGTTGTGTGTGTGTGTGTTTGTGTGTGTGTGTGTGTGGTGTGTGTGTATTATGCATGCATAGATATATAAGTGTATATATCATAAGTGTATTATATAAATACACACACTCTAACACACATAGTACAATCATATATATATCATATTTCAAATATTTATATATATTTATATATAATTATATAGATATATGTATATTTATATATATATATATTTATATATATATATATATAATTTATATATATATATTTATATATGTGTGTGTGTGTGTGTGTGTGTTGTGTGTGTGTGTGTTATGTGTTT
>NW_028234410.1:21066505-21069005 GCF_977035675.1 Penaeus japonicus
ACGAATTTAAATATAACAAGTGTTTACACACATACACACCAACACATATGCAGGTACACTACAATACACTGAATAGATATCTCCCTCCAAGCGTGGTACACAGCAGAAAAGGCTCCCGTCCGCCAAAGCCAGCGGCAAGAATAGCACTTCGTTCAGAGACTTCGAAGCCAACGAAACCGAGACGGAGGAGGACTGTGTCGACTGGAGCTACTGCTGCTCCGTGAGGTCGGGGAGCGCTTGACCCGGCGTTGACTGGTGGTAGCGTGACCTGGCAGCGAAGTCCTTCGAGTTCTTTCCTCCCTCTTCCGTTCAGTCATGAGTTGCTGTGACCTCGACTTCTTCCCAGTGGTGCAGAGGTGGTCACGACTATCCTTGGTCGATATTCGGTCTCTTTCCGGTCTAGGGGGGGTGGCCGAGACCCTCTGTCATGCAATGTTCGGATAGAATTTTTGCTGGTACATCTCTTCGGGCGATGTTAAGGGCGACTCTTTCGTAAACATGACGTTAGGATAAAAAAAAGGAAGATATTATAATGAAATTCGTCGACGACTATACTACATAAAAATCAAGAAGCCTCCGATTATGTGACGATTAGTTTTCTTGGAGATCTCCTGGTAAACTCGAACGAGGCAAAAAGGAATGAAAATAAAGGAGGGACACCTACCCAAAACATGCCAGAAACCTGTTCTTCAGCCACCTCAGGAAGACGAATTCCATGGCGATGCCGGGAGGACCTCCGGGAGCAGCTTGTCCAATGTAGACGTAGAGAAGCAGCATGGTGAGCAGTGTGGTGAGGCTGTAGGCCCAGTGGACGCACACCATCATAGCCACCTTGACGCCAACCTGAAAGAGCCACGGGTGGGAGGTTTACTCCAGGGGCGACGAAGCACACGTTTTTCTCCCTCATAGTAATTCTTTTTTTGGTCTTATGTGCGGCAATAAGCATTCGGGGCATACAACTACTACTCCTATCTGGGCAAACACACTGCCATAGGATAATGGATAGGCAGGTTAAAGAAAGATAAGAAAGTAGGTAAAAACATGAATAACTAATGAATACAAATATGAATAGGTAAAGGTGATGGATTTCAGTAAAATAAATTAATTAACATATTAGTAAATAATCAATAGGAATATGAGTAAATAATCAGTAGAAATATGAGTAAATAATCAGTAGAAATATGAGTAAATAAATCATTAGAAATACATGAATAAGACTTTGCGCCAATAAGTGAATGAACCCATCGCATCCATAGCTGGACTACTCACCCCTATCAAGGAAAGCCAGCGATTGCATAGGTGGGAGTACCAGTGCGTTGGCTTCCCTGTAATAGCAAGGAAGTCCCCAGGAACCCCCATGCCAGGCACCAGGTCTTCGTTGGTGCCCGCACCGCCACTTTCCTCCTCTGTGGAAACAGGCTCGTTGATCATGCAGGGACTCAACATATATGTCAAACTTAAGTTCTGTTCAAGGTGGTATTATTGCCTCAAAGTTTAGTTTTGAAATGTATATGCATCAATAAAGCATTTATCTCTCATTTATCTACGTTTATCCCAATTTCCGCCGACACTCCCCCCGGTCTCCTCTCCTCTTCCGCCTGCTGTCAAGTGGAGGCATCGCCGTCCTTCCCCACTCACCCTTAGCAGAAGGCTCCGTGTCGGACTTGATGCTCGAGTGATCGTCCGGGGAGGACACCAGGCTCGAGGTGCCAGAACTCGCAGCCGTCTGTGAGGTGCAACATGTATTACCATGGTGTTTGTGCTGGTCAAGTATCAGTGGAAAGCCCTCAATGTGTGACACTGCTACTGAAGATGTTTAGCTGTGTAACTTATATGAACAGGAAAATTTGCCAAAGGATTTATATATACTGGCTTTGCTCTATTTTACACAAAAGGGTATCTGTTAAAACTTGGATATTATGGCTGGAAAATTTAGAGATTGCCTGTATGTGTTTGGTGTCAGAGAAAAAACGAAGACTTACCGTGATCACCTTTTTGTGAGTGACTCTCTCAGGGAACAGGTGATCAAGATCAGTGTTGCCTCCAAGACCTCGGGAATCAAACGTCGGTGTCCCAAACGTCTGGCCTCTGAGAGGAAGAAAACGAATAAAATGCTCAGCAAGTGCTGTTTATGCAGCTTTTGTTGAAGAGCAGTAATACCACTAACCCCTTCCTTTCTTTCCATCGTCTGACTTCCATCCGTTATTGCTTTTATCTTCCCCCATGTTTCCTATTTCATATTTATACTACTCAATCTGCTGATTCCCAACCATTCCTCTCCACTTTACCTCATTCGGCAAGTGTATTCTGCCATTAACCTCCTAAAAATGCATAGTCATATAAGCACAATAAAACAAACGGAAATCTTTATTTTTACGGTTTTGCACAACACAGTGATAAAGGATGCCCTGGTTTTCTTCTAAAGTACCTAAAGCTCGGTAAAAGGACTGTAAAGGGAGCTGAAAAAGCCAGAGAAGTAGTGTTCTCACCCATATTCTAT
>NW_028234410.1:21079005-21086505 GCF_977035675.1 Penaeus japonicus
GAGAGAGAGAGAGAGAGAGAGAGAGAGAGCGAGAGAGATGATTTTAATGTAAAGTCCCAAAAATTCCCCCATTTACTTCATTACAACCGGACGCTTTTTCAGCCAGACTACAGCATCCCTAATCACTGAATAAGAACAGGTACATAAATCCATCAAAACTCTTATGAAAATAATTATTTTTGCTCATAAACAAATCAACAGGTCTTGAGTCGTAGCTTTTCATCTCCCGGGAACTTGTGTTTAGCCTCGACCTGCGACTGATGATCGAGTGCAACAGACTATGAAATGGAAGTTGCTTAACTTCGTGATGTGAATGTTTGAAAACTGGAAGGCGTGTTCACCCAAGCTCACATGTAGTCATAACTTGTATTTCAGGTCTTAGAGGACAGAACATTTATTTGATTTAATATTTTTTTAAATATGCTTTAGCTTTGTGATGTTAGTAAATGTCACCGAATATTATGGGATTCGCTACTTTTGCACAGAATAAGATGATGATGTAACTAATCTTCAAAAACACCGTCTCACAATTAAGCTATATAAATAATAATAATTAGATACTGATTGTTGATTGTTTTACTGGTATCTCATCTTCGCTCTGTTTACGATTCCTGATTCCCTCTTCTTTCTCTCCTCTTTTTGTATACTTTCCTATTTGCTCTGTTTTTTGTTCCTTTTTTTTGTCTCTCTTATATACTACAAACTCTCTCTCTCTCTTCCTCTCTCTCTCTCTCTCTCTCTCTCTCTCTCTCTCTCTCTCTCTCTCTCTCTCTCTCTCTCTCTCTCTCTCTCTCTCTCTCTCTCTCTCTCTCTCTCTCTCCTCTTTCTCCTCTCTCTCCCCTCTCTCCTCTCTCTCCTCTCTCTCCTCTCTTCTCTCTTCTCTCCTCTCTCTCCTCTCTTCTCTCTTCTCTCCTCTCTCCTCTCTCCTCTCTCCTCTCTCTCCCTGCGCCTTATACTGTTTATCATCGGTCTTTTTCCTTTTCTATACTATTTCCCTCACCTAATGTTACATTGTCATCATCATTCCGTCTCTCCCCCACTTTTCGAGGCTCTTTTTTTTATTTGTACCTGCTTATCTTTACTCTTTCAATCTCCTTCTCTCTCTTTCTGATTCTCTCCCTCTTACAAAACACTCCACTTCCGCCGCAGAAATCCGCCCACAGCGACACCGTGGGTTCCGTGGTGCTGGTGGGCTCGGACCTGGACATGAGCACCGGTGCCTGGACGCTCGGGCCTCAGTTCAAGATCTGCCTCGGCGACTCCCTCATCGCGTACGTGTGATTGCGTAATGTCCGGGAAAGGAAGGAGTGGGAAGCAGCTGTGAAGGATTCGTGCTGAAGGAGTTGTTGATAAAATAACGAAGGGAGATGCAGGAAGCACACGAAAGGGCCAAAAGCCTTTTCGTGATAAAGCGGAAAGGCCTTCGGCAAATTCGTGTGTTTCCTGCTTTTTCCTTCGTTCTTTTACCTTCGTTTCCATTCGTTGCTTTGTACTTTTTTTGTGGCTGGGTATTGAGAATGGGACATAGAATGAGAATGGGTATATGAGGTGAGACTGGGGCATTGGGAGTTATGATTGGCCTACTGGGTAAGAATGGTCTAGACTTGACACAAACCGTAGTAGTGAAAACAGGCATAGAGGATGGGACTGGAAATCAGGCGCCATAATTGGCATATGAGGTGAAAATAGGTAATGACATTCGAGTTAAGAATGGAAATTGCGAGACGGAAATGACGAAGTCTGTAAGTTTGGGGTGGGAATTGGAAGGATTTAAAAGTGAGATTCTTGCAATAGAAAGGTGGGGAGTTCATCGGCAGAAGAGCTGGGAATAAGAATTGCCATGTGATTTGAGATCAGGAATTAGAACAATTATTGAGAGCGGAAATCGTTTCCCAAAAGGGGAATAGAACCTGACACACGGATCGGGAGAAGGTTCCGACACACGATATGAAAGAGAGAAAGATCAGCCCATGACCCGAAAGAGCAGGCATCACGCACAGGTTCGTCCCGCAGGTCAGGGCGTGTGGTGGCGCAGGTGGAGGAGGGGATGGACGTGGCGGTGAGGCTGTCCCAGATGAGCCTCAAAGGAGACTTCGCTCCTTCCGAGAGGATTACGATCACCGACTGTGGCACCTGCTGACACCCGGGAGTTCATTCTTCTAAGTCTTCTATTAGTTACAGGATTTATTTAAAAAAAAAAAAATAAAGGGAAATGTTGATGGCTACTTCCATCATGTATAATAATGATATTTGACAATAAAATATAAAGCCAATAAAAACTTTCGTCATCACTCTTTCTTTATTGATTTTTTTTCTCTTGCAATCGAAATAGAACTGTTTTTTCAGGAAAACAGTTTTTTCTAGATAACAATTTTCCCATTAAGATATGAATCTTATCAGAAAAAAAAACATTTGGAATTTTTCGGCCGAGCCAACCTCACTGCGCGATGTATTTCTGATCTCTAATTGTGACACTGATATACGGAAAATTGGAAATATATACACACATACACATATATACACTTGTATCTATCTCTCTATCTACCTATCTACTTATATCTATATCTATATTTCTATATAACTATATATAACTATATATATAACTATATACCTTTATCTCTTTATATATATATGTATGTATATATTTTTACATACACATATATATGTATATATATGTATATATATATATATATATATATATATATATATATATATATACATACATATATATATATATATATATATATATTCACATATATATATATATATATATACATACATATATATATATATATGTATATATATATATATATATATATATATATATATATATGAACACAAATGCTTTTCTTTCAAGATTTTTGTAATGAGCAACGTAAACTTTTTTTCTTATTTAATTTTACGAAAGCCGTGGTCCTCTTGTGTTACGATTACAATCCATTTTGTGGATAATCTTGATAAAAAAAGGAAATTCACATGAATAACAAGTAAAGAGTGAAAGCAAGACAACAGAGGTTCACCCACACAGGAGTCTACTATCAAAGCTTTTCGCAATGGCTCTCAGTGTTCAGCGAATTACAACTACTTACCCCAAATGTTGTATACCCTTTAGCAGAACAACAGGACACCTTTTGAGTCTTCTGCTCAAACTTCAGCTAATTCAGGTCCAGTTTGCTATCTGTCGCGTTACTTCAGATGCCAACGGATCACTTTAAGAATCATCTACATGGGAAAGATCTAGGTTCGATTCCGCCCGTGCAACTCACCGTCGGGGTGGTCAAAGAAGCTGCCGAAGATGAAGTCCATGGCGGCAAGGAGGACGAGCAGCAGCAGGAGGAACTGCACCTTGATGACCCACTTGACGCCCGCCACGTTGATGAGCGCCAGCAGGAGCAGGCCGCCCGCAGCGAAGGCCTTCTCCGACCATGACCACGACAGGTCCAGCAGTTCCACCATGGACTCGCCGAAGCCAGCCACGCACAGCGAAATGCCCACGGCCTGCGGGGTCAAGGCAAGGGGCGAGGTCACGGCGGTCGTGGTCGAGGCGAGAAAAGTTTGCGTTGTTTATTTAGGGGTTATAGGTGGGGTGAATAGCTCGGTATGGATGGAAGTTCTGAACAAATAAATGAATATTATTTATGTCCGGGTAACGTCAATCACATACTCCAGTGAGGTGTTAGTTTTTCATCACTGTACACTACACAGGGCCATAAACCGACACTGCTTCGTGTTAACATTCGAAGAGCACAAGTCCCGTGACTAAGTACTGTTTCACGTTCACAG
Source organism: Penaeus japonicus (assembly GCF_977035675.1). Lineage (NCBI taxonomy): Eukaryota > Metazoa > Arthropoda > Malacostraca > Decapoda > Penaeidae > Penaeus > Penaeus japonicus. The sequence continues at coordinate 21,082,789 of NW_028234410.1, forward strand.
TTGAACAAACAAAAATTGAAAAGTAAAGCAAAGAAAGTCCTTTCCTCATCTCTCACACATCCCTGATCTTTCGTTCAAAGCAAAAGTCCCTTTAAGAGAGAGGGGCCAATCAAGAGAAGTGCAGTCTCCTCCAGCCACTTTATGATCCAAATTAAGGATGGCGAAGTAATTTATAAAAAAAAGAAAATGAAAGAGATTACTCGCCCGATAGGGAGAAATGAAACGAGCAAGGCAAGACCTCCCGCCAGCTCTTCCCGGCTGTATTGGAAGTCGGAGCTTATTAAGTAGCAGTTTCATGGTTTTAATCAGCGATTAATCATGCCAGGCTGAAATCGTCGTATTTTAGTATAGTGTTTTGGAATTCAGAGCTTCAGCATAGAGCTTACAGAATACGAAGCTTTGCTTGATGTTTCCTTCATATGGCAGAGAGTATGTCGCGTACGTTGTTGAATATGCGATGCATAACTCTCCTTGGAAGTTAGAGCAACTTGTCGTTTGAAAAGAAAAATATAAAACATTTGTTGCAATTTTTTTTTTCTATTTTTCTGACCGTGGAATTTTGATTAAGTCACATTTTGTCAAATTCAAGAAGCTTCAGAAGGCGAGTAGAAAGGAAAAAAAATCTGCCTTTTACCTATTCCGGCCGAGAATTGGGACTCAAAGGCTCGTGAAGGTCAATTCGGAGAAGCAGATCTTCCAATCCCTTCCAAGTTGTTGGGATCAAAGGGGAAAGGGGTTTTACCTATTTACTAGAATCGGTGCAAAAGCAACGGCTAAAATCGCACTTTGAATGTAAATTTTCTCGACAAAAATATCCATAGAAGTATATGGTATATATATTTCATCGCCTTTTTTGTGAAATCCACACTAGCTTTTACTCATAAGACAGAGACTTAAAAAAACGATGGTAGAGTGATTAAAAGTTCATATTTTGAAAGGAAATAGTACATATAAGACATTAAATAAGCAATAACAATAACAACAAGGCCGCTCCAAACAAGGTCACCAGAGCCACAAGGACTCACCTGCCCGAAGCAATAGACGAGACCGACGGCGCCGCCCACTTGCGAGCCGAGGACGTGCGAGATGAGGAAGTACACGCCCCCGCTCTCCACCCGCGTCCGCTCGCAGATCCCCACCGCTGACACCACGGACGTCAGCACCACGACCACTGGATTGCGCGGAGGGAGTCAGCGAAGAGCGAGGTGTCAGTTCGGTGTTTAATCGTCGTCGTCTCTTTCTTGCTTTCTTTTTCTCTTTCTTTCTCTCTTTCATTCTTTCCTTTTATGATGCAACCCTTCTGGCATGTAAAATCAATGTCTGAATAAGCACTTTCCTTAAATAGATGTTGAGAGAGTTTGGGCAGATGCTCTGACGTCTTACCTTGATTTTTTGCATGTACACTGTTCTGTAAACAATTTTTATATCAAATCAATCTCTCTCTCTCTCTCTCTCTCTCTCTCTCTCTCTCTCTCTCTCTCTCTCTCTCTCTTTCTCTCTTTCTCTCTTTCTCTCTTTCTCTCTCCCTCTCCCCCTCTCTTCCTTCGCTCCACCACCGCCCCCAAAGGCCATGCCCACACCTCGCCCTCCATCCACTCACCGGAGACGAGGACGACGAGGGCAGCGAGCGGAACCCCCGCCTCTCCGACGACCCAGCCCACTCTCAGGAAGACGATGACGCCCAGCAGGTTGACGAGGCAGGACGTGAAGACGCCGTCCCACGTCCCGAAGAGCACGCGCTCGCTCACGAAGAAAGTGCTCTTCCACCATGGCGTGTCGCCCTGCGGGGAGCCAGGGGGAGGAGGGTCGTGCATGAGCTGGTGTGGAAGTGATTGTTTTTTATCCGTTTGTCTTTCTCTATTGATTATTTGGCTATATGTTTACCTTGTCTATCTGTCTATATATTAGTCTATCCATCTATTTCTTTGTCTACTTATCTGCCTGTCTATCCGCCTATTTAGTTGTTCTACATGTTTTCAATAGGCCGATTTGTCGATCTCCTTTATATATATATATATATATATATATATATATCTATATATATATATATATATATATATATATATATATATATATATATATACATATATATATATATATATTTATATAATATATTATATATATATTTGTTTTCCTTTTAAAGTTTATCAGGAATCATCTTTCAAGTTCGTGCCTGGCTTTCTTGCTGTATTTCTATGTGTATCACAAAAATACTAGTTGATAGAATTGAATGTAATAAACTTTTGCGACTTTTCACATTTGCTGTGCATTCTTACTATCTGCATTTTCGTTGTTTTTAACCAGTTTCATCTTCCTCTCAGCGCTATTTCCTTTAATTGTGTTAACGCCTATCTGAGTTACAAAAAATAGAACTAAAGGCCTGATGCTACTTCTCCTCCTCTTTCATTCTAGATTTTTATTTTTTAATTTTATTTTCCCAGCTGTTCTCATGTCTGCTTTCATCCCTCTTCTGCCTGGCACGTTGCTCTGGGCTGCACATTATACTCTTGACTGGTTCCTTGAAAACTTGTTCTTTCCCTTAGATTGTGTTAGCCTTTCTCTTTTCTCTTTCTCTTGAATTATTTTATAAATCTGTAAGTATATACAACATATATATATATATATATATATATATATATATATATATATATATATATATATATATATATATATATATATATATATATATATATATGTATGTGTGCATGTATGTATGTATGTATACATATACATCTATAGATAGATAAATAGAGAGAGAGAGAGAGAGAGCGAGAGAGAGAGAGAGAGAGAGAGAGAGAGAGAGAGAGAGAGAGAGAGAGAGAGAGAGAGAGAGAGAGAGAGAGAGAGAGAGAGAGAGAGAGAGAGAGAAAGAGAGAGAGAGAGAGAGAGAGAGAGAGAGAGAGAGAAAGGAGAGAGAGAGAGAGAGAGAGAAAGAGAGAGAGAGAGAAAGAATGAGAGAGAGATTGATATACATACAGATATATAGTTATATAAATTGGATATATTTCGTCGTACTTTTTCCCTGCTATAGATACACTCTGTTTATGTTTAACGAAACTCGTCCATTTGCTACATTTTCCCGTCCTTTAGTTTTTACAATGCTACCACCTTTTCATCGCTCTCCTCACCATTCCCTTCATCCTTCCCCCTTTACCCTCCTTTTCCCTTGCCTCGATCCTCTCCCTTCCCTTTCCATTCTCTTTCCCCCTTTCCCTCCCTTACTCTTCCGCCTCCCTTTCGCTTGCCTCTACCCCTTCAACCCCTTCTCTTCCCCCCCCCCCTCCCTTTCACTATCCAACGGCAGTCCTTTGTGTTCGCACTCACCTTCTCCTCCGCGAAGAGCTCGGCGTCCTGCCCCCCGTAGTATCCTTCCTCCAATGCCGGGTCCTTCAGCCTCGTGGTCTCGGAGGCGTCCGTGTCCCCGTCAGACACCAGCCCAAAGCGACTCCAGTCAACCTTCGATTTCTTCATTTTAGGCCTAATGCAATTTGCACAAATTTACTATTTTCTGTTTTTCTTTTCCCTTTTCTCTCTCTTGTTACCTTTCTTGAGCGTTTGCTCCTTTTTATCTTCCCTTTTTTAGCTTCCCTGCTGTTATTCGTTCGAGGCTTCAGATCTCATTTCAGTGTTTCGTTGTCTTCGGTTAAACTGTGGCCGGATTTCGCCGTTCGTGTCTCGTCGCTCGTGGAGGGAACTCCCGTCACGTTAAGTTTGCCA
>NW_028234410.1:21094005-21096505 GCF_977035675.1 Penaeus japonicus
GTTGTGAGAAAATATTACATGCTACATTAGCAACGGGAGTGCAACGCTCCCCGAAGTGGAATTTTCCTTGTGGGGAAAAGTTTCATTCCCCGGCGAGCCAATTGTGTTTCCCGGTTAAGTAAATTTGCCAACCGTTTTGCTCTCCCCTTTTCTCCTCGAAAATGAAAAGAAAATATGGCAAAGAAAAGACAAAATGTCCGTAGCAAGAAATTATTCTTCAACAGAGAGAGAGAGAGAGAGAGAGAGAGCACTGATTGAGGGTTTATTGACATAAAGATATACGTCAAAACGAGCCAGCAGCATGCTATCTGGGAGAGAGAGAGAAAAAGAGAGAGAGGGATGAACTCATCTCAAAACAGATTTCCCCCCCCCTTCAACCCCGACACGAAACGTTCCAAGCTGAAATTAGATACTTTGGACACACACCACTGCAAACCGCCCGGATAACCCTTATGTTAATGGTGTTTCCCTAATGGCGGGTTTGAGGTCCCAACTCTGCAGTGGCGCTGGAAGATTTGCTGGTGTTGAGCGCGGGGGTGCTGAGAGAGAGAGAGAGAGAGAGATTCGTGTTTGGATATCATGTTTTTGATGGGTTTGTCTCCCATTGTCTTGTTTTTTTTCAGTCTTCCTGTCGCTCCTCTCTCTCTCTCTTTCTCTCTCTCTATGTCTCTCTCTCTCTCTCTCTCTCTCTCTCTCTCTCTCTCTCTCTCTCTCTCTCTCTCTCTCTCTCTCTCTCTCTCTCTCTCTCTCTCCCTCTCGTTCCCTCACTTTTTCTCCCTCGTTCCCTCTCTCCCTCTCTCTCTCTCTCTCTCTCTCTCTCTCTCTCTCTCTCTCTCTCTCTCTCTCTCTCTCTCTCTCTCTCTCTCTCTCCCTCTCCCTCTCTTTCCCTCACTTTTTGTCCCTCGTTCCCTCTCTCTCACCCTCTCGTCCCCCCCCCACCCTCTCTCTCATTCTCTCTTCATATCACTTTTCTCTCTCTCTCTCTCTCTCTCTCTCTCTCTTTCTCTCTCTCTCTCATTCAGTCTTCATGTCACTTTTCTCTCTCTCCACAGTATGTGGCCATATATCCACAAACTACCACACGTCGAGTGCCCTTACACTCCCACCACCAATAACAGCTCAGACGAGTGCGTAAAAGCCTTCGCCTCCGGAGCGCCAGAGAGCGACTAGAGGCCGAGGCGAGGGCGAAGCAGCAACTCTCCCGCTCGCTGTACCTGTTGATTACCTCTCGACTATCGCCTCATTGATTGGCTAGCCTTGCGCGCGTCCTTCCGAAACAGATGCTTCCTATCCGTCCAGTGGTTTTGGGATCGACCAACAATCTATTATTTTCTAAAAGGTTGTGCGACTTGATTCCATCTATGCGCTGACTGTCATCTTGTTTATATTGCCTTCATCTTCATCGTAAAAAGTTTGTCCCACAGGCTGGCTTTCGATAAAATCACACTCACATAATAGAGATGGGGCTGCTCCTTCTTATTTCCACGGTTTAAGGAACACGCTGTTTTGCATATCTCCGTAACTGCGGGATGCCTTGCTTCTTGTTCCATCGTTTTCATATAAAGCATCTAGGTCTTGCGTTTATTCAGATGAGCTCACGCAAGAAATGATAAATGACGCTGTGCAGCACGCACTTTCCTCCTAGAATAGCATTCACTGCAAAGGGAGTCCACTTCCTTGTCTTTCACTTATTTTCTCTCTCCTACTACAATAATAAAGAATGCAAAGTCGAGCATATAAGAACATTATCCTTATACATATAAACATTTCACACGTCTTTTGTTGCAATCTTTGTTCAGGCCGCAAGGTAGACCGTCTTCAGGATCTTCTGCATCCTTTGATACAAGCACAAGCCTCGGCGTCGCGAGTACAGTGACTTCGGCCACGACGGCCAGGCCTTTATGCGCCAGTCTTCGCTCAGGGACGGCGACTGGCCTCCGGTTGCTGCACCTTATTAACTGGGATCACATTACTTGTTATCTCTCCAGACAGTCTAATTTGGTTGATGATGATGCTGTTTCTTCTCCTTTTCTCTTAGTCTTCTAATTGTTTGTTTGTTTTGGTGTGTTTGTGCTTTTTATATATGAGCTGTTCCTTAAACCATTAGTAATATTATTCATCATAAAAATTATTGGATCTAATTCATTGGAAGACCCATTATTCATCGGTAGTTATAAAACTAAGTACTCCTCACCCCCCCCCCCTCCTGTTAGCCGCATGATGAAAGTTTTGATTAACTCAGCGCTAGGTGCATTTGCTTTAGCTATGTCCCTATGTCCCTGGGCAGTGACGAGTGGGAATTGAAAGATGAACAGGGTGTGTGAAAATAACTTGTCGTTATGAAAATGTGAGCTATTATTTAAATAAAACAATACTAAAACTGCTGTCAAGGGCCATGGAATGCATGAAATTCATGAATAACCTCTCAGAAAATGTACCAAACAAAATAAAACTCTAGTAAAAAATGTAATAAAGATTTCGTAAATGTGCTACCTCCTCA
>NW_028234410.1:21141505-21149005 GCF_977035675.1 Penaeus japonicus
TGTCATTTGAATCATCATTATGGATATCATTATCATGATCATAATCAGTATTGCTATCATTATTTTAATCAGTATTGCTATCATTATCATAATCAGTATTGCTATAATTACCAATATCAATAGATCATCATTATTGATATCAGTAAGTGTTATCGTTATCATTGCAATCATTATCATTATTATTATCATTATCATTATCATCATCATTATCATTTATCATTGTAGTAATGATAACTAGAATGATAATGATAATGATGACTACTATTAGTAGGAGTAGTACTATAGTAGTAGCACTAGTAGTAGTAATAGTAGTAGTGTCATTATTGTTATTACCATTACTAATATAACTGTCTTGCTAATATTTTTGTTGGCATTGTCATTAATATTGTCATTATTGTTATCATTATCTTTATTGTCATTACTACGATCATTAGTGTTATCATCATTATTATTATCATAAATATTATCTTAACTATTATCATTTTCATCATTATCATTATGATCATTGTTATTATTATCATAATAATTATTATATTCACCGTTAGTATTAGTGCTATCGTTATTGTTATTATCATAATTATTATTATCATTATCATAATTATCACCATCACTATTATTACTATTATCATTATTATCATTATATTGACATTAACATTTATGATGACAACTATAATGATGATGATGATTATTCTTGTTACTGTTATCATTATTATCATTTTCATTACACTTATCATTATCATTTTTTATCATTATCATAATTATCTTTATTGATATCATTTTTATTGTTATCATTATTATCATCATCATCATAACTATCATTATTATTACAACTATCATAATTGTCTTTATTACTATCAATATCTTCATTATTGTTATCATTACCATTCTCATCATCCTCATAATCATTATCATCAACTGTTGTTAATATTATCATCATCATTTTCATAGTCATTATTGTCTTTATCATCATTATCAATATCATAATTAGTGTTATCATTTTTATCATTATTATCATTATTGTTATTGCTATTGTTATTATTATCGTTATTACTATTCTAATCAGTATCATCTTCATTATTGTTATCATTATTGTTATCATTATTATTATTATTATTATTATTATTATTATTATTATTATTATTATCATTATTATGTTTATTGTCAGTATTATTATTATTATTATCATTATTATTATTATTATGTTCATTGTCAGTATTACTACTACTACCCACCAGTATTATTAATATCCATATTATCATCATTATCAGTATCTTGGGTGTTATCATTATTAGTTTCATCATTACGATATTTCTTTTATTATTGTTATTATCATTATTACCATCATTAACATTGTTATATTTATCTTTATTGTCATCATTGTTATTATAATTATTTCCTCTTATTAAAATTATCCTCATTACTGTCATTATCGTTGTCGTTATTAATACTATTGAAATTACTATTACTATGATTATCTTCAATAGCATGGTCATTATGATTATGATTATCATCATTATCATTATCATCATTATCATTATCATCATCATTATCATAATAATCATTATCATCATTATTATCATCATTGCCTTTATCATTATTATTATTATTTTATCATAATTATCATTATCATTGTTATTATCATTTATACTATTACTGATATTATGATCATCATTACTATCATTGTTCTTATTGTGTTTTTTTTTCATTATCGTTGTTTATCCTTTTATAATTATTGTTAAAACCATTATTGTCAGTATTGTTATCATCATTGTTATCATTACTATCATTATCATCATTATCATCCTTGTTATTGTTATAATCATTATCATCATCATTTTTGTTATTATCATTATTTTTATTAATATTTTCATTATAAACATTATCATATTGTCATTGCTGTTATTATCATCATTACTATCATATTTCGATATTTATATTTGCATAATGTTATTAGTAGTAGTAGTGGTGAAAACTTGATAATGATGATGATCATAATCATAATGACAATGCTATTGATAATAGTCATAGTAATAGCAATAGTATCATTGCCTCTTTTATCATTATTATTATTATTATCATTATTATTATCAATATTGTTATTATCATCATCACCAAGCTATTATCATTATTATCATTGTTTTCATCATCATTGATATTTTTACTATTATTATCATCATCATTATCATCATTATTGGTATCATCATTATTGTCCTTATCATTACTATCGTTACTAATAATAATCACTGTTATTATAAATATTATTGTCATCACTATTTTCATTATCATTATTGCTATTATTGTCCTTACTATTTCTACTACTACTAGGGTTATTATTGTTGTTATTTACTATTTCTATTATCATTATCATTGTTGTTATCATTATCATTATTATCGCTATTACTACTACTGCTATCATCATGACTAGTAGTACTTATTACTGTTATTATCGATATAATTTTTATTATCATCATCGTTATATCTATTATTATTGTCAACACTATTATCATTATCATATCATTATTTCTTATTGTTATCATCATCATCAATATCATTATTGTTATCACAATTATTGCTATTATTATTACTATTGTTATTAATATCATTATTATTATTATCAATATTATCATCAGCAGCAGCATCACTATCAATATCATTATTAGCATTGCTATCATTATCATGATTATTATTATTATTATAATCCTTATAATTATTATTTTCTTATAATTATTCATCATCATCATCATCGTGATCATCATTATCCTTACCATCATTATCATCATTATTTGATCTTTAACACAGAATTTGCTAAAACTTCTGAGCCCTTGCATGTTTAGCGGGCTTGCAACTTGCAGCCAACGGTATTATGCTCTGTACTTACTCTCTTCAACTCGCTAAAACTTTTCTAATAATTCTGACCACGCCAAGGAGTCAAACCTTTTTGCAATAGCTCTTTCGGACCTTCTATCTCTATATTCTTAAGGTACTTTTCAATATTTTTTGTCACTCTCCTCAAGACCGCCCCCATAGAATTGGCTCTGTCTCAACCTTTTCCTTTACCACGGAAGGTTTGTACATTACTTTCTACTTTCTCATTGTCTTCTACAAAACACATATGATTATTGTTGTTACTATTGTTATTGTTATTGTTATTATCATTATTATTGTTGTTGTTGTCATTATCATTATTATTATGATCATTATCATCATCATTACTATTACTTTCACTGTCGTTGATATTATCATCATTATTACCATTATTGTTAGTGTTATCATTATCACAATTTTTATCGTTTTCATGATTATTATTATCATTATTGTTATCATTATTATCGTTAATATTATCACTATAATCATTATAATTGTTATCATTATTATCCTCATTACTTTTACTACTATTCTTATCACCATTATCATTTTAATAATTATTGTTATCCTCATCACCATTATATTTGTTGATGTTATTTTTTATATTGTTATAATTATCATCATTATCGTCATTATCATTATCATCATTATTATCATCCTTGCCATCATCATCCTTATCATCATGATCATTATTAGTATCATTTCTATTTTTTACTTTTGTCTTTCTTTTTATCACCATCATCATTATGATGATAACAATAATAATAATGATGATAATGATAATAGTAATAATGATTATGATAATGATAATAACAATTATCATTGATATCACTATTATTATTATTATTATCCTTGTTATTACCATTATCATTATCATTATCATCATTATTTTCATTTTCATTATCATCACTATTATAAGTAATAGCATTATCTTCATTATCATTAGCATCTTTATGACTACTGTTATCATCACTATCATTAAGATTATCCTCATCGTTATTATAGTAAAAGTAATAATGATAATGACAAAAATCATTATTGTTTTTATCATGATGATAGTAATTTTGATAACAACAACAAAATAATAATAATGATAAAAATAACAATAATAGTGATGATAATATCGATGATAATAATAATAATGACAGTGATACTAAATAACAAATAATAATGATGATAATAGAAATAGCAACAATAATAATCATCATAATATTGATAGTGATGGTAATAACAATAATAATAACAATGATATTGATAATGATAATGATAATGATAATAATAAAAACAATAATGATGATAATAAAGATAATAATGATAATAATAATGATGATGATAATTATGATACTAATAATGAAAAAATGATGATGATAATAATATCAATAAAAGTGATAATAATGATAACAACATTAATGATAGCAATAATGCCAATGATTATTATTATAGTCACATTATCATCATAATGATAATGATAAAGATATTGATGATAATTTTTATAATGGTAAGAATGATAACAACGATAATAGTAATGGTTTTATTGAGAATAATAATGCTAATGAGAACAATAATGATAATGATAACAATAACAATAATAATAAGAAAAACAGTAGTAATAATGATAATACTAAATCCCTGATACGGCTATTGCAATAATTCATACAATTGGCATTATCATTAACATTATCATTAATATAGTTATCACTTTATCTTCATCTTTAGTATCAATATTATTATTACCATCATCATTACTACCATCATAATCATCGTTGTTGTTTCTACTACTACCATTATCATACACATCGTTATTATCATTATTAGCATTTTCGTTATTATTAGCAGTTTAGGTATTATCATTATTTTTGATACTTCTATAATCATTACTATAATTATTCTCATTATCATTACCATTATCATTGTTACTGTTATCATTACTAGTCATCATTTTTATTACTATTATCATCATCATAATCACCATAGCTATCATTGAACGTTTAGTAGTTTGGCTCTTATTATTTAAATTGCAGTCACCATTCTGTGAAGCGATTGGTTATCATTGGCGATAATACTGAAATCTTATCGTTACCAAACTTAATCTGTGTAAGCAATCATACAATCGGGGATGTCGTCATCATTATCAGTGTTTTTTAAATATTATTGTCCGTATGTAAAAAGCACGGACAAAAGAAGCTTTTCAGAGAGTGAGTGAAATTTATCCGGATTTTACCTTGCGTAACAAGTTCACGCTTTCCTGAACTTTCATATCCTTACTTATTATGGTAAAGCTATCAATAATATGCTATCTAAAATTGGTGTAAAATTATAAATTTGATTCCAAGTGAAGGTTCTAAAGTTTGATTAGCTCTCTGTTGTAGGATTATACTGAAAGTCTTGTAATAGCAACAATACAAAGAAATAAAATAGTTTATGATGAAATATCAAATCATAGAAAACGAATTGGATGAAAACCAACACAGGAATTATTTTGTTATATTATGTACCGTTACTATACGATTTAAAATATCTAAAGGGATATTCAAATTACACAGTTATTGATGTGTAACCTCATAGTAAGTATAAATGAATACAACAATTCAAGGAAAATACTATATTAATAGAAAAGATAAAAATCTAGCAGTAAATGGCAGCTTTCCTGCCCTGGGGCGAATTGTTCAGTCCCCGGATGTTCTGACTCAGTTTGCGATGAGCGAGTGAGGAGGAAGGTTGTGTGCTCGCCAGTGTGATAACCAGATAATCGCTCAATATGGAGTAAAAAAGAAAAATCAGATATATTGTGTTTTTTGGTGTTTAAAACTAGACCTCCGCAATGGATAAGATACGCGTGGCCGTGAGGGTCCGTCCCTTCAACCGCCGAGGTAAGTGATAAATGGGACTCCAAGACGTGTTTTGAAATCGCCGCGAAGCTAACCAGTTTGGGCTTTGCTTCGTCGCCCCATAAGTTTATTGTTTGTCGTGTATCCGTGCGATTGGAGAGGGCGAAATGCGTCGGCGATAAGAGGACGTGGATCGCAAGGTCACGCGGACTTTGTATGTCAGTGAGAAACACCGCAGAAACGGGTCGATAAGTTACGATGAGGGAACAAGTCGACGCGACTTTGCCAGCCCTCGAAGGGACACCACTGCGTTTTCGCCTCGTTCTTTTTTTTCCGCTTCCTTGCTGTGTGTTTCTCACTTCCTTCTCGGCCCCGTCGTGGGTGACGATAGAAGACACACATCCCTCCCTCGTACTTTCTCCCACCATATCCCTACAGCACCTAGGTAGCAGTGCTTAGTCTGGACACGTTTATGAATGGTCGAGAAGGAAAGGTCTGAGACTGGAATGGGTTGTGAGTACACCACATGTCAGCTGATCGTCTCCCCCACCCCCTCCTCCCCCTGCCCTCTCTCCGTATATCCATCCCTTCCCTCCCCCTCCCCCTCCCCTTCCCCCCATCCTTCCACCTCGTCCACCTCCACCTTCCCACCCGCTTACGGAGGATCGTGCCGGATTTCATCACTTTTGCCCTGAGGTAGTCAGTCCTCCTCTCTCCCGCGCTGGTTTGTCCGCGCGTGTGTACGTATGTGTGTTTGGATGTGTGTGAGTTTTTATGTGTATACTTATCCCAACGCGAGTCCAATGCAAGGAACATTCCACCGCTTCCCTTTGGTCTCTCTTCCGAGCACGCCTTCACTACTTAGAATATTAACGGTAAATAGAATCGAAATAGATGTATTCGTCCCCGGATTGGAATAACTCATTTCATTCGTGTGCATGGAGAAGGGGAGGGAGGTGAGGAGGAGAGGTGGGGTGGGGGATTCCCGAGATTCTTATCTAAGGTGTCCCAGCAAGGCGGGACTGGTCTTCCTCTCACGCTTTCTTCCCTCCTGTTTTTATTATGGGCAACAGCGCTTGGAGTCGCTGAATTATGAGGACTTGAGTTGATGGCACACGATCGGTTACAGGAATAAAGTATTTCTTCAGTGATATGCTTCTGATTATCTTACCTTCTGCTCTGCCAGATGTGCCCTCCTTTCCTCATCTCGTTTTCTTGTAAACTCTTCATTATTATTATTTTTTTTTTTTTTTTACCAAATAACTTTTTTTTTCCCTAACCTGCTTGTTTGTTTTGACTCGCCAGGTCAGCGTACCTTTTATCTCTTGCCAATACCTCCCTGTAGCCAGAACACCTGCCTTCACGTGAGTCATTGCAGTTGTATCCCAAAGCCATTCGCTAACCTACGCCGTCGGTTCGCTGTCAACACAAGCGGGTTTCACTGCAGGCGTACTGTACCAGCCAGTATCAGCGGGAACTCGAATGTGAACTGGAGTCAATAGGCAGTCGGTGTTGGCGTCGCGTAAATAAACAAAAGCTTACGTATCTTTATATTTATTTGTTTTCCAGATGAGTAGATGGGCTTACCTTGCTTTTAACAGATAGCCTAATTCGGTTAGGTTCTTTTTATTTATTTATGCCACCCCCCCTCCTCCTCCTCCTCCTCCCTCGCCCGATACAGCGAGAACGTCCGGACCGTGACATGTCGGAGCGGCCGACGCGGAAACACGGTTCGCTGCGCCGAGCATGTACAGTACACCTGTGTGCTGTGATACAGGTGTGACACATGTTGTGGTCACAGCCTCCA
>NW_028234410.1:21154005-21156505 GCF_977035675.1 Penaeus japonicus
CTCTCTCCCCCTCTCTCCCCCCCTGTAAAAGCCATCTGTCGTTTTGATGTTTGTCTCGGAAAGGAAGTTTATAAGTGTAGCAACTCTTGTTTCACTAATGTTTCTCGCCCAGCAGCCGATATACCGTGCACAACACGAAAGCTTAACTTACCTCGGGGAAAGAGGGGGATTGGGTGGGTATAGAAGGGTTGAGGGACACACTTGACTCATTATACCCGTAATATCACGGCAGCTTTCAGTTCCCGCAAGACCAGACTCGCAAGACAATCTGGCCATGGAGTGTTTTTTCCAGTCGCTTCTTGCCTTGTTCAATACTGTAGTCCACTTTGTCCTTCTCCGTTTCTTTATTTCTTTCGTTTCTTTTTAGCCGTCCACACCCACGCTCGTCCCCACTCAGACATTCGTCATTTTCCTCCCTCTCTCCAGCCTAACCCACGTGTTCTCTTTCTCTCTCTTATCTCTTTCGCTCGCCCTTCGTTCCGAGGATGAGATAGTCTCCCGCCATCACAGAAGATCACGCCTCACTCGCTCGCCGACTCGCGTCCCTGCGTCACGAAGCGTGCATGAGGGGGAGGGGGGGGTGGAAAAGGGGAAAAAGGGGCAAGTCACGGTGATCCCTCATTCCTTTTTGCGGATTTCTGTGCGTGAAATTGGCAGTCAGTTTGCCATAGTGGCTGCGCTCGTGGACGGGTGGAATGGGGCGCCTCATGAAGTCAGCTGATAGAATAATATTACCAGCTCGACTCTTGATCTCCATTTCCTTTTGCAAAGTTAAAAATAGAATGAACAATGAAAAGAGAGGAGAGACAGATCGAAGAGGAGAAGGGGATAGGGGGAGAAGAGAAGGGGAGAGAGAGAAGAGAGAGACATAGAGAGATAAAAAGAGGGAGAGATGCATATATATATATATATATATATATATATATATATATATATATATATATATATACATATACATATATATATATATATATATATATATGTATATATATATATATATATATATATATATATATATATATAAAGAGAGAGAGAGAGAGAGAGAAAGAGAGACAGAGACAGAGAGAAGGGGTTTTATTTCAGACAATACAGAACATCACAAAGAGAAGGCCCTGGTAGTAACACAGAAACTTGAGAGGAACACAAGTTTCTACGTGACCGTGCACAGAAAGGTACCTAAATGTGTAGACCCAGTGCCTGTGACATATCTTATCAGCCTTTATCTGTGACCGCCTTCCCTGGGCTGATACAGTACGGTACATAGTCTCCCTGCTCTTACCAGCAACGCATGGACGGACAAGAATATTTCCACTATAAACAGCTAGTGGATCGTGTAGTTTGATGCTTCGATTTCATAGATCGCTTCCAGTTCAAGAAAATTGGCTTTAGATTATCGACATCCGAACTTGCTTCATTTTTTCCGTCTTTTGTTCTCATATACCCTGACGAAGTACTTTAAATGTGACGATTGCTTCATGGCTGTATTTAGCCATAAGACGGTCCTTTCGAAAGCGCAATAGAGGCCGCTGTTAACCAGGGAGAAGAAAGTGAGGCCTATGCATCTTGTCAGCCACCGACAAGGGCACAGAATTTTATCCATGCGAGTGCAGGGCATCGTTGATAGATGACGGATATTTCAGTAGGGATGGGTGGGTGGTTATTGGATATCAATATCCGACACGGTTCAAGCGCCAGTTAGACGAGCTCTAAAAATGGGCATCCGTGGGCGAATATTGGCTGATAACATTAGGGTTTTATGTTGAAATAACATGTTATATCAGCACATATCTTAATAGTTCAGAAAATCTCACGTAACACACATGTATGCCGCAGAAGCAACACTAGGTTAATTGATACTTGAAAGATGGAGTCTCGAAGAAATTAGGCCTAGAATGTATAAATATTTAATGTTCACAAGAGAAAGTTTAGGCTGCGAATAAAAGATTGACATGTTATTGTGATCAGGATAGGAGTGTTATGAAGGGTGAGGGAGGAGTGTCAGGGGAAGAGTGAGGTGAAAGACAAAGTGGAAGATGAAGTGGAAGGTGGAGCGGTGTGTGAGATGAGGCGGCTGAGTGTGGGAATATTAGGCCAAGACACGCGTCAGCTCATGTGGATGACTAGTAATGCGTCTCGCTCATTCTCTCGTCTCTTTTATATTATTTATCTCACTCTCTTCCTCTCGGATTCTTTCCGTCCCCTCCTCCCTTCTTCCTCCGTGGGCAACTGCAGCGATCTGAACACGAGTAAAGAAATGATTTGGAGCCCATGTCGGAATTGGAAAGTAATAATGTAGAGAATCGACGCCCGTTACGTAATGTTACTCGAATGGGTTGTTCTATCCACTGTGGAAGTTTGTGTCGGAGGAACAGATGCTGGCGAAAGGGAATGGCGAAGGTCTCTTTGTGGAAACAAGCGGACCAGGAGCGAACTCGGAAAAATCACGGGGCAATCAAAACTGACTTTGATAAAGAATGCAGGGCGCAAGGACGATGAAGAG
>NW_028234410.1:21166505-21169005 GCF_977035675.1 Penaeus japonicus
GGCGCGGGTGGGGAAGGGAAGGGGAGGGAGGACAATGGCGGGTACAAGAGCTGCGAAGGGGAAGCGAACCCTCCCTGACCCTACGCTTTGTTGATACCCCGTTGCTCAATCTATCCCATTCTTTCATTCTTTCTTTCTTTTTTCTTTCCATATTTCTCTTTTCCTCTCTCCCTTCCTCTCTATTTTTCTTTCTTTCTTACTTTCTTTTCTCTTGGTTCCTTTCTTTCTCCCTACTTTTCTTTCTCGTTTTTTCCCTCTACCTTATATTTTTCTCTCTTCTTTATTTTACCTTCTCAAACTCTCTCCATTCCTCCTCCTCCTCCTCCTCCTCCTCCTCCTCCTCCTCCAGCGTTGTTACCGCTGCTAACTTTTAATTCTGGTTAATTCAGAACCTTATCTTCACCTCTCTTTCTCCCTTAACCTCCCTCTTTCCCCCCTCACTGTCTATTTATGTATCTTTCCTCCACATCCGCTCCTAGTCCCCGAGGATTCCTTTCAGCAATAGAGGGTGAATACTCCTTTGGTCCTGTTACACTATGGCACACTGCTCAGATTCCCACGCTCGCAGCCTCAGGTTGTGTGAACGTACCCCAGCATTGTGCAGGCATTATCATCATTATCACGAGTTACTAATGCACTCGTCGATTTGTTTGACGATCATGTAAACATCGATATCTACAGCGTCAATATTTGCCTCTTGCAACATCGCAAGACTCATGAGACGAGAATACGTGTTTGTTTTAAATTAATGGGTTGCCATAAGGCCTTTATTGCGACAGGTTATTGCTCATTAGTAAGCGTTATGTGTGTCGTTACTGTACCATCATGCAGTGGAGCGAATGAGTTATAGTCTCACATTCCGTCGCATTTTACTACACGCGCGTAAGCCTACTCGCCAGGCCAGAATTGCAAATGAAAGGTGCAAGTTGCTGAAATCTTTTTTGTGGTTGTTTTCTCCTATTTTCTTATTCTTCTAATGTGATCTGATGAAAAGTCCTGTGGCTAATAATATGCCTGTGACTAGAGTGATGGAATTTTCTTATTTACGGGTCCGAAGTTTGCGGTCAGAGGAGGCCATGCTGCGGGTGCAATTTTTGCTTTATGGCGGCCGCCTTGCAAGCTCGTAATTCATCGGGAGTGTTTTTCTGGCGTATCTCCATACCGCTGCTTATTTATTGCGCTTATTGCAGTTTTAAAGATGCAGGGAAAGGAAAGGAAGGGTTGGAAGAGAAGTGATTGAGAAAAGGATGTGTGAAGGAAGTTAAGACCAGGAAAGGAGGAGGAGGAGGACGAGTAGCAGAGCAAGGAAAATAGAAACGAAAAAGGGAAAATGTACGAAGCGGAGGAAGAAAAGGACAGACGCCGAAGTAGTACTAATGGTTATGCTAATGCGTGAGAAGCCGAAAAAGGCCAAGTCGGGTTTCCTCTGCGGAGGGCGAGGGTCCTCTGATCACCTGCATTATGGAAGGCACGAGCGAGTTAGGGTCGGCGCTGAGCAAATTACTCAGTAGTTTATTTTACTGAAGGCGGCGCAGGGGCTGAGGCGGCGGGGAACCTTGCCTCGCCTGGCAGCACCTCGGGAGAGCCTTAGTTGCGCCTAAAAAGTTAGGTGTTATTGTTTTTTTTTTTGCTTTCTTTCTTTTTTTCTTTTTTTAATCAGATTTAGGTGGTAGACAGACAACCAGACAGACCGAGAGTGCTTCCGTCCCCCAGACTATCTGTCTGCCCACGAAGGGACCGATATCAGTATGCGGTTATCGAGCAACACCCAATATTTCACACGCTTAATTGATCATCAAACGCCACTCCTCTGCTCGCGGGAGGGTGTGGAGTTCAAGTGTGCTAATGGTTTCCGGTCTTAACTCTTGATGCTGGTGAAGGCGATGTTCTGTCTCTCCTCCCCCCTCCCCCCTCTCATAAAGAACGTTCTCTTGATGGTTGTTTAATCTCGGGAACATTTCAGGAATCTACCAATCCGTTCTCGATCACTTTCGGGGTTGCGTTGAATGCTGGTGTGTTTCTCCACGTACAAGGCATATATATTGAGCGTATGTGTATGTCTAAGTCTGTATGTGTTTGTCTGTGTCTATGTCTGTGCGAATATATTATGTATTGATCACATCTTATTTGATGACCGTGTTTGATGATGATGCATCTGTATGGCATAATCTACCTAGCTGGTTTTAGCGAAAATGCAGGGTATAATGTCTTCTTATGGGAGTGGGGGAGCTCTTTATTATGTCCTTCGGCCTCCTGCCATTGTTCTCAGCGTCATGACGTCAGATCAGCGCTCTCAAGTGTCGGATGGCATGGTTGGCATCGTGTCCTCCAGCATCGGCTTAAGATTTCCTCTCCCTCTCTCTCTCTCTCTCTCTCTCTCTCTCTCTCTCTCTCTCTCTCTCTCTCTCTCTCTCTCTCTCTCTCTCTCTCTCTCTCTCTCTCTCTCTCTCTCTCTCTCTCTCTCTCTCTCTCTCTTTTCTCTCTTTCTTTCTCTCTTTTC
>NW_028234410.1:21174005-21181505 GCF_977035675.1 Penaeus japonicus
GTTGACGTGTCTCGCTGTCTGTGCGGGAATCACAGGGGCCGGTGGTTGTTGCCCCGGCGTCATACTGGTCTTTAGCTCAAGAGACTTTCCTTGAGAGAGAGAGAGAGAGAGAGAGAGAGAGAGAGAGAGAGAGAGAGAGAGAGAGAGAGAGAGAGAGAGAGAGAGAGAGAGAGAGAGAGAGAGAGAGAGAGAGAGAATGATGACGAGATGAAAGTAATATTATCCTTGATCTTGATATTCCTTTCTGAAGTATTGTGCGAGTCCATATTTACGATGATGTCAAGTTCCACCTTTGTATAGTGACGGCCTGCGGCAAGCCGAAAACGCTGTGCCAGAAGTATTTTCATGTCACTGTCCCACAACACAGCTCGCTCGGCAGCCAGACACGCCAAACATGATTTTACATTAATGATTATAGGATTTTGTGTGTGTGTGGTGAGAGAGCGAGAGATAGGATGAATGAGTGTGTATGCGTGTGTGTGTGTGTGTGTGTGTGTGTGTGTGTGTGTGTGTGTGTGTGTGTGTGTGTGTGTGTGTGTGTGACAGAGAGAGAGACAGAGACAGAGAGACAGGGAGGGAGGGAGAGGGGGAGAGAGTGAATGTTCAGAAAGCATTTGTCAAGAAATTCTTCCAAAGACGTAAAACTAAAGCGTCACGCACGTCCTCTTGGTGAATATGTTGCTCACGTCATTATTCACGTCAGGACTCATTCGTTGTGTTTTTTTCTTAACTTTTTCCCCACTCGGCAAAATTGACAGCCCTAAATTCAGCCCTAAATTCCAATTAGTTGAAGCCAGTTATGGTTTGCATGAAATGTGGTTGAGAAATTATGGGATGCATTGGCTGGTGGTTTGTTGTTTGTTGACGATGTTTTTGTAGGAGGCCAAGGGTGAACTACAAACGAGGTAAACACACAAGATGCACCCGCACGCACATGCAAATATATATATATATATATATATATATATATATATATATATATATATATATATATATATATATATATATATATACATACATATATACATATATACATACACATACATTCACATACATACACACACACACACACACACACACACACACACACACACACACACACACACACACACACACACACACACACACACACACACACACACACACACACACACACACACACACACACACACACACACACACACACACACACACACACACACACACACACACACACACACACACATATATATATACTGTATATATATGTGTGTGTGTGTGTGTGTGTGTATGTATGTGTTTGTATGTATGTGTTTGTTTGTATAAGTGTGTACGTACTTTCTTACGTAAGATGTAGCGTCTCACCCCTTTTGACATAACCGTTATGTTTCTGCTGCGTCCGCATTTGTGTTCCCTCTCCCTGGTTAATACCTTATAGCTTAGCGTGTCAGGTGTCCATAGCGTATAGGTGTAGCGTGTAGGTGTAGCCTAGGAAGATGTGTGTGTAAGGGGTGGGGGGGGGGGTACCTGCCTAGATCATCGACTGTAATAGACTGCTTCCTCCTCCTCCTCCTCCTACTACTACTACTACTACGACTAATGATAATAATAATGATAGGAAAATAAATGTTGCAGTAAGAAGATAAAAAGCATATCAGTCCCTTACGATTTTGCATTCTAACGAACCATGTATATTTTCAATATATGGTCACAGCAATAAAATTGCTTCCCCTTGTAATGCTTTGCAATCCTTTGTTACACTTATTGTGAAGTTAGCAAGAAAATTTTATCGAATCAGATAAGATTTAAGAGTGAATAGAAGGCTTATACATGCAAGTATGGTCGCAATGCGTTATTTTAGAAAATCTGTGAATAATGCGAACTGTTTTTTACCGCATATTAGTAGTAGTAGTAATGGTGGTTGTAGTTGTCGAAGTATCTGTATTATGTCATGTATTCAATCTTGAAATCTAAGTACATTCGGGTGCAGAAGGACCTTAGAATCCTTTAGCCACAGCAACCACGGGCTCACGGATCAGCACCTCAACGAAGGTGGGGCAAGTAGGAGTAGGAGTAGGGGCAGAGCGAGGCCGTTTATCCTCCAGTTATTGCGATTTACGTCGGCGTACATCCGCTCCGCAAATCTGGCTTATCCTTATCCTTATCGTCGGCGTTGTGTTTGGCCGTTTGTGACCCCCTAAATGCAAATTATATTTATCTTTTTTCCAGTTTCGCTTTGTCTGTCACTATATTTCTCTCATTCTCTCTCTCTCCTTCACTGTTCTCTCCTCTCTTCTCCTTCGTTCCCTTCTCTTCTTTTCCCCTCCATTTCCCACTTCTCCCTACTTCCTATCACATCTTCTCCCCATCTCCCCTCCTTCCTTCCCATTATCCTCCTCCCCGCCACCTCTCTCTCCCCCTCCTTACTTTCGTGTATATGATGTGGTATATCCTTTCCTAGTAAGTGATTTAATGCTTTATTGGCCAAAGGCAATCTAAAGTTATTAACAATGTAAACGATGCAGGATGTGATGCGGGATTTAGGTTGCACGATTGGGTCGTTGACGCAGCTCTATAAAAACTTTTCTTATGGCTCGATTTACTTAACTTTTCGCAGCTGCTCTTCGTTTGTTCATTAAAAGCGAGGCTTGTATTCATCCGATTTGTACCTACCGGTTATAATGCAGCTTGTGTTTTTTACAACTTGAATAATTGTTGTGATAGATGTAGGTTTTCGTTGGGCTTAGATTATATTTTAGCCCATGCAATGAGACAATGAAAAATATTCATTAAAGACAGGAACACGTGCAAGGATCGAGCAATTGAAATGGAAATCTCTCTTTTTTCCCTCGTTGGACTTTCAGTAACACAACGGGTAGTATCCAATACAGGCTGATTGGAAGAGGATCACAGGCGAAATGACATTGGAATCCAGATGGGATGGGGACTTAATCCCAGGTAAAGGAGAATCCTATGAACTCTGGCGTCCTTCGAGTTGTGGGATCCCCGATGAAGGATTTTTTTTCAGTTTTTCCTTTATTTGCTGTATTTTTGCTGTCTAACAAGTGTGACGACCGAATTTCACGGTTGCGGTCATTCGAAATCGGAATTTATTGAAATAACGGCCTGTATGAAGAGAGTTTTGATTTTTTAGGGCGTCGGATTTTAATTGGTTTATACATTGATATTGTATTCAGCTGTTTGTTTGGAAAGCCCCATGTGCGTATGTTCCTGTTTGTTTATGTATATATTCTAATTTCCTTTCCCATATGAAGACTTATTGATATCCGGATTTCGGAGCCACGCTTAAACCGACGAAGATAGAATCAGATTCTCTTCCGTTGCCGTCCTGGTCTAGTGGCGGGATCATCCTTCTTGTATTTCCGTGTTATATTTGCGTCAGTTTACGTAACCGAACCAGTCCGAGGCGGAAGCCAGCGCCGTGTAAATATTTCATGAAGCGCCCCAGGTGCAAGGGCGTTCGAACTTCAACACAAAGTTGGGGCTCACTTGTGAAAAAGGGACATTAGATTTGAAAGGTCGTAAAGTACGTGGAGGCATCGCAATTAGCGGCACCCCTTGAATACAAAAAAATATATATAATCGTAATAAAAAAGTTGTCTTGTGGTGAGGTTATTAACTAGACATTCCTAGGGTGAATAATAGGTGGGAATGGCCTAGTCGTTTTGTAAGGGATTGGGAAATTTGTGAATTTTCATTTCTCTACGTGTGTCAGGGGCTCAGTGGGTTATGCGTGTGCCACTGCTGGGCATGTTTGTTTCTTGTTTGCGACTGAAATCACTGGAATTTAAAGTTATGGAATGGCCAGGTTGTGTATCATGGCCCATCCTCGTAACGGAACCACCTCGCATTCAGAGAAAACGAGTTTTTTTTTTCTTGTTTTTTTTTTTCCTGATAACGTCATATACCCAAGGCCGTATCTCATTTACATGGAGATACATTGAACATTTTTTTTTCCTTTCTAAACTTCATATCTCTACGGCTTCTGCTCTGTTCAGAATTTTGCCTCTAGTTCTCCAATGTGTCCTTTTTTTAATACACTGGTTTTCCTCTTCAGTCAAAAGTGTCCCCTCAGCAGTTCGTTCGCCGGTTGCACATTGATTACGATCTGTACCTATTGTTCCTTTTTTTCTCCCTCCGTCTACTCTCCATTCCTCTCCCGTCTCGAGGGGTTGGTGACGAGCTGGCGTTGATTTTTTAGGTGCGCTTCTCTTCGGCGCCGCTGATGACGTTTACATTGAGAGACGGATGGGGTGGGAGGGGATGGGATGGGGTGGAATGGGGAAGGGAAATGGAAGGGAAGGGAAAAGGATGGGAGAAAAGGAGACGGACGGACGGACGGAGAGAGGGATCGAGAGAAAAAACAGTGACAGAGATTGAGACAATGTATGTGTATGTGTGAGTGTGTGTGTAAGTGTAAGTGTAAGTGTACTACGTATATATTGCCTGGTGTTCCATGGCCGTGTATGGGACTGAGGCAAAAGAACGGAGGGAGTGGGGGTGACAGAGGGGGCAAGGGGGGATGGGGTGTTGCACGTGTATGAGGGCGAGGGAAGGAAGGCGGTTTAAAGGGCTTGTGTTTGTGTATATGTGCGCGTGTGGAGGGAGAGAGAGAGGGGGGGGGGTAGAGAGCGAGGTTAAAGAGACCTCCCCTCTCTCTCCTATCTTCTGGGGATATTTTTATTTGTGTGCGTTGAAGCCGCTCTTGTTGTTGTTTGGCCGATTTACGAGGTGTTCTTCCCTGTTCATATTCATGTCGAAGGAGGTCTGCTCTCCCCTCCTCTCCCCTTCCTCCTCCCATCCTCCTCCCTCTCTGGCCTCCTCCTCTTCCCTTACCGACTTCCTCCTCCTTCTCCTCCCTCCTTTGCTTCCCTCTCCTGCTTCCTCCTCCTCCTCCTCCTTCTCCTTCCTTTTCTTCCCTCTCCTGCTTCCTCCTCGTTCTTCTCATGCTTCCTCCTCCTCCTCCTGTTTCTCCTTCCTTTTCTTCCCTCTCCTGCTTCCTCCTCCTTCTCTTACTTCCTCTTACTCCTCTTCCTCCTGCTTTCTTCTCTCTCTCAGCTTTCACCTCCCTATAACTCCTCCTTCCTCTTCCCTATAACTCTTCCTTCCTTATCCCATCCTCCTCCTATCCCCCCCTCTCTTCTTTCCATATTCATACCACGTGTTGCTGTGCGCGAAGAACATGTGGAATGTGGCTTATGTGGCTTATGGGTTTCTTAGGCGTGTGGGCGTGCTTGGTCATGTCGTGCTCGGAGCGGAAGGAATTACTTGTCGGTCGGTTTTGCATCATGACATCATCAAGAGCTGTAACGTGATCAACATACATTCCTCTCATGCTTCAGTGAGAAGTATCATCAACACCAACATCAACATCGAGTCTCACCATCAGGATTCAACATAACAACAGCTG
Organism: Penaeus japonicus; assembly: GCF_977035675.1. Taxonomy (NCBI): domain Eukaryota; kingdom Metazoa; phylum Arthropoda; class Malacostraca; order Decapoda; family Penaeidae; genus Penaeus; species Penaeus japonicus. The sequence continues at coordinate 21,179,416 of NW_028234410.1, forward strand.
CGAGCACAATTGTGAGGGCTAGAAGTAGACATGAGTGCTGTGCAACACGCGCACAACAGCCGACATCTGTTAGTAGCAGGGGGTGTAGGTGGAGGGGGGGAGGAGACAGACAGGGAGGGAAGTACAACTCTCGGCCGTTGTGGTTACTCTGCGGTTTCCCTTGTGCGCTCTCTCTCTCTCTTTCTCTCTCTCTCTCTCTCTCTCTCTCTCTCTCTCTCTCTCTCTCTCTCTCTCTCTCTCTCTCTCTTTCTCTCTTCTCTCTCTCTCTCTTCTCTCTCTCTTTCTCTCTCTCTCTCTCTCTCTCTCTCTCTCTCTCCTCCTCTCTTCCTCTCTCTCTCCCTCTCTCTCAGACCGCCTCTCTCTCCTTCTTCTCTCTCTCTCTCTCTCTCTCTCTTCCCCTCTCCTTCTCCTCCTTTCTCCCCTCCATCCTCCTTTCCCTCCTTCCTTCCCTCTTTCCACCTTTCCCTCCCTATTCTTCGAAAGAGAAAGAGAGAGAGGGAGAGGGAGAGAGGAAAAGAACGTAGATCTGGTCTCCCTTCATCCACGCGTCAATCCCACCCACTCACACTCCGAGGCGAGGCACTAACCTCCATTTTCATGACGTTGCTGATGGTCAGTAGCGCGGCGATATCATTACGTATGCCGCCCGGATTCCGGCGCAGGGAGGGAGGGAGAGAGGGAGAGAGGAAGGGAGGGAGAGAGAGAGAGAGAGAGAGAGAGAGAGAGAGAGAGAGAGAGAGAGAGAGAGAGAGAGAGAGAGAGAGAGAGAGAGAGAGAGAGAGAGAGAATGATAGATTGATGGATGGGTAAAAAGAGAAGGGAGGGATGGAGATGGATATATGGAGGGAGGGAGAGAAAGGGTTAGATGGATAGAAAGGTGGATATTTGGTGGAAGGGGGGGGGGTGGATGGATAGATAAATGGAGGTAGAGAAGAAGAGGAAGAAAGAGGAAAACAGTTTAGACATAGAGATACGCAGATACTGGTATAGACACAGAATAGGACGAAGAATCAAGAAACCATGCAAGTTTGCGCACGAAAGAAGGAGGAGAAACGATCGTAATGAGGCACCGGCAAGAGGAAAGACCGGATGAGTCGATCGCGCGTGAATTTGTCTCCTTTACCCTTCCTCCCCCCCCTTCCCCCATCCTACCGGCGATTTTAATACCGTGATGATGGGGATTATGATGTTTGTTTTTTTATTCTCGCTTATTTTTTGTTCCTTCGCTTTTACCGTTAGCAGTTTTCTCTCTTCTCTCATTCGCTGTGAACATCGGCCATTCATATTCAGCCACATTTTCAGACGTCGCACCTCACAACCTCACAGTATTCCAGCATTAGTCTCATAATTCTCAGCATTCGCAGTAAGCAGCGTAGCCACAGCTCATCTTTATTCTCAGCCTCAGTTTCACAAACTACAAGAACCACCGCCTCATCCTTTTTGTCAGTTCCATATTTAGGTCTCGTGCCCACGCTCCCTTCACGTAGGAAACCACATCCTCACGCAGTAACGGGTTCTCTCGCCTCATCTTCTTACAGCAAGATAATCGTCACACGTTACTGTCATTCCCTTCCTTTGCTTCATCTTCAGCGTTGCTCTCTCCCTCAGTCTCAGTATTATCCTCATTTTGTCCCTCACCCTCGTCCTTATCCTTATCATTGTTCTCTGCCTCACCCTCACCCTTATCCTCGGTCTCACTGCCATCCTTATTTCTCAATCTCTCCTCCCTCCCTCTCTCCATCCCCCTCCCCCTCATCCTTAGTGCTATCGTCACTCTCATGCCCTCTCTCCTCTCTGCAATCCTCATCCTCGCTTTCAGTGTCTGCCTCAGCCTTATCCTCAGCCTCAATTTCAGGCCCAGGGTCACCCTCACCCTCTCCCTCGCCCTCTCCCTCAGCCTCCACTCGGCCAAATCCCCCGCAGATCCACTAGCTCTCACTCACTACGTACTCTGCGGTGGCTCGCTAGACCAGCATAGCAGCCGGCGAAGGATTCTCAGCCTTAGGAGGGAAGGCAGCAAGGACCGATCTCGCTCCTCCCTCTTCCCCCATGGATAGATTAATCCTCTTAAAACACGGCAGAATACTGTA
>NW_028234410.1:21191505-21199005 GCF_977035675.1 Penaeus japonicus
ATCTTGCACCATCCCGCGGCTCTCGACAAACAAGACAGGTGAGTAAGACGGGGTCAGAAGGGCGGGCGGAAGGGAGGGAATGGGTGAGTGAGTGAGTGAGTGAGTGAGTGAGTGAGTGAGTTACACGGGAGAGCCAATCGACGGGGCTCTCTCCGGATTTTCACGGCTTTAGAGGAGTATTAGATTTTGGTTCGATCCACTTTTTGTTCTTGTTTTTTTTTTTCTTTCTTTCTTTCTTTCGCTTCTTTGATTCTGCATTTCTCCGGCCGTTGCAGTCCTCAAACACTTTTGCGTTTTGCCTTTCTTTTTTTGTTTATATATGTGTATATGTATTTTTTTTTTCTTTCTTTCTTTCCTTTTTTTCTTTTATGTTCATCCTTTTGTTTCTCTCATTCATATCTTTCCATCCTATCTTACAATTTCTATATATATTTTTTTTTACCTTTTTTCTATCCTATTCTTCATTCTAAACAACTAGCCTCGGTCTGGCCGTCCTAACCTCCCACCTACGTTTAATACCCACGTACCACCTCTTCCATCACCACCCCCCTTCCCCCCTCCAGCCTGCCACCACCTGCCGCACACCAGCTAAACAGGTGTGACGTCTTGGGCGCTAAGCTGCCACCTGTGACCGCATGACTCCCGCTGCTTGCTTTGTGTGTCCGTATTGTCTCTTTCGTTGTTCGGTTATTCTGTAGGTAAGAATAGGTCTAGAAGTGAATAATTCTTTGATAATGCTTACAGAAATTTAAATAAGAACCCCTCCCCCCCATCAGAAAGGATAGATACCTTCTTGTCCTTAATGAAATGGTGATAATGATGATTATTATGATAATTCTGTGATGTCTTTTCTTCGTCTCATTCCTTGCCTGTGATTGGTCGGCTCTGTTTAGAAAAATCCCTCAACATGTTTATTTTTTGTATGATTTTTATTTTAGTTGTTTTTTTTTCTTTATTCCAGTTTCGCTATCCTGTGTATTTTCCCCCGGTCGTGTCTCTTGTTTCTTCTGTTTTTTCGCCTTTCTCTATTCCTATCTTATCGCATTGCACCCCTCATCCTCTCATGCCCTGTCTGTACATGGTCTTATTTGGTATATTCTCTCTCTCTCTCTCTCTCTCTCTCTCTCTCTCTCTCTCTCTCTCTCTCTCTCTCTCTCTCTCTCTCTCTCCCTCTCTCTCTCTCTCTCTCTCTCTCTCTCTCTCTCTCTCTCTCTCTCTCTCTCTCTCTCTCTCTCTCTCTCTCTCTCTCTCTCTCTCTTCCTTCTCTCTCTCTCTCTCTCTCTCTCTCTCTTTCTTCCCTCTCTCTCTCTCTCTCTCTTCTTCCCCTCTCCCTCTCTTCTTTCTTTCTTCTCTCCTCTCCCCCCCTCTCTCTCTCTCTCTTCTCTCTCTTCTCTCTCTCTCTCTCTCTCTCTCTCTCTCTCTCTCTCTCTCTCTCTCTCTCTCTCTCTCTCTCTCTCTCTCTCTCTCTCTCTTCCTCCTCTCTCTCTCTCTCTCTCTCTTCCTCCTCTCTCTCTCTCTCCTCTCCTCTCTCCCCCTCTCTCTCCCCCTCTCTCTCCCCTCTCTCCTCTCCTCTCTCTCCCCCCCCCTCTCTCTCTCTCTCTCTCTCTCCCCTCTCTCTCTTCCCCCTCTCCCCTCTCTCTCTCTCTCCTCTCCCCCCCCCCCCTCTCTCTCTCTCTCTCTCCTCTCTCTCTCTCGCCTCTCTCTCTCTCTCTCTCTCTCTCTCTCTCTCTCTCTCTCTCTCTCTCTCTCTCTCTCTCTCTCTCTCTCTCTCTCTCTCTCTCTCTCTCTCTCTCTCTCTCTCTCTCTCTCTCTCTCTCTCTCTCTCTCTTACTCTCTTACTCTCTTACTCTCTCCCTATATCCCTCTCCCCTTTTCTCTCCCTTTCCCACTTCTCTTCCTCTCCCTCTTCTATATATCTCCTACTCTTCCTCTTTCTCTTCTTTCACTCTCCCTCTTCTCTTCTTCTCCCTCCCCCTCTTTCCTTTCTTCTCCCTCTTCCCTTCCACTTTCTCCTCTCTCACTCTCCCTCCTCTCCCTCTTCTCTCACTTCCCCCCTTCTCTCCTTCTTACTCTTAGCTTCTCCTTTTCTCCTTCATCTCTCCCTCTCCCTCGTATATCCTCCTTCTCTCCCTATCCCTTTCCCTCTCCACCTACCTCCGCCTCCCCCTCTCCCTCCCCTTTTCTTTTCGTCTTCCTCTACTCTCCCCCTTCTCTTGCTCTTGCTCTCTTTCTCTCCCTTCCCGCTCCCACCCTCTTCCTCTCTGCATGTTGAAGCGGTCATCGTGTTGCGTCATTGCATCACGTCTGTTTACATTCCCTTGTACCTAACTGAAACATGCTTGAACACACACGTCCCGTTTGCTCGAGTTGATTATATTGGCCGTCCGGGCGAGGCGAAAGAAATCATGGCTTCATGGGGAGAGCATGATGGAGCAGGTTGGTCGTCGGCGATGGAAGAAGCTGGCTGCGCTGCGTCTTTGGGAGTTATTTATATTTATTTTTTTCGTTTATTTTGGTCACCTTGAGCAGCTTGTTGTATTGATTGACCCCTGTGCAGGCATGAATCGATTACACCCGCCCCTACCCCCTACCCCCCCGGTTCCCTCCTCCACCTCAGGAGACTAACTTCCCCCCTCCCCCCCACACTCCTCTCCTCTTGACCCCCTCTCCCCATTCCCGTTCCCGACCTCCGCCCTTCCCTCTCCCTCTCCCTCTCTCGGCCTCTATCCCTTCCCTCTCACCCCCGTCCTCTCCTCCCAGCCTCTCCCCTTCCCTCTCACCCTCCCTCCTCCTCCTACTCTTCCTCCTCCTCCTTCTCCCACTCTTCCTCCTCCTCCTCCTCCTTTTCCTCCTCCTTTTCCTCCTCCATTTCCTCCTCCTCCTCCATTTCCTCCTCCTCCTCCTCCTCCTTTTCTCCCCCCCTCCTTTTCCTCCACCACCACCTCCTCCTCTTCCTTTTCCTCCAACACCACCTCCTCCTCCTTTTCCCTGTCCTCCTCCCCCTCCTTTTCCTCCTCCCCCTCCTTTTCTTCCTCCCCCTCCTTTTCCTTCTCCTCCTCCTTTTCCTCCTCCTCCTCCTCCTCCTCCTCCTCCTCTTCTTCTTCTTCCTCCTCCCCCCCTCCCAGTCTTTAAGTCAACACGACGACTGGTAATGGAGACGCACGCTCACGACAGACACGAACGCACGCACGCAAGTCCAGAGCGAGGCACGCGAACGGGAGGGATTCTCGCAGGCCAGAGTTGGAGGTTGAGTTTTGCTTTTTTACGCGCTTTTGGCGCAGAGGAAGGAAAGGTGGAGGGGGCTTGTGTATTCAGAGGATAGATGCGTTAAAGAAATTTAAGTAATGGTGCGTGTGTGCGCATAATCGCATGTATACTAGACATAAGAATGTCATGCTCGCGTATACGGATGCGTATGGTCACACACACATCACATCGCACACACACACACACACACACACACACACACACACACACACACACACACACACACACACACACACACACACACACACACACACACACACACACACACACACACACACACACACACACACACACACACACACACACACACACACACACACACACACACACACAAACAAACATATATTCTTATCCTGTGTACATCTTGTGATCAAAGAGAGGAGAAACGTGAACTTCTGCAGCATTCTATGTGTTTTGATGGCTTGTGATATTCATATACAACTTACCGTCTCTGAGGAGAAATGTGAAGAGGATCGCGGATGTACACGTGTCCTGCCCCCCCCCCCCCCTTTTTTCCCCCTTCCACCTTTCCTCCTCTCTAGCCCCCTTCCCCCCTCACTCCCTTCCCCTCTTTCCCCCCTCACCCTCGCTTGCCTACAATCTCTGCCACTCAGAACCTCTTATCTTTCTGAGGAGAGAGGAGCTGGAGGAAATTAGTGGCCTTCACCGTGGAAAATGCAACAAGACATTTTAATAGAATTAGGATCACTTAGGGGGGACGTGTGTAGGTGGGAGGGGAGGGGGAGGAGGAGAAGGAGAAGGAGGAGACTGAAGCACGAGGATAGGAGGAAATGAAAAGGTTGTGAAGACGAGGAGTCTTGAAGACGAGGGTGAGGATGGGGAGACCGTGAAAAGGGAAGATGAGGTGGTGGTTAGGGGGGGGGGGAGAGAGGAGAGGAAGGGAGGGAAAGGGATAGGGGGAAGGAGGGGAGGAGAGGAGATGAAGAGGAGAGGAGAGGAGAGGAGAGGAGAGGAGAGGAGAGGAGAGGAGAGGAGAGGAGAGGAGAGGAGAGGAGAGGGAGAGGAGAGGAGAGGAGAGGAGAGGAGAGAGAGGAAGGAGAGGAGAGGAGAGGAGAGGAGAGGAGAGGAGAGGAGAGGAGAGGAGAGGAGAGGAGAGGAGAGGAGAGGAGAAAAGTGAGGTGGGAGAGAGAAGAAGAGAGAAGATAATGAATAGAAAAATCTGCCAGGGAGTAAAAATAAAAGAAGTTTTCGGAAGAATAAGAGAAAGTCAAGAGAGAAGAAAGAGCAGAGCTTCAGGGAATGTGAGACACTACCTTCCTGGGGCACTGTACCTCCCCCACCCCCCACCCACCGAGGCTGCCGTTTGGACCGCCTTAGTCATGGTAAACGACAGCGTCATTGGTGATTCATAGTTTGTGACTTGTGTTTTGCGAGCATTTGTTTTTCCCTTCAAATTGGATAAAGGAATTTATGCTGGGTTTCCATATGACCTGAAGTTGTATGAACCGCCTACGTGCATTTGTCCAGGCTAGATATTTGATATATGTACATTATAAAGGTCATTCGTCTATGAATTTTATGAATGCGAATTTTATGAATGATAGAATCATTACTACGCCGATAACAACTTGCGAAAGACGAGCCGGTTGCCAAGATCGCTCCTGTGATGTGTTGGGGGCGCCTGAGGAAGCTCTTGTGTCGACACGCCAGACCTCGGGCACGTGTCTTTACCTTCCCACTCCTCCCTCCTCTCCCCTTCCCCCCCTCCCCCATCCGCCTCCTTCTCACAGTGATGAGGAAGAAGGAGGTAGGGAGGATGTTTCTTTTGTGATTTGTTTATTTGCTTGTTTTTGGTGAAATTGGTTGCATGTTGTAGAGTAATTTCGATTCAGGAGGACTAAAACTTTATCTCATTTTCGGAATTACTGCCGGGGCGGTTTGGTATCGAAGGAAATGAGTTTCTAGAAGGAGAGGAATTCTTGTTTAGAAATCTTACTCGATAAACAGAAAAAAACAACAACAATAACCGATGAAGCGCGGGTTGCGTGTGGCTTGATTTTTAGGGGGGTCGTTTTAATTGGAATTCAAGAAGAGCAATTTCTCTTCTAGATATATTGAATTGACCTGGAATTTTCAGTTAAATGAAAGAAAGTTTATGAGAAATGAGAGGGGATATTGCGTTTTGACTTATGAGGTAGGAGAGAGAGGCTACTTCGTTTCATTTTCCTTTCGTCTCTATTTTTGCTCAAGGCGTTGAGAGCTGGCTGGATCATTTAGCAGATACTATAGTTTAAAGGAGAGAAATAGAGGAAACTGTTGTTGCTCGCTCTCTTCAAAGGTCGGGAATAAATTGGAATCAAGGAGGATTTGCGTTGCAGGTACAGTCCGGCGGCGAAAAAGGTCGCTCGCATGCCCGGGCTCCGGTTTCAGAGATGGGGGCGGGGGGGGGGGGGCAACGGAGAGGGAAAGGAATCGAGCAGGGGGAGAAAGGGACGTTGAGGGTATCTTCTTTTCTTCTACTTCTTCTCCATCCTCTCCTTCTCTTCCTCCTCCCTCAGGTTGCCTCCCGTAACCTGTTTTCTCTACATCTCCGTGCGCCTATTCTCGGCATATCGTGTTTCTTGTCTCTTCCCAATTTCTTATTTTACTGGCTCATTCTCTTCTTTCTTTCTTTTTTTCCTCCGTGGGCTATTTGCGTATCTTCTCGGCTTTCCTTATTTGTATATACCTTATTTACTTATTTGTTATTCATATGTGTTTTTATTTTATTTCATTTCATCTATGTATGTATGTATACATAGAAGTATGTATGTATGTGTGTATGTATTTATGTATTTTTATATTACTGTAGTCTTATTTACTTGTACCCAATTTTTATTAGTCTTACTCTGTACTAACAAGCGCTGCCATTGTTTACAGCCAAGATAGTGCAGACACGTCTCGACTTGTCCCCCGGTTATGAAGAGTGACAGTTCTGCTCGTGTTTGAGGGTGAATAATGAGGTCGCTAATGAGTTGTGAGGAACGGGCGGGCGTTTGTTTTGTGGCTGACCGTGCTTGCTTACCACTGGGGGACATTACTCAAAGGCGTTAATGAGGATTGGCTGTCTGTTTTTTTTGTCTTTTCTTCTACTTGTTCTGTTTCTTATTTTTCTTTTCTTTCTACTTCTTCTATTGATACTGGTTCTTCAGATTCCATTTTTTTTTTCTTTTTTTTTTTGCCTGTTCTTGACTTCTTGCATCTTCTTCGTCTTTCATCTTTCCCCCTCCCGCCTTAACTCTTCTCTTCCTCCTCCTCCCCCCCTCCTCCTCCTCCTCCTCCTCCTCCTCCTCCTCCCTCCTCCTCCTCCTCCTCCTCCTCCCCTCCCTCCTCCTCCTCCCTCCCTCCTCTCCTCCTCCTCCTCCTCCTCCTCCTCCTCCTCCCTCCCTCTCTTCTCCTCCTCCTCCTCCCTCCCTCTCTTCTCCTCCTCCTCCCTCCTCCTCCCTCCTCCTCCTCCTCCTCCTCCTCCTCCTCCTCTCTTCCTCCTCTCCTCCTCTCTCCTCCTCTCTCCTCCCTTCCCCTCTCCTCTCTCTTCCTCTCCTCCTCTCCCTCCTCCTCCTCTCCTCCTCCTCTCTCCTTCTTTTCTCCTCTCTTCTCTGCCTCTCTGTCTATCAGTTTTACTTGCCTCATCATTCTTTCTCTTTCTCGTTTTCTCTCCTGCCCTGTCGGCGCGCTGGTCGTTTCGTCCTCATCCTCTCTTTTTACGTATTATAGAGCGATCGCTGAAGCCGGAGCGAAATAGGGTCGTCTGGCCGGAATACGTCCGTCTCTCTCTCTCTCTTTCTCTCTCTCTCTCTCTCTCTCTCTCTCTCTCTCTCTCTCTCTCTCTCTCTCTCTCTCTCTCTCTCTCTCTCTCTCTCTCTCTCTCTCTCTCTCTCTCTCTCTTTCTCTCTCTATCTCTCTCTGTTTCCCTCTTTCTCTCTTTCTCTGCGATATTAGCCAGAATTTATTCTTCAAGTTCACTCAGAGGAGGTTAATGTAATACCATTTTATGGTACTGTGTTTCTGTGCCTTTTGTATATATGTATGTTTTTTTTTCATTTCTTACCCAGGTTTTATTGTCATTGGCTCTCGTTTTTTTCTTGGTTAAGGAAAGTGCAGGCTTTGTTTCAGTAGCGAGGTTGTGTCCGTTTGTGAATGTTTTTTTTTATGTTGCTACTGTTAGTATTCTTTGTTTGTATGTATGTTTAAGCTGAATAGCACTTGCACGCACAAGTTGAAAAGGTCTTGTTT
>NW_028234410.1:21211505-21214005 GCF_977035675.1 Penaeus japonicus
GGGTGTAGTTAGCCGTGTGAGTTCCTTTAATGTCTTTTTTTGTTTGTTTATTACGTACATGATATACAAAAAGGCGCTTATAATTAGCATTAGGGTAACTCATGGATATTATGGTAACTTATGAATGATATGAGTTTGGTTTAGAGACAGAGAGAAAAGAGCGAGTCTTTAACTTCATTAGGATTTTTTTTTCTTATAAACCCCTTTCCGCCTTTTTACGCCTGAGCTTTTGTCAGTAAATGTACAGAAGATGGAACTTAAAGAAACAAAAACAAGGAAAAAAAACTGTAAGGGTAAAAAAATGATCAAAGAAGGAAGTAAATAAAGAATTACTCCAAGGAAGGAATAGAATGCGGCAGAGTTTCATTACGTGGTTTGGAATAAACAGTTGGCCATAGGATGTAATTACAAGACCATGGAGGAAAGCGCATAGCAGTTCGCAACAGTTGCACTGTAGAACGAGTTGCTGCTGATGGTTGCATAGCTAGAGGTATTTTTGTGATATTGAGACTTGCTTTTAAGTACTCCAAGGACGGGAAGTGTGGAAAGAAGGAAACGTGTCCTTTTTCTCTCCCCCTTTTTGCTGCGACACAATGCCCCTAAGTGCCATAAGGGTGTAGGGATGCCAATAGAGGCGTGGGAGTCGGCGTCGTTCATAGCACCGCAGAGATGGGAATTGAATGACAGAAGGAACGACAATAAGTTGGACGCTGTCTGTGGTTGTTATTGTGGTTGTAAGTGCAGGAATATAGGAGATGGCCGGAGCCAAGATACCTCGTTATGAGAGGAAGCATGTCGAGGATATTCCCTTGAATGCGAAAGCCCACATAGCATTGATGCCAATGCACGTTTTGAGGGCACTGGGGCTTCTTGCATGCTTGATGACGTTTCGCTATTATGCCATGCACGACTATTATGCCATGTACGGCGCTCACTCTGCCTTGTCTGCCATTGTCGAACGGGAACAGCTGTTACGATTTGTCTTAAGGAACGATGTGTCATGCAATAACGCTATTATATCCATAGCGTAGACCATTTATATTCATAGCGTAGACCATTACTTGATGTAGTAGCCTGTAGCTTTACAGTCAACGACAGTATTAACATCAAACAACAACTATAGCAGCAAGCAGTTGCGCTTAATAGCTGCTGAAAATACGAAATAACGACCATGTAAGGGAACAGCGAACAGGGGGGAAATAAAAGGGGACAAGGAATTGTTGATGAGTAAGCATATAGGAAATTTCTCCGCTCGACCTGTCCCGACCTAATCTACCGGAGCGCATCAGCAAACCTATCCAAGAAAATTTACTGCGATGAAACTCGTTACTTTGCTTATTCATTCGCTCGTGTACATCTGTGTTCACTCCGTGGGCAGGTCCTTGTTGCACACGAAGGCGAAACTGCAATATTGCGCCCACTTCTCTTCCTTGCATTTGTATCCCCGGTTGCACCGTGCTAAAGCGTTCGCTTGTTGCTTCTCGATGCACTCGTCCGTACCGGGGATCGTTTCCGCTCGCTGCCTTCTCCCAGTCGGCAACATGCAATATGATTAATATATAAATGAATTTATGAATGATGATTGATTACTGATTAGTTAATGCAACCAGATAAACCCGAAACATCTCGTCATTTTTATACATCGCATGCTGCAGTTGCAACAGACGTGGCAAGTGACGTGACTATTGCGGGACAGACCAATCGAACTGCAATATTTTTTTCTGCTTGTCGCCTTCACTCAACAGTATTCTTGAAGAGCAGGGCCAAGGCGCGCAGACAGGCATAAAGGCAAATATTAATTAAGAATAGGACAGAGGGGGGCGAGGGTAAAAGTAGTGTGTTTTAAGGATAGTAAAAAGGGTGGTTGAGAGTAGAGTGTTTTAAGGACAGTTTAAAAAGGGGCAAGGTTGAAAGAGTATTTTAATGATCGTTAGAGGTAGCGAGGGTAAAATAAAAGTTTTGAAGATAGTTAAAAGGAGGTGAGGGTTTAAGTAGAGTGTTTGAGTTAGAAAAGGGGGCGATTGTAAGAGAAGTGTTTTAAGGATAGTTAAAAGAGGACAAGGGTGAGAGGAGAGTGCTTTATAATTAGGTAAAAAAAAAAGATGCGAGGGTAGTCGAATGAGAGTGTTTAAGGATAGAAGAAAGGGGATTAGAAATAATAGGGGGTTAGGATTATAGGATGCAAGGGCCGGTGGGAGAGGAAAGGGAGACATAGATGGAAGCCATAAAGAAGGTGATATCCTTGGACTACTTTTCTTTGATGCTTTTTGGCTACATCCCAAGGCTATTCCTCTAAGGGGCTCTCCCTTGGTTAATCTCCTATTATCCTTTCGACAAACTTTCTTAATGCTATGTCCATAATCGTCTCTCCTGGACTAGACCTATAGCCTATGCCGTCGTTCTTTGGCTATCCATCAGGACTACTCTCCCTTAGACAGCTTTCTTGGGCTACCCCCATTGATTGCTCTCTCATGCTATCTCCGCCCAGGCTACTCCCCTG
>NW_028234410.1:21229005-21269005 GCF_977035675.1 Penaeus japonicus
ACACACACACACACACACACACACACACACACACACACACACACACACACACACACACACACACACACACACACGATCTCTGTCTGTTTCTTTTTCCGCCGTATTATGTCGGCACCCTCTGGGTCTCAGTTTTATTTAATTACTTATGCACCTGCACACCTTGGGATGCGTAATTAGCTCAGCCCCGTAACAGTAATTAGGTTTTGTTTACGTGGCGCATCGGGGGAGAGGGGGGAGGTCAGGAGGTCAGGAGATGGGGAGGGGAGGAGGTGGAGGAGGGGAGGAGGAAGTGGTGGTGAGGGGAGGAAGGAAGTAGTGGGTAGTGAGAAGGAGGTTATGTGATAAGGACGGGAGGTGGGAAGGAGGGAAAGAGGAGTAGGTGGGGGGGAGGAGTGGAGGGGAGGGGAGGGGAGGGGATGGGAGTAAGTGATTAAGGAAAGGTAATTAATTAACGTCTTCAAAACATGGAGGGAAGGTGGGGGGTGGGGGCAGGACGGGTGTGTGTGTTCTGCTTTCTGAGTTCTGATAATGTTGCAGGAATATTCTCCTTACACACCGCAGTGAGACATAGAAAAAGAGTGTGAGTGAGGATAATGGAGGAGAGGAGGAGGGAGGGGTTGAAGGGAGAAGGGAGAAGGAGATAGGAAGGGAAGGAGTTATAAGTGATGGAAATATATATAGAGAGAGAGTGGAGTGAATAGAGACAGTAGAGAGAGGGAGAGAGAGTAGATACATAGAGAGGAAGAGAAAAGAGGGAAAGAGAAAGAGAGATAGAAAGAAGAGGGAGAGAGAGAGAGAGAAAGAGAAAGGGAGAAAAAGAGAGAAAAAGAGGGAGACAGAGAAAGCGAGGGAGAACAGGGAGAAAAAGAAAGAAAGAGAGAAATAAAGAAAGCAAGAGAGGAAGAGAGAGAGAGCGAGTGAGGGGAGAGTTAGGCAGGAGTGGCTGGAGTTGTTGTAGTGGCACTGGAGTAATTCAGTCGATGGTCGGTATTGATTATGATGATGTTGACGTGGCGAGAGAGGAGAAAGAGAGAGAGAGAGAGAGAGAGGGATGATGATGATGCTCATGGCGGAGATGAAGATATACCTTGGCCGGAGAGGAAGGACTCCCGACGCGAGAGGAAACGTATGTCATCCTCAAGAACTCCTCATGACCATCTTTATCACCCTTCGACATTCCTCTCCTGCGCCGTCCATCTGGCTCATCTGTCGGCGCCGTCGTCCGTCGCTGGGGCATTAGTCGCGCCTTGACTGCTCCTCCAGTCGTCTTCCGAGGTGATGTCGTGGGTCTTCCTGCCCCTCCCCCCCTTCCCCCCTTCTCCCCGCGCCCCCTTCCCCCTCGTCGTCGTCATCGTCGTCGCCACCGTCGTCCTTCTCCTCCTCACCATTGTGTTCACTTCCTCTTTTTTCATTTCCCTTTTCTTCTGATTTTTTCCTCATCCCAGTTCTCACCTTCCCCTCTCCTCTTCCTCCTCTCCATTTCCCCAGCAGTCTCTCTCATGTTCTTATTCCACTTCCTTATATGCATCCTTTGGTACAACCGTCTATTCCTTATAAGCCCTTTTCTGTCTTTTCATCCATCAATCTTCCCATCCATCCGTCCATCCGTCTATTTATCTGTTTATCCAACCATATCTATTTCTATGTTTTTATACATCCGTCTATTTAAATATCAACATATCTTTATACATCTGTCCATCCATCTATCCCTCCAGCCGTCAATCTACCCTCCCTCTCTGGCTCCCTCTCTGGATGTTGGCTCTCGTCCAGGCCCGCGTCAGTCTTTGCTTCCCTCCTCCCCTGGCTGGAACTCTCCCCTCTCTATCCCTTCTCTCTCCCCCTCCCCACTCCCTCTTCATTTCCTTTTTGGCCCTTTGACATCTTTTATCCTGTCGCTCACCCTGGATCGGTGTTTACATCCCAGTAGCAGTTTCTTTGGCCGCGCTTCTTTTCATCTTTGTGTGTTTGGATTTGTGTGTGTGTGTGTCTGTTTGTTTGTTTGTTTGTTTGAGTGAGTTTTGTGTTTCCGTTTATGTGGTTGTTCTGTGTCTGTGTGAGTTTTTGTGTACGTTTGGGTGTTCCGTTTTTGTGTGAATTTTTCTGTACGTTTGTGTGATCTGTGAGTTGTGTGAGTTTTTGTGTATGTGTGCATGGTCTGTGATCTGTGTGTGTTTTAGTGTATGTGCGTCTTTTGTGTGTTGGTGCCATTGTTATTGTTGTTTTTGACAGGTCCGCTTTTGCTTCATTCCTCGTCTGCACTCGCCTTTGTTCAACTACTTTCGTTTTTTTCTTGTTTCACTTCCTGTTCTTCCTTTTATCTCCTTCAGCTCCTGTCCTCTTCTCAGTACCCCCTCTTTACCCATCTCCCTCCCTCCTTTCTAACCTCCCCTCCTTCCCGTCTCCTTCTCTCCCTTAAACTTTCCCCTCTCTTCTTCCCTTCCTCCCTCCTTCCCTCCCCCTCCCCCCTTCCACGTTCTCTTCTCCCCCTCCCCTCTCCCTTCCACCCTCCCTCTTCCCCCTCCTCCCTCCCTCCCTCTCTCTCCCCTTCCTCCCTCCTCCCCTTCCTCCCTCCTCCCCTTCCTCCCTCCTCCCCTTCTCCCCTTCCCCCTTCTCCCCTCCCATCATCAAAGGATAGGGCGTCGTCCGAATCAGCAGATTTATCCGTGGGGAGCAAAACATCGTCAGGAGGGGGGAGCGTAGGGGCGCAAGGGAGGGGGTGATGTAGGGATGCTTAGGGGTGTAGGGGCTCTGAAGGGTGTAGGGGCGCCAGGGGAAGTGTAAGGGGAGGGCCAGGAGAGTGAAGGGAGGAGGTTTTTGAGACGTGTTCCCGGTCGCTCTACGTGAGTGGGACCCCTTGGCTCGTGGTTGGCGTGGCGAAGTAATAAATTAGGATTCGTGTTATTTTGGTGTTTTTTTTTTACTCATTTTTTCTTGGTCTCTGTCTCGGTCTTGTTCTGATTTCTCATCCTTATTAATCTTCACCATTTTATTCCTCATTTTTGTTCATATTCCTCTTCCTCTTTTTGTCTGCTTCCATTTTTCTACATATTCTTATTTTTCTTTTTGATTAATATAGCCTACACTTTGATATTCAGTTTCTTCATCTCTCTCTCTCTTTCTCTTTCTCTCTCTCTCTCTTTCTCTCTCTCTCTCTCTCTCTCTCTCTCTCTCTCTCTCTCTCTCTCTCTCTCTCTCTCTCTTTCTTCCTCTCTTTCTCCCTTCATTCCTTCCTCCTTCCTTCTCCCTCCCTCCCTCCTTCCTTTTTCCTCCCTCCCTCTCTCCTTTTTTCCTCCCTTTCTCCCTCCTTCCCTCCCCCAACTTCGTAGTTTCCCCCCTTTCTCCCCCAAGTATGAGTGCATTTGTCGACGTAGGAAACTCGAGCATTGGCATTCGCCAAGCGCCAGCTCAGCGCCTCGAATTCGCGTAAGTTTGTCTTCGGAGTCAGCAGTTCAGAGCAAGGAGCTGACTTTCTTGATACTGAAAAGGCTGGAGTGTTTGAAGTGGAGTAGAAGTCGCATTGGAATTGGAGGTGAAGTTAGGAGGTATGGAGGTGGAGTTGGAGTGGATATTGTGATGAAGCGGGGATGGGGGTGACGGTGGAGGTGGAAATGGTGGTAGAGGTGGATGGAGAGGTGGCGGTTGAGGTGGAAGTGGTGGTAGAGGTGGAAATGGTGGTAGAGGTGGATGGGGAGCTGGTGGTTGAGGTGGGGATAGATGTGGAAGTAGAAGTAGAATGTGTAGGTCTGGGGGTGTGGAGTACTGAGTGTGTGTAGAGCTGAAGGTAAAGGAGATGAAGGAAAATAGAAAAAAGAAGAAAGAAAAAGTAATTAGAATAAAGTAAGGAAAGAAGAAGATCAAAGAAGTCGAAAAAGGTAAGGGAGTGAAAGAAAAGCCGAGGGAAGAGGAGCAACCAGCAAGGGGACGAGCGAGCCAGGATGAGCGAGCGAGCGAGCGTTCCCGGTGCCGTCTTATAATTGAGTCCCGCGTCGTGAATGGCGCCATTATGTATGGTAGCTCCGAGGATGGGAATGGAATATCTCGGTCGACTAATCTAAATGCCTGCGGAATTTTTTCTAGCCCGAGATTTAGGACCAGGCCGGGTAGAGTAGGGGGGTGGAGGGGCTGGGGGGTGAGGGAGGAGTCGAGAAGGCGGCTTGGACTCGCGTGTTGAGGAAGCCTTTGCTATATGGGGCTTTGCAAGAGGCTTTCCTTGACCGAATGGGACGGTCTGATGTTGCGCCGCGTTGCAGGTGACTGATTCACATGGTGTCAGAGGTACGGGAGGTGACTGACAGGTCTGATTGCGTCAGGAGGGGCGTGCTGTAATGGGTGAGGTAATGACGATTTAATAATTATGATTCGGTAATTACATCAGCTTTGATCGTGATTGAGAGTTTGGTGACATCCATCATTATCATCTGATTTGTTCAGTTCCAGCGCTTCGACATGATTATACAGATGGTAAATTGAGAGTCTAAATCGTTACTTACACTAATTTAATGAAGGATAAGTCATCTTATAATCTTTATATATATTTCTTTTTATTATATTGTATGGCGGTTTGATAAAACGTGTGATAAAACGCGGTAATACTGTTAAGTGAACTTCTTTAGATTCTCATTACATTTACTGTGCAAGAAAAATGTCATTTTGTGAATTTAAAGAGGGAGGGGGAGAGGAAGAGGGAGAGGGAGTGGGAGTCGGTGTGGGAGAGGGAGAAGGAGAAGGAGAAGGAGAAGGAGAGGGAAAGGGGAAAGGGAAAGGGAAAGGGAAAGGGAAAGGGAGAGGGAGAGGGAAAGGGAAGGGGAAAGGGAGAGGGAGAGGGAGAGGGAGAGGGAGAGGAGAGAGAGAGGGGAGGGAGAGGGGAGAGGGAGTGGGAGAGGGAGAGGAAGAGGAGAGGGAGAGGGAGAGGGAGAGGGAGGGGAGAGGGAGAGGGAGAGGGAGAGGAGAGGGAGAGGGAGAGGGAGAGGAGAGGAGAAGGGGAGGAGGGGAGAGAGAGAGGGAAGAGAGAGAGAGAGAGAGAGAGAGAGAGAGAGAGAGAGAGAGAGAGAGAGAGAGAGAGAGAGAGAGAGAGAGAGAGAGAGAGAGAGAGAGAGAGAGAGAGAGAGTGAGAGAGTGAGAGAGTGAGAGAGTGAGAGAGTGAGAGAGTGAGAGTGAAAGTGAGGGGGGAAGAGAGAAGGATGATGAAGTTGCTCTCGGTGCGAGTATTTGTAGGGAAGAAGAGGAAATATTCGGAGGGTCTGGATGCAGGTGGAGGGTTGAGTGGCAAAGGGAAGGAAGTTGAGAGGGGAGTCGGAGTCGGAATGGGAATTGGAATGACGATGGCAGTGGGTATACAAAGGGGAATAAGAGTAAAGGTGAAGGTAGGAGGAGAAATGGAAATGGACATGAGAATGAGGGATCGGAGTGAGAGTTGAAGTTGGAGCGGGAGTATGAGTGAGAGTAAGAGTGAGAGTGGAAGTAGGAGTGTAAGTGAAAGTAAGAGTGGGAGTAGAAATAAGAATGAGAGTAAGAAACAGAGTGAAAGTGGGAGTGAAAGTGGGAGTGATAGTAGGAGTGAAAGAGAGAGAGAGAGAGAGAGAGAGAGAGAGAGAGAGAGAGAGAGAGAGAGAGAGAGAGAGAGAGAGAGAGAGAGAGAGAGAGAGAGAGAGAGATTGCGAGTGAGAGGAGGGAACGGAGCCAAAGAAAAATATTGGCAGGTAAATAAAAGTAATGAATGCTCCCGCAGGGGTTGTGGGTGAGGTACAAGGGCGAGGAGACTTCACACGGGGGAACGCGAAGTGAGTTTAGCTTAAGAGGCGGTGGCAGATAAATTAACTGGCGTGCAGGAACAGAGGGAATAGCAGGAGGGAGAAGGGCTAGAATATGCATATTCACTCTTCCCTCTTTCCGTCTAGTCTGTGTTTTATCGTTTTCTCTCTTTTGCCCTTATTTTCCCATTATTTTTTCGTTATCTTTGTTTTGCCATTTTCATTTTTTAATGATAATTCAGTTTTATTTTGCATGTTTGTGTCATGTTTATGGTAGTATTTTCTTTATTTTATCTTTCTGAAAAATAATTGAGTCCGCCCCCTCCCCGTGGTTTATACCATGTTTGCATTATATTATTTTCCTCTTTTCCCTTTTTGAAGTTATATTATATATATATATATATATATATATATATATATATATATATATATATATATATATATATATATATATTATATACACACGCATACACATATACACATTTATTTATTTATTCATTTATTCATTTGAATTTTCTTTGTTTTGGATAAGGATTTCTTTGAATCGGCCTTCCTTGGTGTGAGATCGCCTCGCTGTCTTTACCTTCGCCCCTTTTTATTTCCGTTTTGCTTCCGGCTTGCCTTTCCTCTCGCGCCCCGTATGTTCGCCTTCTCTCTTTCACCCGCCGTGACCTCTTCCGGGGCTGTGTTTTCAGTTAGTTTGTTTTTTTTTACTTTTATTCTGTTAGTTTTTCTGTGGTTGATTTTAATTAATGTTTTTATCTCTCTCTCTCTCTCTCTCTCTCTCTCTCTCTCTCTCTCTCTCTCTCTCTCTCTCTCTTTTCTCTCTCTCTCTCTCTCCCTCTCTCTCTCTCTCTCTCTCTCTCTCTCTCTCTCTCTCTCTCTCTCTCTCTCTCTCTCTCTCTCTCTCTCTCTCTCTCTCTCTCTCTCCCTCTCAACCTCTCTCTCTCTCTCTCGCTCTCTCTCTCTCTCTCTCTCTCTCTCTCTCTCTCCCTCTCTCTCTCTCTCTCTCTCGTTCTCTCTCTCTCTCGTTCTCTCTTTTCTCTCTCTCTCTCTCTTCTCCTCTCTTCTCTCTCTTCTCTCTCTCTCTCTCTCTCTCTCTCTCTCTCTCTCTCTCTCTCTCTCTCTCTCTCTCTCTCTCTCTCTCTCTCTCTCCTGCTCTCTCTCTCCTCCTCCTCTCTCTCTCTCTCTCTCTCTCTCTCGTTCTCTCTCTCTCTCTCTCTCTCTCTCTCTCTCTCTCTCTCTCTCTCTCTCTCTCTCTCTCTCTCTCTCTCTCTCTCTCTCTCTCGTTCTCTCTCTCTCTCTCTCTCGTTCTCTCTCTCTCTCACTCCGCTCTCTCTCTCTCGCTCTCTCTCTCTCGATCTCTCTCTCGCTCTCTCTCTATCTCGTTCTCTCTCTCTCTCTCTCTCTCTCTCTCTCTCTCTCTCTCCCTTCTCTCTCTCACTCTCACTTTCTCTCGTTTCTCTCTTTCTCTCTCTCTCTCTCTTTCGTCTCTCTCTCTCTCTCTCTCTCTCTCTCTCTCTCTCTCTCTCTCTCTCTCTCTCTCTCTCTCTCTCTCTCTCTCTCTCTCTCTCTCTCTCTCTCTCTCTCTCTCTCTCTCTCTCTCTCTCTTGCTCGCCCTTTGCACTTGTACCCTCCTCTCTTTCTCATTTTCCCCTCATCTCTCCGTTTCTCTCTCCACATCTTTCACCCCTTACCTCTCTCTCTCGCCCTCTCTTGCCTATCATTATATACAGGTGTTTTTGAACATTTTATTTCGTTACTTTTGTTAAGTTTCATTGCCATTCGTATCTTACATCCCCCTCTCCTCTTCTCCCCTCCCCATCCCTTCCCTCGTCCCCACCCCCTCCCCTTCCCCTTCCTTCCGGCCTGCTTTTCGGGTAATGTCTAGAGTTTTAGTTTAATTCTCGGGGATCCTGGAGGCTTATTGGGCCGGATTTTTGGGTCTTTTTGGGTTTCGTTGTCTTTTATTTTCGCGGCGGAGTTTGAGAAGAAGCCGTTTACTTTGCTGTTGCTGGGCGGGGGTGGTGGCTGGGTGAGAGTGGGGATGTGGGCTGGATATGGGTGTGGGTTAGAGTAGGGATTTAGGCTGGATACGGGTGTGGGTGAGAGTGAGGGTAGTGGAGGTGTGGGCAAGGGTGGTAGTGTGGGTGAGGGGGTATGGGTGAGGTTGGGGTGTCGGTGAGAGAGAGGGTATGAAGCCTGTTAGTGTTCTTGCATCCTCGCTGCCTTTGATTGGGCGATTTTGTTTAATTTTGTTATATATTTACCTTTGATTGAGGTATTGTGGATGGAAATGGTGTTTGTGTTCTTTTCTCTCGTTCTTGCCCGGATTTCCGTTTAGTATTTATACAGTCGGATTTGACTTATAGATACCATTCTCAGTGAGAGATTTTCACTTACCGACTCTATTTTTAAAAGTCATTGTTAGATAGATAGATGGAAGATAGATGAACAGACAGATAGATATACAGATGTAGATTGGTGAAAATGAAACACATATATAGATAGGTAGTTCTTTCTTCTAATGATATACTTTAGTGTGAAGAGATGAGTTTATGAGTGACAGCGCATAAGCTCAGTGGACTGGTGTGTTGTTTGTGATCTCCATGCTTGACCTGCTAGTGACCTGACTTGACCCCGCGAGTGAGGTCCTGGTTTGGTGTGAAGGATCTTTAGATTAGTCATCAGTAAGTATTAAGGATTAATAAGTCCAGGATAACAGTGTTGTATCAGATTATCACGGACAAATGTACACGCGCTCACACACACGCTGAAATTTGCCGAAGCACATACATACACCGTCATGTGGAAATGTACAGAATGATACTAGCTCTCTCTCTCTCTCTCTCTCTCTCTCTCTCTCTCTCTCTCTCTCTCTCTCTCTTTCTCTCTCTCTTCCTCCACCTCCTTTTATCTCTCATTCTCTACCCCTCCCTCCGTCTCCCTTTCTCTCCATCTTCATCTGCCCAGTCCAGTTGAGCCACAGCGATATTGTCCAGCCCTTTGACTCTTACCGGCAGTCTACTCACACCCAACTGTCCGTTGGGTGTCACTTCGGCATTGATCTGCCGTCGCCCAGCTGCCAATCAGTCCGAACTCGGACTTATGTAAGCAAAAGGCAAAGGGTAGCAGTGATGCTCTGGATAGAATTGCATGTGTGGCACGGAGGCCACTCGCGCACGGACGCAGCTACGTCTGAGCACCCACACAACTGTAGATGAATTTATATACATTTATTATATGATTACGCATGTACATTCGCTTGTCCACACTTGTGTTAACAAGCACTCAAGTATGTACACACGTATACAGATACACATACATATACACATGCATTTACACACATATACACATACACATTCTCATTCACATTCACATTCACATTCACATTCACATTCACATATACATATACACATATATACATATACAATTATATCCACTTATACATATACACATAAACATACATACACATACACATATACATACACATATACATATAAATACACATATACATATAAATACACATATACATATACATATACATATACATATACATATACATATACATATACTCACACATACACACACACACTCATACACACATACTTACACATACACACACACACACTCATACACACATACTTACACACACACACACACACACTCTCTCTCTCCCTCCCTCCCTCCCTCCCTCCCTCCCTCCCTCCCTCCCTCCCTCTTTCTTTCTCTATTTCGTTCTCTATTTCTTTCTCTTTTTTCTCTTTCTGTTTCTCTCCCTTTCTCTTTCTCTCTCTCTCTTTCTCTGTCTCTCTCTCTTTCTCTGTCTCTCTCTCTCTCTCTCTCTCTCTCTCTCTCTCTCTCTCTCTCTCTCTCTCTCTCTCTCTCCCTCCCTCTCTCTCCCTCCCTCCCTCCCTCCCTCCCTCCCTCTCTTTCTCTCTCTTTCTCTCTCTTTCTCTCTCCCCTCTCAACTTCCTTCCCTTTGCCACTCAACCCTCCACCTGCATCCAGACCCTCCGAATATTTCCTCTTCTTCCCTACAAATACTCGCACCGAGAGCAACTTCATCATCATTCTCTCTTCCCCCCTCACTCTCACTTTCTCTCTCTCTCTCTCTCTCTCTCTCTCTCTCTCTCTCTCTCTCTCTCTCTCTCTCTCTCTCTCCCTCTCCCTCTCTCTCTCTCTCTCTCTCATTCTTTCACATACTCAAAATCACACACAAAAAAATCCCGATGTAGCGTGTTGATTGCGAGTGCTTGCATGAGCAGAACCACATCTCCCCGAGAAGATCTCCGAAGTGACACGACATGGAGGCAGGTATCGATTCAGGTGCCCCCTTGTTTTCTTCTTCGTCTTCCGTCTCACCTCGATCCTCCTCGATCCTTCGGTGTAATATCACGGGAGGGGATTATTATCAAGCTGATTCCCCTCTCTCGTAATCCTCTCTCGTTTGTGCTCGATAGCTCCCCCTTTTATGGCCCTCGCCGTGCCTTTCCTTGTGACGTCCTGCCTGCTCATTACCCCGCCCTCGGTCTCGCCAGTTGCTGGATTGCTACGTGGATCTCCTCGCACATTTCGGGCGTCTTTGACCTCTCGTGCGGTCTCCCCTCTCTTGTCTTTTTCTGCTTCCTCCTTCATCTACTGGTCAATCCCTTTTCGCCATTTCCCTTGTTGCGTTTGTCCTCTCCTCCTTTCCACCTTCGCCAGTTTGCCCTCATAACTTTCCTCATTACTTTCATATCCTCACCCAGACGTTCGCCTCGTAACTCATTCTCCCCATTACGTTCGTCTTTCTATTCGCACAACTTCTCCATAATAGCTTTAGAACTTGAACTCATACGCTCACTTTCTCTCTGTCTCTCTGTCTCTCTGTCTATGTCTCTGTCTCTCACCATCCCTTTCTCCCTCCCTCACTTCCTCCTTTCGTCCTTTCCTCCTGCCTTCTACCCTTGATTGTATCTCCCTTACTTCCTCTTTTCCTTCTCATCTCTCTCCCTTGCTCATTTCATTATCGCCCTTCTTTCGTTCTTCGTTCCTATCTTTCTCTTTCCTTCACTTTTTCTTTCGTTTCTCGCTTCTTCCTTCCTTCACTTCCCTCCTTTTCTTTTCGCCTCTCTCTCCATTTCTCCCTCCTTTCCCTCTCTTCCCTCCCATATTTACCATCCCCCTCTCCTCTTTTCTCCTCTTATTTTTTCCCTCCCTTCTCCCCTTCCTTCCTTTTCCCTCTCCTCCCTTCTCCCCCTCCTCCCTTCTCCCTCCCCTTCCTTCTCCTTCTCCTTTCCTCTCCCTCTCCTCCCTTCACCCTTCCTCTCTTCTCCCTTTCCTCCCTTCTCCCTCTCCTCCCTTCTGCCTCTCCTCCTTTCTCCCCCTCCACCATTTTCCCTCTTCTCTCTTCTCCTTCACCTCCCTTCTCCCTTTCCACTTCTCTCCTCTCCTCCCTTCTTCCTCATCCCTCTCCTGTCTTCTCCTCTCCTCCCTTCTTCCTCATCCCTCTCCTGCCTTCTCCTCTCCTCCCCTCACCCCTTCTTCCCTTCTCCCTCTCCTCCCTTCTCCCTCTCCTCCTTTCTCCCCCTCCCCCTCCTTCCTTCTCCCCCTGCACCCTTTTCCCTCTTCCCTCTTCTCCCTCTCCTCCCTCTCCTCCTTTCTCCCTTTCCCCTTCTCTCCTCTCTTCCCTTCTTCCTCCTCCCTCTCCTTCCATTTCCCTCCTCCTTCTCCTTCCATCTCCCCCTTTTCCCGTTCCTTCTCTTTCTTTTCTATGCATTATCGGTCAAATGCTACGCTAGACCTCCCCATCTCACCTACAATGTTATTATTGCCGCTCTCTGTCTCTCCCCCCCCCCATCTCTCTCTCTCTCCCTCCCCCTCCCCCTCCCCCTCCCCCCCCCCCTCTCCTTCCTCCCTCTCACTCTCCCTCTCTTCCTCTCTCCCTCTCTCCCTCTCTCCCTCTCACTCCACCCCCTCACTCCTCCCTCTCACTCCTCCCCCTCACTCCTCCCTCTCTCCCTCCTTGTGTGCTTTCGCGACCCCTTCTTTCCACACAGGGAGACTCTCTCCTTTGATCAACCGGGATATTGGATATGTTTTTTTCTTAATTTTCTTTTCTCCCTTTTTCTTCTTTCTTTCTTTCTTTACCCTTTCCCCGTCGATTTTATTTTCATTGATTCATTCGTTTGTTTCTCTTTTCCCCGCTCAGATCTGCCCCCTTCCTCCTCCTCCTCCTCCTCCTCCTCCTCCTCCTCCTCCTCCTCCTCCCCCCCCCCCTCTTCCTCCACCTCTTCCTCCTCCTTCCCCCCCTTCCACCTCATCCCCCCCTCTTTGTTCTCGCATTCCAATTTACTCCTCTCCTCCATGCCCGTGATAAAAGCCAAATTCAATCGAGAGCCATGGAGCGAAAGTGATGATGATGGTCTGTTACCTGCAATGATGCATGGGTCAGAGGCACTATTATTGGTGATGGCATTGGCAATACATTGACGATGCTGCCGGCGACGATAATGATGAGTTCGATCGATGATTGACTGAGGTGATTATTGTTTATCATGATGAGGACAGTCATGAGCATCGCGGAATGATAACGCTAATGAACGAACAACAAGTCTCATGTTAACACACTCGTAAATATCGACCTAATTCTGAATCGATGTATTTGCCTGTTTATTTGTGCTGTTTATTTTTCCATATGTTAATCTATGTGCGAGAGAGAGACATATAGGAAGACGGAGTGAGTGGAGGAGTTGAATGGATGGAGTGAAAGTGTGTCAAAGTGTAAATAACAAGCGACGTGAATAAACTAATCATTACGAAGAGAGACATACAGACAGCCAGACAGACAGACAGACAGACAGACAGACAGACAGACAGACAGACAGACAGACAGACAGACAGACAGACAGACAAAGAGCGAGCGGCTGAGAGCAAGGAAAAGGAAATATGGGAATGAAAGGGAAAGGATAAGGGAAAGTGAGTGAAATAGGGAAAGCCTGAATAAGTAACGAGAGACAGAGAGCAAATGATGATGATGGAAAGGGCCGGAGAGAGAGCCAGGGGGCGAGTGGTGGGTATGGGGGTGGGGGGTAGGCAGAGTGAATGAGGGCCAGGACAAGGATGGACGCGTAAATGAAGGGGGATAATCCGGCCACCGCAGCTGTTAATCTGATAAAGGTGGCCGTGATGCTTAACCAATGGCCGAGGGTGTCCCTCTTCTGTCCTCGTGGCGGCCTCGCGCGCTCGCCTGGAAAATGCCTCGTCGTGTTAGGGAATAGGAGAGAGAGAGAGATATTGTATTTATGTGTATTTACTCATGTTCATATTTTTTTTTTTTGTGTATATATATATATATATATATATATATATATTTATTTATTTATTTATTTACATATATATATATATATATATATATATATATATATATATATATATATATATATATGTATCTGTGTATACGTGTATGTATTTACTCGTATGCACTTTTACATGTATATATAGATGTATGCATGTTCGTATTTGAGTGTGTGAGGGGCAAGTGGGAGTCGTTTCTGTGTTTATTTGATTTGTATTGATAGTGATTGTAGTATATGACATTATTTCATAAATCAGATATTTCCAGCCATCTGTTGTCAACGATTTTCGATTTCTTGTAGAGAAAGCACACGCGCTCCACCCTCGGCCCATAATTCCCTCCTGTATTGAGAATCACAGTATTGACGCTTGTGGTTATTGATGAGTTATCCTGAGAGACCCATTTCCATATCAGCTTCAGGGGACTGATTCTGACCAAAGCCAATTTGCGTGGAAAGTGTTTCGCTCCTGAAGTAAACTCTACATTTCGTGGAAGGAAGTTAGGATCACGTTATCCTTCTTAAAAGAACTGCGGTTGCACACGCACGCATGCACGCGCAAACACACACACACACACACACACACACACACACACACACACACACACACACACACACACACACACACACACACACACACACACACACACACACACACACACACACCATCTTCATATAGAGTGGTAAGGGAAGACATCTAAAATATGGAAGCATAAAACAGTGCGCGCGAGGCCCTCTGGTGGCACAGTTGGGCTCCATTGTAGGACTCAGCATGATGGTCACAGGCGGTTGTCAGCGCGGCCTCAGGACTCTGGTTTAGGGATACGGATTACATCACCAGCCCCCTGGCTCCAGTTGGCACCAATGTGGCACCGTTTCCACGTTATCATCATCTGTCACTAGAGTTTGGGAGGGCATATCTTTGTATATAATTGTCATCTAGATACATATAAAAAAAATTGTATGAATATTATATTAATTTCTCTTTGTCTCTCCCACAGGTACGTAGGAGACTGACCGCCCTCCCCCATCCTCTCCGAGGCTTTGCTTGCGATCCTTACGGTAAGTGGGAGTCAACTGGGCGCGCTGGCTTGGGTACAGCATCGATGGCAAATGCTCTTAGACGTCGAGGCGGTGCTACAGTTGGCCTTATTGACGAGCAAGGTCGCGGCCGTCGTTACTGCCTCTGGAGGTCGGGTATAATTGCGAGGGGAAAGAAGCCAGCGACTTGGCTTCAATTTGTCGTGTATTGTAGCGAAAGGGAGGAGGGGAGAAGCCTTGTTACTGAGGAGCTTGTTATTGTAGGTATAAAGGTATTGTAGTAGCTGCGGACATGGTGGGAGTAGCAACGAGGAACCCTGAGGGGTTGTTGCTGTGTTAATGGCGAGGGATGTGTTGGTAATAAGGACGCCATTGCTATGGTTCCTGGCTCGGGGTGCACCTGCGTCAACTCGACTGATACCTTTTGTGTGTGTGTTTGTGTGTCCCATTTCTGATTTTGGAAAGCATTATGTAATTGTATAATATCCGTCAGCATTCTATATTTAGAATTAATATAGAGAGAAGGAAGGCATGAGCTTTGTGTCACACAATGGTGAAGATATATTTACACAGAGTATATGAATACATTTGCATATATTGCCTAAAATATGTGTGGGCATACCAACGATGGTTATCTGCCGGCTGCATTCACATGACTGACAGCAGCATTTTCATCTGCATTTATAAAGCTGAGATTGACAGCGATGAAAGCGGATATGAACTTGCCCATCCCGCAGCGCCTGAATGGATATTTTGTTCTCGTAACGTTTCTCAGTTTTTGCGCCCTCTTCCTTGCCATCTGTCTTACGGGGGAGTTTGCTTAACCAATGTTTTTCTTTGTAAGTTTGGGCCTCAGAAACGCTTTGAAGTAGGGTAAAGCAGCTTTGCAGGACTAAGTAGACCTGAAGGTTTGCGCTTCCCGTGAAATTCATGTCCATCTAGCACACAGATACATCCTCATTTTGCTCAAATATGCGCACGCATATGTACATTCTCAGGTACGTGCGTACACACACAGATTCTCTCTCCCTCCCTCCTTCTCCCTCTCCTTCTCCCCCTCTCCCTCTCCTTCTCCCCCTCTCCCTCTCCTTCTCCCCCTCTCCCTCTCCTTCTCCGCCTCTCCCTCTCCTTCTCCCCCTCTCCCTCTCCTTCTCCCCCTCTCCTTCTCCTTCTTCTCCTTCTCCTTCTCTCTACTCCTCTCTACTCCACCATCTCCCTATCCCTCTCCCACTCCCTCTCCCTCTCCCTCTCCCTCTCCCTCTCTCTCTCCCTCTCTCTCTCTCTCTCTCTCTCTCTCTCTCTCTCTCTCTCTCTCTCTCTCTCTCTCTCTCTCTCTCTTTCTCTACTTCTCCTTCTCCATCTCTATCTCCCTATCCTTCTCCCACTCCCTTTCCCACTCCCATTCCATCTTCCTCTCCATCTCCCTCTACCTCTCCTTCACTCCCCCTTCCCCCTCTCTCCCCCATATGTCTTTCTCTCATACACACATCGCATGAAAACTCGCCGGAGGGGGAAAATTTACGCTCGCCAGTTTAGCATGAAAATCGTGCAGTAGTGTAAACTGGGATCCCCTAAGCCGGTTGAACAATGAAAGGCAATTTACGCATCCCGTAAATCTGAATTATGGCGCATTCTGCCACCCGGGGCTCTTGTCGGGGAGGGCGAGGTGGGCGTATGCGGGAGGGAGAGGGGGGTGGGCGTTGGGACATGGGAAGAGTGAACGCGCGGAGGGGGGGGGGTATTGGGATTCTAGAGAGAGACTGATAAGAGGGGAAGAGGTGCGTGGGAAGAACTATAGGAGTGGGGGTTGGGATGGGGTGAGGGAGGAGACGAGATGGAAAGAGTTGGCAGGAATTTAAAGCTTTAAAAGAAATTTGATACACTTGTTTGTTTGCTTTTTGCTGTATTGGCCTCGGTATTTGACTGGCTTCAGATGCGCCGTGATTAATAAAGTCTTGGTGTTTACTCCCTTAGACATTGTTATCGGTCGCCATGTCTTTCACATCTTTATTTGGTTTGGCTTTTTGTACATAGTGTCTCTAAGTACGTAACTGCAGTGGTATGTATAGCAGTAATATAATTGATTGTATTTATAAGGAAAGTAAAAATGATAATAGCGATGATGATGATGATGAAGGCAAGGACAATAATAGGAAAGTAGAAATAATAATAGCGATGATGATGATGAAGGCAAGGACAATAATGGTAATGATTTCATCAATAAAATGTTATAAAATAGGCCTATTGAAGAAAGGATTCTCATGATCTGTATCCCCACCACCATCACCATTGCCTATGAGAGTTACAGTCAGGTTGCACTAGTTTGCGAACACTGCATATGAACTGTATGAGATAATAAATGTCAAATGAATCAGAAACTTCGGTGATTTTTCCCCCCCAAGCGAGAGTGTCAGGTGGATGTCAGAACAATCTTAGGAATTCAGGGACTTTGTGTCGTCTCGGTTCGCTCAACTCCCTTTGCCTCCGCTAGTCAGGTTACTTGGTTCATGCTGCCACTCCCTTGCTGCCGCTGAGAACCCAGGTCTGTCATCTCTCAAGGTACGAGGTCATGGGATATTTTATCTATGGGCGGGGTTGCCCCCCAACACACAAAAAAGAAAAGAAAAAAACACACATATATATATATATATATATATATATATATATATATATATATATATATATATATATATATATATATATATATATATATATATATGAGTATAATCTCTATCTCCACTGAAAACATAAAAGCTGGAAATGTCCATGATCCGCGGGGTAAATCACTGGCGAGGCCCGCATTCCCAATTCAAAAAATATTCCGTCGGATGGGAAAAACAGCAGATTCGCACGTAACAATTACCTTTGGTGTTGTTTATTTATCTAGTTTTTATTTGATTATTGTTATTTTGTTTGAGGGGGGGGGGCGCGTTGAAAATTTTCAAATGATTAAAGCGCGCTCGTTGTCTGTCGTTGGCGCTAGATACGCTATAGTCTGTGAAAGGGGACCTCCGCCCCCTACCCAGTGCCACCACTGGAACGAGCCTTTTGCTGTCGTGGGGGGGGGGGGGTTGATTTGTTTTATAGTCATTTTATATGTGTGTTGTCCTATTCCTCATTGTGATAATAGTAATGTTTGTGATGATGGTGGTGACGACAGTAATGATGATGATTATCATTATTGTTGATAGTATTGATATGATGATTATCATCGCTATCACTATCGTCATTGTCATGGTTATTTTCACCATTATCATTACTCGTATGTTATTTTCTTTCCACTTCAATCGGATATACAATGGTTACGGCGTGATGCGGTAACCAAGGATACTGTTTGATTCACCGGCAGACCAACAGAACGGTACTGGTAACGGTTGCTAGGTGTGTTACTGTTGATGTTACTCTTGAGAGAAAGGGGGAGTGGGGAGGGAGGAGAGAGGGAGATTGAGATTGAGATAGATGAATCGATAGCTAAATGGTTAGATAGATAGATAAGATGTTAGATAGATAGATGGTAAATGGATAGATGGTAGGTGGATAGAGAGGAGTAAGTGAGCGAGTGATTGGTAGGGATGGAGGAGGGAGGGAGGGAGAGAGAGAGAGAGAGAGAGAGAGAGAGAGAGAGAGAGAGAGAGAGAGAGAGAGAGAGAGAGGAGAGAGAGAGAGAGAGGAGGAGGGAGAGAGGAGAGGGAGAGGAGAGAGGAGAGAGGAGAGGAGAGAGAGAGAGAGAGAGAGAGAGAGAGAGAGAGAGAGAGAGAGAGAGAGAGAGAGAGAGAGAGAGAGAGATAAAGAGAGAAAGAGAGAAAGAGAGAAATAAAGAGAGAAAGAGAGGGAGAAAGAGAAAAAACAAGAGAGAGTGAGTAAGTGAGTGAGAGAGTTAACGGTTGCTAGGCATCTTAGGGTGCTTCTGTCAGATTAACATGAATGGGAAGAAAGGAAATGCAGGTTTTTTGATATTCATAGGGAGGTTTCGCTCTTCAAAACGGATACTTGTTCATTCTCGTTCGAGGTATGCTTTAATTATGCTGCATTTGTCATGGTTGCAGATTGCTTTATGCAGATGGGTCGCCGCCATGTTCAGTCTCGGGTGTGTGCTCTCTTTTGCTCCTCTTGAGTCATAGCCGTAGGAGTGGGCAGGGTGGGGTAGGGTTAGGATGGGGGTTACTGCTTGTGGATTTGAGTTTGGGGAGGTTCCTAAGGGGGGGGAGGGGTAACAGGAGACACCCTTTTTTGTGTATGGTTTAATATCGGGAATTTGAATATATGTATATATAATGTGTGTATGCATGTAAATATGTATGTAAATATGTACGTATGTATTAGTGTATTTATGAATGTTTGTATATATGTGAATAAGTACATGTATACATAAGCGCACAAAAATATTTGATCATTATTGGAAACATATTTAACCGCCAGAAATTACTGAAGGTAAAATCCCCCCCAAAATGTAAAAACAGATTTTATCCACTTTACAGAGAAAAAGACACTCTCGAATCAAAGGCCCTGTCGCCCAGATGACAAGGGAAATGGAGCCCAGTCGCCTCTGGCCGTCTCTTTAGCGTTCTGTTCGGAGTCCTTCTTCCTCTTACGCGGCATTGCAGTCCGGACGCGAAGCGGTGCCGGCGGGGTCGTGGCCCTCCTCGCCGGAGCTCTTCTTTGCAATTGATTTCCCGCGTGGGACTGTGGAAGTTACGTGGCAGGGCGGCATTAACTTCGCCGCGAGCATTATTTTCTGTTATCTTTATATTTTCTCCTCGGGTGGAAGGTTCTCCAAGGGAATGGGGTGATGGAGTGGCCCTTAACCCTGTGCTGCGAGTAGCGTCGCTTGCTAAGGATTCAGGGTGGAAGTGGGGGACGTTCTGAAAGTTTAGACACTCATGAAGCAATTTGGAAATAGCAACAGGAGCAACAAAATGTTTTAAGATGTGAAAAGTGTTGATTCCGAAAGAGAAAAAAAAGGTCAAAACAAAAGCAGTTCCCAGTCAACAACAGAGTCAATTTAATGAGGCCCGAACAACCAGTTAGGCACAAAGAGGCTCTTATGTCTCCGAGAAACGCGACGGAATCGCTCGGCGTAACAGCTCGCGCTTCATAATGCGCCAAAGAGAGCTATCGGCGGCAGGAGATGAAGGGTGATTGGCGCTGTTACGGCGTCCCTGGGGCGCTGAATTGGGCGTCTGGTTGTTAGCTTAATTATTGTTTAGTTTTTGAGGGAGGGGGAGAGGAGCAGAGCGGAGAGGAGAGGAGAGGAGAGGAGAGGAGAGGAGAGAAGAGAAGAGAAGAGAAGAGAAGAGAAGAGAAGAGAAGAGAAGAGAAGAGAAGAGAAGAGAAGAGAAGAGAAGAGAAGAGAAGAGAAGAGAAGAGAAGAGAAGAGAAGAGAAGAGAAGAGAAGAGAAGAGAAGAGATAGTCGAGAGGTAATAGGGAGGGTAGAGAGAAACAGAGACAAACACAGACAAAGAGAACGAGCTAAAAGGTGGAGAGATGTACTAAAGTTTATATCGGGAATCGACTGTCGCTGGCGTTCGAATTCACCAAGGGAAAGTAAGAAAAAAAATGAAGAAAAAAAGACGATATTGATCCCCTCTCTGGTCACGTCAGCGAAAGGGTCAATAGGAAGATGACCAGGTTTAGTTCACAACCAGGTCGACGCGTGAGGAAGCCACGAATCGTCTTTTAGGAGTCTATGTTGTTAAATGAATAAAAAAAATTTTGATTCCGATTTAGGTAGTGCAAGTTTTATCGGCTTATGATTTAGGCTGAGCGAATAATTATTAGCTTATGATTTAGGCAGCACAATTCTTGACATTTACCACGTATTCAGTAATTGTTTATGTTCCTCGTTGTGTAGATATTATGGCGAAAGTAAAACGTAAATGACTAAAATTCACTTTTTTTCGGGTGAGGCGACAATTACACATGTTAGTGTTACCGGAGGCACTTGCATGGTGGCTGCAACCTTGTGCAACCTCGCCCTCTAAATTCTCAAAATAACCCGTCTTCGCGTCGACCTGCGAGCGTGAAGGATTGGCTTCTCTTTAACGGCGCGGGGTTGTTGCTCACCGTGATTGCAGGCTGCTGTAAATCGCAGGTTGCTGTAAGTCGCGCTAGTTTAGGGCAGGCTCTTGTTTTCAAGAGATTCCTCTTGAAGTGGGCTAAGTGCTGCGGCTGTGAAACGGGGTTTTGTTGTGTTCCGGTGGATATATATTTGTTTGTGCCAGGCTGGGTGTACTGAGTGGTTGGCTGAATTCGTAAATAGGTTTTTTTTCCCAATTTTCCCTAAAATGAAATCCCAAGATTATTAATGGCTTTACGTAAAGTGAAGCTAATGAAAGAGTTCTGAAGCGTGATGCGTGCTAAGCAGACGGGTTCCTTAAGGAACGAAAGCATGTTAGAAAAACTTGTTTGAAAGAAGAGTAAGGGAGAGGGAGAGGGAGAGGAGAGGGACGGATATATATATATATACATTATGTATATATACATATATATACATACATACATACATATTATATATGAACATATATGTATATATAAACATATATATATATATATATATATATATATATATATATATATATATGTATATATATATATCAACATATTTAGATATATATATTTATATATAAATATATATAAACACACACACACACACACACACACACACACACACACACACACACACACACACACACACACACACACACACACACACACACACACACACACACACACATCCGTTAGACTACGTTTCTCTCCCAGGAGTGGAGCATTGGAAGGGGTCTCTCTCTCTCAGGCTGTATTCACGCCACACCCCTCTGTCATCGGTTTCCTCCAGCCATGGCCATCCATCACACTATACGCCTCATCGCACTTGCGGGCTCAGCCTCTGTATTATTCCTCTCTTTTTTTCCCCGAGGTCGAAGCTTTGCTCCCGGGTGACAGTGTGGCTTTGTTACCCTTTTCAGCAACGCAACGCTGACGAAAACAGACTAGTCAAGAGCTTGCATATGGGAAAAAGTGACTCAAGTGCTGGATGGGCTAAGTGGTAGGCGATTCGGAGACGCACGCCTCTTTCTTGACTCCTCCCGCCTCTTTCTTGACTCCTCCCGCCTCAAAGCCTCGCATTGAGACCACGCCCCCCCCCCTCCCCCCACTCGTCCAAATGCGTTCGGAGGTCCTTTTCGCCTCACGCACGACATGTTTCCCTTTCCTCACTCTTTCGCACTTCCGTCATATGCTCTCAGTTTTGTCTGAATTATTACCAAATGTACTGATTTACCGACGTCTTTTTAGTTTTTTTTCTTCTTTGGTAAGTTGCTTACTTATTCGCTTATTTATACAGTCTTTTGTTATGATCTCGATACAGTAAATTTTATGAGGCGCAAGAGAAGAGGTTGCATGCACAATGGCTCTTTGTGGCGATTATTAGAGCAAAAAGTGTGGTGATCACAGGGAGGCAGATGGTGATTGTGGTGTGTGGCGGGAGGGGTGGGCTGAGGTTGCGCTGGGGTGGGGGGCTTGACAGTCTCTCATAACTGTCATGTCACGTAATAGTTTGCACTGCATAGTCATCATTTCTTACACGATTTTCCTTTTGCCATTTTGTTCCTTCGTGGATTTGGTTTGTCGAATGATATTTTGAAGGTGTATTACGAAGTGTTAAGTTGTGATTCCATCCCGGTTGTATTGTTATGCCCTGTTAAGTTTTTGCGCATTGTTTGATGACATATTCTTTGCATTACGCAGCGAATTTACTCTTTGCCGTTTGCCCGTTGTTCGTCTCGGCTAATGATTATTCTTTGAAAGCAATGTTAATAGTTCATGAACAGCTCTCTTAGTATTCTCTGCCATAACAATGGATCGCTGCCTTTAAAGGGTAAATAAGCTTGTTGGCTCTACAGTGGTCGCATCATCATTGCGCATAATGTATAGATACATTATGCATCCCTATTACTGACTGCTAATTGATTTGTCCTGATGACTCATCGATTCATAAGTGTCTGGGAAACGAAAATTTACGATGGTTTGTTTATTGAGGAAATGCACGATGTTAGTGCCTTCGCTTTTTATTTGCCGTCGTTATTACTCGGGCTAGTGAATGTCGTGTTTACCTTGTCGCTTCCTGGAACGCACAAAAGGTCCGGTGAACAATTCGGGCGTTCACGGAGCTGAAATATGGACATGGAGATCTGGCTTAATCACGTCTGTTTATACGGCAAATGAGGGTTTTTTGTGTTTTTTTTCTCGGCGGAATGAAGTTTATTCGCCGTCAGCATCTACTTCCAGACACATATGGACGGTTGCAGGCTTAAGCACACGTTCCAGACTTAATCAGGCTGGCTAAAGGAGGGTTAGGGGGGGAGGGGGTGGGGGGGACGAGTTGGAGAGAGAGGCACGTGGAGGGGATGGAAGAGTCGGTGATGGAGATTTTAAAAGAAAGTATTATTGTGATACTGTTCTCTCTCTCTCTCTCTATTCTTTCTCTATTCTTCTGTCTATCTTTCTGTCTGTTCCTCTTTTTCCTCTTCCTCCCCTTCCCTCTCCTCCTCCCCTTCCTCTTCTTCTTCCTCTTCCTCTTCCTCCTCCTCCTGCTCTTCATCCTCCCGGGTAAGATCATTCCATCGGCGAGAGATTGATGAGGTTGCGAGGTTTACCGAGAAGGGCGAATATTGCGATAAAGCTCGGTCATGTTGGCATATTGATCGACCCGGACTGGAGGGCGGCTTCGGAAGGGCATTTCAGCGCGGGAGGGAGGGAAGGGAGAGAGAGAAAGAGGGAGGGAGAGAGAGAAAGAGGGAGGGAGAGAGAGAAAGAGGGAGGGAGAGAGAGAAAGAGGGAGGGAGAGAGAGAAAGAGGGAGAGAGAGAGAGAGAGAGAGAGAGAGAGGGAGAGAGAGAGAGAGAGAGAGAGAGAGAGAGAGAGAGAGAGAGAGAGAGAGAGAGAGAGAGAGAGAGAGAGTGAGAGGAGAGAGTGAGAGGAGAGAGTGAGAGGAGAGAGTGAGAGGAGAGAGTGAGAGGAGAGAGAGAGAGAGAGAGAGAGAGAGAGAGAGAGAGAGAGAGAGAGAGAGAGAGAGAGAGAGAGAGAGAGAGAGAGAGAGAGAGAGAGAGAGAGAGAGAGAGAGAGATGGAAGGGCCTGACAGAGGGGATGGATTCATGTCTATGGATTTGTTTTTATACTAATTTTATTTTTCTCAATTCTTCTTTGTTAGTTCCAGTCTGGATTTACATTAACTATTCATCTTTCCAAGGTTTTATTGCATTATATTTTGTGGTCATGTGAACATCTAGGTCTCGGCTCATGAACGTTGCTGTTGCGCTGCTAATTATGCTAATGAGGGAGACGTTGATAACCTTAATTTCATTGGAGACAGTAACGACTCGGTCGGTAATTATTTGAGTGTAGTTACAGTTCAAGGATGTGGTGATACATGTTCAGTACACACACACACACACACACACACACACACACACACACACACACACACACACACACACACACACACACACACACACACACACACACACACACACACACACACACACACACACACACACACACACACACACACACAGACACACACACACACACACACACACACACAGACACACACACAGACACACACACACACACAGACACACACAGACACACACACACACACACACACACACACACACACACACACACACACACACACACACACACACACACACACACACACACACACACACACACACACACACACACACACACGTATAGGTTGACAAGTAAGCAGACAATTACGAAGACCCTGGGGTAAACAGGAAAGCGCGCAACGCAGTTTGCTTGACAGATAACATATTTTTCCTCCAATATTAGGTGTTTATATAATCGGGTATGTATAACTGGTATAAAACTTGCCTCGGCGGACAGCTCGGCTTACAAACCTGCTGGCCAGTCGCTTTCCACCTGCAACACCGCCCTGCAATTGTGACCGAACTTGTGTTTGTTGGGTTGTCGGGGAGTGATTTTTGCCCGAGATCGAAAAGCGAGCTCTAAATTCGCGCTTTGTTGCAATTGAAAGGATCGTGCGTTCGGTCTAATCTTTTTTTGTCTGTCGATTCCCTTGCATTATTGTCGACAGAGAAAGAAAGAGAGGAATACGGAGAGGAATTGGCCGCAAATGGACCGTAATAACTCGAGGGTTCAAAGTTGGCCCCCTCTTGCAACTTTGCGCTTGTTAGACTTTCCTTTTTTGTGTCCAGTCTGCATCTCAATACTTACAACTTTGCACAAGTTCCTTAATGGTTCTTAATTCAACAAGTTTAAGGGGGGTGGGTGGGTTGGTGGGGTGAGGTGGGTTTCGATGTTTTTCTTGGCCGCCTTATCATTGTTGGAACTCATTTCCCTGTTCAGTAATGGATGGAAGTGAAGTGAGATTTAGCCGCGTGGATAATAATGATTGGTTATGGATATTTCGACGTCACTCTGCTTTTCTGGAAATATTTCGCTTGAAATACTTTTTTAGAAAGGTTCTCCGAAGGCTTTTGGAAGCGTTCGTGCTCGAGGTCTTATTAGCATATGATGGAAGTTTGGGAATTTGAAGCATTTACAAGGCGTATTTTGTGGAAAATCATAGTTTTTATGAGGGTATTTCATGGCTACTTCTTTCTCTCTCTCTCTCTCTGTCTCTCTCTCTCTCTCTCTCTCTCTCTCTCTCTCTCTCTCTCTCTCTCTCTCTCTCTCTCTCTCTCTCATTCTGCTTCTGTGCCGTCTTGAGACGTCTAAAGCCCTGGGGAATTTATGTTGAAAGATTTACAGTGGTGTCCTTTGGCAGTGATCAATACCGCAGTGATTGATCGGGTAGTGCTTTTGCTTTTGGGGAGTCACTGGCGGAGACATTTACTTGGCGATCGATGCCCAAGGCTAATCCTTCCCTTTGCCTCTCCCTCTCTCCCTACCCCCCTTCTCCCTGCCCCCCTCGCTGGCTGCTTTCCTTATTAACCATTGGCTTCATTTATACGCCCTTTGCCTGAGTCCGCTACACAGCTCCCTATCGAATCAGCATGAAGGATCACATCACGCATCCGGCGCTGTCGTTTCGAGAGATGGGACGGCTGTGACGGCTGTGCTTGGGGCGTCCTTTGATCGATAAAGGGTACCGCAGGGCTAAGGCATTGGCATTACTCGAGATTTTCCAATCGATGTAGAAGATAATAATCCCTGGAAAAACCTTGATATTTGTCACAGCATTTACATCACGTGTAAATACCAACAATGATAGACAACTCTGAAACGCAGTTGTTATGTGTCTCGCCACCTAAGTCACCGATAAGCGGGAAATAAAATGATACACTGATTTTGAAATCTTGCAGCTTGTACGGTTGCACTTGGGTGGGACTGCAACTGGAACCGAAGTGTGTATTTCTCAACCAAAATGTAATATCTCTGTCCGGACTTTGGCTGGAGTAAAGCAATATTAGCCTGACATTAATAAGATATAAATATTACACATCGCTCATAAATAATGTACCAATTTGAAAATTCATTACAAGTGAATCAAGGCTACTACCTTCACACATCCAAAATGGTGGTGTATATGCATGGAGAGAGAGAGAAATAGAGAGAGAGATAGAGATAGAGAGAGCGGACCGAAGGAAAAAAACAACGTAACAGGGAGTGAGATACATCGTATGACGGAAATACGTCGGCCAATCATTCTGTTGTGTAAATGAAAAAGGGTATCCAGCCTGATTAGGAATGGTTTTATTGGTTACATACACAAGACATGGATTACTTAAAACGAAATCGAATAAAACACATCACGTTATATACGGTTTTATATTCCTTTGTTAATGTACTGCGGTACATGTACAGGGGCATATTAATATAGGTCTATTACTTGGCACTATAGATCATATTCTCTCTCTCTCTCCCTCTCCCTCTCCCTCTCCCTCTCCCTCCCTCCCTCTCCTCTCTCTCCTCCTCTCTCCTCTCCTCCTCTCTCTCTCTCTCTCTCCCCCCTCTCCTCTCTCTCCTCCTCTCTCCTCCTCTCTTCCTCTCTCTCTCTCTCTCCTCTCTCTCTCCTCTCTCTCTCTCCTCTCTCTTCTCTCTCTCTCTCTCTCTCTCTCTCTCTCTCTCTCTCTCTCTCTCGTCTCCCTCTCTCTCCTCTCTCTCTCTCCCTCTTTCCCTTCCCTTCCCCCCTCTATCTATCTATCTATCTATCTATCTATCTATCTATCTATTTATCTATTTATCTCCCTCTCTCCCTCCCTCCCTCCATCTCTCTCTCTCTCTCTCCATCCCTCTTTCTCCCTCTCCCTCTCCCTCTCCCTCTCCCTCTCCCTCTCCCTCTCATTCTCTCCCTTTCTCCCTCTCACTCATTCACTCATTCACTCACTCACTCACTCACTCACTCACTCACTCACTCCCCCCCTCCCCTCCGTTTGTAAGTCTATCTATTTAGGATTTATCTGTGTGTTTGGACGTGTGAGTAAATGTGTGCTTGGATATTTGTGCGCTCGCCCGAATGTGTTTGTGTGAGTGTTAGCGTCACACACACATGCAAAACAAACACTCAATTCAAGCATTTTCTCCCTGTCCTCTCTCCCTCTTCCCACGGATTATAGTTTTTGCAATTGATCGCCACATTGAAATTCCACAAAAAGACAAAAAAGAAAAAAATACCGGATTGTGTTTGCACAAAGCTCTTTTCATGCAAGTGCCATGCATTATATAAACCGGGATGATTCTTTGTCAAATATTGCGAGATACCATGCGGGGATTTTTTCCCTTTAGTGAGGACATGTGTAGAAAGTGGTTTAAATTGTCCAAAAGTGGGAGCGACTTTCAAAAATAGGGGAAGAAAAGAGGAAACAAAACAAGCCAGGAGGGGAAAAGAAGAAGAAAAAGACGAATAAAAAGAAATTAGAATTGGGAGAGAGATTAATGGATGGGCTTCATGGCACACGCTCCTAGAGGGCTGTTGTGTTTTAGAAACTCTTAGGAGATTATACTGGCGAGGGAGAAGGGACGAAGGAAGGAGAACGGGGGGGGGGGGCGATTGTGTGCATTACAATTGCGTGAAAATACATCTCGGACACAATTCTCCTTTTGGCAGAATTGTGTGCTTTCTTTTGACATTTGTGCCCAATGCCTTTTGAGACAATGGTGCATTGCGCTGATATTGTGAGTGTGCCTGTAAGAAAAGCGAGTTTCTTTTTTTGTTTGTTTGTTTTCATTCAGCTTATAAGTCTTGAATGAAGACGGCCAGCACGTGTGTGGTCTTAATAAAGAACTTCGGGGAACTCTGTCAAGATGATAATTGCGGTGTTTCTTTCTCGGTTGGAGGTTATTTACCAACGAGTATTCTGATGTTTATGAACTACAACAAAGAGCAGAGAAAGAGATGGGTGGCGGAAACGGAATATTTGGGTCACAGGCAACCCGCCACCAGCGAACCGGAACACCTGCTTGGATGGCTTGAGGTAATGGCGTGACCTCAGAGCCATCTGGTCACCCGCCTCCCCCCTTTTTTCTTTCTTTTTTTCTACCACAAATTTCCTCTTTCTCCCCCATATCTCCCTCCCCTTTTCCTCCTCTCCCTCTTGCCTCTCTTTCTTCTTCCCTTTTCCCTTCCCCCTTTCCCTTCCCCCTTTCCCTTCCCCCTTTCCCTTTCCTCTTCCCCTTCCCATACCTCTTCCCCTAACCCTCCCCCTCTTCCTATTCCCCTTCCACTGACCCATCCCCTCTTCCCATTCCTCTTCCCCTAACCCTCCCCCCTTCCCCCTTTCCCCCCTCTTCACCTAACCCATCCTCCCTTCCCTTTCCTCTTCCTCTAATCCTTTTTCTCCTCTTCCGCCAAAGGACCGACTCTGTTTCCCTTTTCCCTTCTTCCTCTTAATCCTTTTCCTCATTCTGCTTTATTAATTGCTCTCTCTTCCTGTTTGTACACTGTAGGTCCTTAATTGTATTCAGCTTTTTGTGGAAGTAATGAAGCATACCGGGACTTATAACTTTAAAATGAATTCTCCTCCACCACCTCCTCCTCCTCCTCCTCCTCCTCGACATCACCATCACCATCACCTTCATCATCATCACCATCCTCATCACCTCAATCACCATCATCACCACCACCATAATCATCATCATCATCATCACCAACACCTTAATCACCATCCTCATCACCTTAATCACCATCATCACCATCACCTTAATCATCATCATCACCATCCTCATCACCTCAATCACCATCATCACCATCACCTTAATCACCATCATCACCATCCTCATCACCTCAATCACCATCATCACCACCACCTTAATCACCATCATCACTATCCTCATCACCTTAATCACCATCATCATCATCATGATCATTACCATCACCACCTTAATCACCATCATCATCACCATCATCACCAATCGTCGCAATCAATCAGAAATCATCAATCATTCTCATCCCATAGCCTTATACTCTTCATTCGCGTCCACCTCCCTCACTCTCTCTATCTATCCCTCTCTTTCCGTTCCTTCTTCATCTTCCCTCCCTCCCTTCCTCCCTCCCTCCCTCCCTCCCTCCCTCCCTCCCTCCCTCCCTCGCTCACTCTGTCTCCCCTCCCCCTCTCTCCCTCACTCTACCCCCCTCTCCCTCCCCCCGGCGCATAGTGGCTCTATAATGTGTTTAGCGGCGGTGAGTGTATCGATCAAGCGGCCATTACATTCATTACTGGCGGTTGTTTACAGATTGTGCTCGCGGTTCGAAGACAGAAGGAGAAGATGGAATGGGAGGGAGAGGGAGAGCAAGAATGAGAGGAAGGGAGGGGGGAGGGAGAAAGGGAGGGAGGAAGGGAGAGAGGAAGGGAGGTAGGTAGGGATGGAGGAAGGGAGGAAGGAAGGAAGGAAGGAAGGGAGGGAGGGAGGGAGGGAGGGAGGGAGGGAGG
Source organism: Penaeus japonicus (assembly GCF_977035675.1). Taxonomy (NCBI): domain Eukaryota; kingdom Metazoa; phylum Arthropoda; class Malacostraca; order Decapoda; family Penaeidae; genus Penaeus; species Penaeus japonicus. Next base: position 21,258,053 of record NW_028234410.1, read on the forward strand.
GAGGGAGAGAGGAAGGCAGGGAGGAAGGCAGGGAGACAGAGAGAGAGAGAGAGAGAGAGAGAGAGAGAGAGAGAGAGAGAGAGAGAGAGAGAGAGAGAGAGAGAGAGAGAGAGAGAGAGAGAAAGCCCTAAAGAAAGCAAAGAACGAAGGGGGGTCAGTGCTCCCTTACCCCCTCCCATCCCTCTGGTCTCATTAGGAGCCATTATCACCTTCCCATCGGTCTTTGTGCCAGTACGTTTTCATTTGTTGCTGTTAGTAGTGCTGGTGCGGCTGTCGCTGTTTTTATTACTATGGGAGCCATTTTCGTTTTTGTGTAGTTATTTCACGTACAAATGTTCATAGATATTTTTTTGGATTTTATATATATATATATATATATATATATATATATATATATAAATATATATATATGTTATTTTTTCATTTTGTTCTATTGATTACGTATTGTTTTGTAATATTTATATTTGAGAAATAGATCCATGTTTTCAATTTATAGATCGCTGTTTTTAATTTATTTTTGGTTTTCATTATTGATCTCTAATATTTCTCCATTTGCCTCGATACGTGCGCCGTGGTATATGCACTGTCGCTATAAATACGCCATTGCCCATGTAACATATAGTTTGACAAATAAGAGGTGAGAGAAGAGAGGAGAGGAGAGGAGAGGAGAGGAGAGGAGAGAGGAGAGAGGAGAGGAGTGAGGAGAGGAGTGAGGAAGAAGAGAGAGGAGAAGAGAAGAGAAGAGAAGAGAGGAAAGAGATGAGAAAGAGATAGAGAGATAGAGAGATTGCTTTATGTGTATGTTGTGGGGCTTGTAGGGGCCTGCGCGTGCGTGTACTGTGTGGTTATAAGGCCTTCATAATGCCTAGTGTGGATGTGATGTAATGGCAGTGATGAGGACGGGGTCTGGTGTTATGAAGGGGGCGACCGGAGGGAGGTGTCCTCGTGGGATGTGGTTAATGGGGCGCCGATGGTGAGATATAGTGTGCGGACGCGCGGCCACTGTAGCATGAGAAGATGGAGCGCCGAGTGGGAAGAGTATGGTGTGTAACGGAGGAGCAGGTGACTTGGAATGGCGGTGGTGTGGAATCAGGTGTAGAAGGGGGAGCAAGACGTGACGTCAGAGGTGGTGTGACGTGGGAGATTAGACGTGGGAAGACGGAGAAACGAGCACGAGAGAGAAAAATCCAAAGACGAAATTTCAGAAAGGAATGAATTATTGAAAGACGGCGAGTAGATCGAAGAATTGATGCTTGCAAAGAAGTGATAATACTTCGCCCACAGATTTCCCGGCGGCGTGGCATCATCGATCCGGGTGTTTATTACGTGATTTAAATAGTATGTCCCATGGCATTCACCGTTAGAATAGAGATGTAACTTTAACAAGGTGATTATTTGCATCGATTTTCACCTTAGCTGAAGTTGGAAATGGCTTTTCGAGATTCAAGGATATTTATTTCGAGGCTCCGAGTAGTTGCCGGAGTGGATGTCGCACTCGAAGAAAATGTAATTCAAACAGGATTGATATTGATTGCAAACTGGAAAGGTTATTGATATCATCTGTGTGGGGAAGAGCGCTGGTACGAGCAGGTGAATGCCGGATCAGCGCATTGCTCAATATTGAATGACGCCTTCCCTAATGGCCCTGGCAGTGCCTACGTTGTCGTTTTTTCTCCCTCTTCGTCGTCTGTTGCATGCCAGGAAAGCTATGACACGGCGTTTGGGTGATTCGCCAAAGCTTGTGTATTATGCAACTAAAGCTGGTGATGCTCCCCTTTGAATGTCGCGACCTTCAGGGTATATTTAGAGTCATTACATTTTTTTTTCTTGTTAGCTCTTTCTGTTTCCTATTTTCCCTCCTTCTCCTCCAATTCCTCCTCTTCCTCTTCTTTCTTCTTCTCCTTCACCTAGTTCTCCCTTTCTCCTTTTTGTTTTCCTTCTCCTTCTTCCTCTTCTCCTTCACCCTCTTTTTCTCCTTGCCCTTGTTATTGTACTTGTCCCTCTCCTCCTTTTCTCCTTGTCCCTCTTGTTTTACTCCTCCTCCTCCTCTTCCACCACTTCCATTTCCACTTCCACCTCCTCCTCTACTTCCTCCTCCAACTCTTCTTCCTACCTCCACCTTCCCCCATCCTCTACCCCCGCCCTCCCCCTCCTCCCCCTCCTCCACCTCCTCCTCTTTCTCCTCCCCCCACACCTCCACCTCCTACACCACCTCCTCCACCACCATCTCCTCCCACCTCCACCTCCTCCACCTCCATCTCAACGTCCACCTCCTCCTTCCTCCCCCACTCCCCCCCTTTCTCCATCCCCCTCCGTCGCCCTCCCACCCCCTTTCCCCTCCGTCGCCCTCCCACCCCCTTCCCCGTTAAGTTAAGTTAGCCATGTCACTCAGGCATGATGTGTCAACTATTTATAGCTTACGTATGGAAGTCTTTCAAGTCGGTGCTCGTTGCTGCCACCTTCGCCCCTCTCCGCCGAGCTTTGTCACTTCGAGTGCTGTGTGTATTGTGCTTGTGAGGTTGCATGTGTGTGTGTGTTTATTTGTGTTTGTGTGTGAATGTATCTTTATGGAGTTATAGGTATGGGGGATGTATGTTTATGTGTAGGTATGTCTGTGCTTGTATTTGTGTATGTGTGCAAAATTTTAAAAAAGGAAGGAAGGAGCTCATGTATACCTGCTCGTGCCACCTCTTACTACTCCTCTTTCACCTACTCCTCCGTCTCCTCATCTTCTTCCTCTTCCTCTTCATCTGTCTCCTCCTCCTCCTCCTATACCTCTTCATCTTCCGTCTCCTCCTCCACCTCCTCCTTTTCCTCTTCCTTCTCCTCCTCCTCCTCCTCCTCCTTTTCCTCCTCCTCCTTTTCCTCCTCCTCCTCCTCCTCCTCCTCCTCCTCCTCCTTATTTTCCTCTTCCTCCGTCTCCTCCTCCTCTTCCTCTTCCTCCGTCTCCTCCTCCTCCTTTTCCTTCGTCTCCTCCTCCTCCTCCTCTTTCTCTTTCGTCACCTCTTATTCCTCCTCCACCTTTCCCTCCTCCCCCTCCACCTTTTTCTCCTCCTCCTCCTTCTCCCCTCCACCTTTTCCTCCTCATTCTCTCTCTCAACCTCTTCCTCCTCCTCCCCCCCTCTTTCTCTCGAGGTCAGCTTACGGTTCTCGATGTCATTAGGTTGAGAGATGGCGAAGGAGATTGGAGAAAGAAGAAGAAAAGGGAATTGAGAGAAGAATATAGTTATAGAAGAGAAGGCAAGGGAGGATGAGAGGGCGGAGAAGGGTGCACAAGAGTTAATTTCTTTGGCTTCTGTTGCTAGGTTTCTGTGGGTGTGCGACGACCCACTCCCCCCACCTCCCCCCTTACCGCTGCTCCGCCATATTTTTACCTCCCCCCATTATGTAAATAGATACTTCGACTCCCGTCCATTTTGACTTCGAGCTTTCTTCTGTTTTTTTCACTCACTTTTAGGTTATGTTGAGTTCTTTTGGGTTCTGTTGTATCCTTTCGTCGCCGGATATTTCTTCTCTTCTTGTTCGCACCTTTTCACCGTTGGCTAAGTCGCTCAGTCGTTATCTCGAGTTTCTTCTTCTTCACACTGTTTCCAGTAGGCCGCATCCCCCCACCCCCCTTTACCCACCTACTTCGCCTTTCAGCGTGAAGTGGGTTGGCAATCAGCTGGTCGCGCGGGGAGGGTCTCCCATGCAGTAGGTCACGGCCAGGGTTCGCTGCAACGTGAGAGACTTTGCTGTGCGGTTGGGGCTGGGGCCTCGGGGAACGAGAGAGAGAAATTATGTGTATATACACACACATGCAAAGATTATGGGAAAGCTGCTGGGAGTTCCGATGACTTGGCTTTAGATGTTATGTAGTGAATGTTATGACTATGTGCCCGTGATGTTTTAAATTCTTTTCTTTGGCGTCATCGCTGTAACCTCTTTCAGAGCTCATTAGATATAGCCAAAGGGAATTATTGTTATGATATTTCTCTCTATCTAAGCGTGGAGATTTAATTGGGATATTTTCATTCTTTCAGGTACGGTTTGGCTGGAGAAGCAGACGGCGAAACATCGATAGCGGATCTCGCTCTAGGGACGTTTCCTGACGGAGCTGCAGAGTAAAGGAAAATAGATTTAGTAGAGAAATTTATGTGCGCGTGTGTGTGTGTGTGTGTGTGTGTGCCTATGTCTATGTGTTTGTGTGTCTGTGTGTTTGTATGTATGTATGTGCATGTGTGTATTCTGCAAATAGACGGCATTGGAGGGTGGAATGCAAGTTATTTTAGGACGCACATCTTTTAGGATTAACAGCATTTCAACTACAGGCTTTCGTGTAAATTATGAAGTAGAATCGCAGATCCACTGCGTCATGGTCTGAGCGACAGCCGCGAACGACCCTGCCTTCGACCGGGCGCCCTCCACCGCCGCGGATTGCAAGGCGCGCGGGGCGAACTTGATCCGACATGACAGTTGGCTTCCGGCGGTAACTGGTGCTAGGCAGAAGGCTTGGTGTGTGTGTGTTTGTGTGTGTCTGTGTTTGCGTGCATGCGTGCGTGCACTGGCACTTTGTAGCGAAAAGATCGATCCACATTGCCTTGAATGGCGATTACAGGGGTCGAGGAGGGTCAAGGAGGGTGGGGCTCTGGTGGGGGTAGGGGTGGGAAGGAATTGTGTGTCAAGGTCAGCAATGGTAATGCAGTTCTGTTTTCGTTTTCACGAGTCAGTTACTGATAGCCGTTGTCTCGGGGGAGGGGGGGGGGTGATTGCGTCTGATTATACATATCACCTCACCACTCTCCCCATATTAATGTTGACTTTCACTTCTTCAATTGCTCTCTTTATTATCTTATTCCTTCGTTCTTTATATATCCCCCTCATCATCCTGTACTGTTGCTATATACTCTCCTCCCTTCATCATCTTGCCCCTCTCTTTATCTCTTCTTTTCTACCCTTCCGGCTTTCTCTTCCGGCCCTTCCTTCCGCGCAACCCTTTCACTTCCTCCGGACTCTCGCTGCCCTGGACTGCGAGCGGCCGCCTTTCCCCCGCGCGGACGCCGGACGTCGCCCTCGCCCCTGTTGAACTGGCGGTACGGTCGTCCTTCTGCTCGGGCGTGACTCGCTCTTGTGACAGGAGGCTGGCCAGCTGTTGTTCTTCCTTCTCCTCTCCTTCCGACTTGCTTCTTCTCTCTCTCTCTCTCTCTCTCTCTCTCTCAATCTCTTCCTTCCTTCCTTTCCCCTCCCACCCCCCTCCTCTCTTCTGTCCCTTTCAGCCCTCCCTACTTCCCCCCTCCCCCCCTCCCTCCTCCTCCTCCTCCTCCTCCTCCTCCTCCTCCTCCTCCTCCTCCTCCTCCTCCTCCTCCTCCTTCTCCTCTGCCTCCTGCTCCGCCTTCTCCTCCTACTCCTTCTCCTACTCATTTTCCCTCTTCCCCCCCTCCTCCTCTTTCCTCTTTCTCCTCCTCTTCCCTCCTTCTCCTCCTACCTCAAGCCCTCTCCTACCACCTCCTCCCGTTTCACCCCCCCCCTCCTTGCACATTGCACTGCCAGGTCTTCCCTCTGCTGTGCTTGGCCTCCCTCTTTCGTCCACGCCCGTTTCTGTGTGTTTCCTGCGTTGGTCGCCCCTTTGCAGATGTTGCATGTAAAACAATAAGCATGCGTTCCCAGAGAGCCGGAACAGGGTGAATGGCAGACACGAAATGCAACTGGTGTTATGTTGTGGTGGTGGTGGTTCTGAGACTGTTTTGGATTTTATCTTTAATTTATACTCTTAATCTCAATAACATTGCTACCGCATTTGGTAATGTTGGCAATACTACCTCTCTTTGTTAGGTTTGGTTCTGCTCCTACTTTTAACTCTTTTCCTCCTCTTCTTCTTCTTCTTCTTCTTCTTCTTCTTCTATTGTCTCCTCATCCTCCACCTTCTCCTCCTCCACCGCCTCTATCATTATCTCAATCTCCTCCATGTCGTTGTCCTCTTCTCCTTTCGCTTCGCTCTGCTTCTCCTTCTCCCCACTTCCTCCTCCATTTAACACTACCACTTTTATTGTATTATTGAATATAAAGCATTATTTAACCGCCACCCCCTCCATATCGCCCATCTTCCGAAAAGAAACAGCAACAGCACAAGCGTCCGAGGTTGAAATGTGAAAATTGACCTCCGACGCCCCCCATTTGGAGGTTTGAACTTCCTCGCGTGATGCTCCGTTTGCGGGAAGGATGACCTTCCTTGGGATGAGTTCTGTGACCTTTCCTGGTCGAGATGGTGACCTTTCCGTCGGCCTTTCCAGAGAGGCGACCTTTTCGGAGACCGTTTGGCGTTGTGGTGCACTCAGCTTCGTCGTATCTCGGGTGTGCGGGTTCCTGTTTCCGTGATTCTTTAAGAATAGATTTATTCGTTTCGCGTTTTTGAGGCGTTTATTTATAGCACCTTTGTGTGTGTATATGTATGTATGCATGTATGTATGCATGCGAGCGAATCTGTTTGTGTGGGGAAGCGTGACCGCACATCTGTTACTTGGTAAAGAGAAACGTGACCTTGTCTTTAGCGGGGAGAGTGTGCTGATAAAAAAATATATATAAATACAGTCAAAACATACAAAACCCCACACACATACACGGATAGAGGTAGAGGGAGAGAGAGAGGGGGGGAGGGAGAGGGAGACGGAGAGGGAGGGGGAGAGAGAGGGAGAGAGAAAGAAAGAAAGAAAGAAAACAAAGAAAGAAATAAAGAGAGAGCGAGATAAGGGGTATGTGTTTACAGTCTTTTCATGTTAATAAGGTGACGTTGAGTCAACAGCTGCCATTTAGACTTACACAATCTGGTGTTATCGTGTTGCTGTAATAAAAATCCGCTGGTGGACCAAATATAGACTATCATTTAGCATCAGCACAGCGCTCAGACCCTTTCTGGAATCATGTGCAGTAATTTTTTGCGCTTGTATTTTGGCGTTTTACTAAAAGTATATTTTTTCATACGGTCACATGTAATTTCTTTGATTGTTCATCGTTTGCCTGCAACAAGTAATTCGTTGCCGTGTGATATCTGAAAATCTTTACGAGCTTTTATTCCCCTGACTCTCAAAGAATCAACGAGTCGCTCTCCAATCTTCATACGAAGTTAAAGTATCCAAAGCAATTCACATGCATATGGATATCGTCGTTTCCTTGAAGGCAACGCTGGTGTGTCTAGAAATTCCAATTGCAATATCGAGGTGTCCGGTATCATCAGCCAGAAAAGGTACGACGCAGGCGGCCTTGTGGCTCGTGACGTCACGGCCTGTGCGCGCGCCTCCCGTTCTCCACTTGTTTACACTGACCGACCGCTATGATTCAGCCGCACGCGTCGCCGCAGCGGTTGTGCGACTTCTGTACCGCGGTCGTCTTCTGGGTATCCTGCTTGCAAGTCTGGGAAGGGAGGTCATGCGCGGGGCACAGGTGGAGGGAGGAGGAATTGGACAAGGTGGGGGGGGGGGAGTAGTGGAAGAGTAGGGGGGAAAATGGGAATAAAAATGGAGAAGGGGAAGGAGAAGGAGAAGGAGGAGAAGGGAGAAGGGGAAGGAAAAGGTAAAGTAAAAGATTATAAAGATAAAGTTAACAATAAAAATAAAAAAAAGAAAGGAAGAAGACGAAAAAGGGAAAGGAGGAGGAGAAGAAGAAGTAGATCATGATGAAGATTAACATCAGCATCATCAATCGCAGCAAGAGCTAGGCTTCGCTTCCATCTTTTATTCAATAGAATCTGCTTCTTGTTCGTCACGCATCAGCCTCTTAATGCGATGCCACCGGCGAAGGAAGCAGTGTGGGGGTTGACATCGCAGTCTCTCCCTCGCAACGTAAGGTCTACGGCACCGGAATGGCCACGGATTTTCCATCGTGCAGTCCGTCGTGCGAGCAGCTGGGAAGTTATCGCAAGGGAATAAGAAAAAAACTGAATTCTGATCTCAGGCTTGAAGGAAAGGTGAAAACGAGGGCCACGCCCGCCCACGCCCATGCGACCTCTGCCCTTACGTTATCTTTATCTCTCTTCTTTTTCTTCCTCCTCCTCATTCTCCTCGTCCTCTTCCTCCTTCTCCTCCTCCTCCTCCTCCTCTTCTTCCTCCTCCTCCTCCTCCTCCTCCTCCTCCTCCTCCTCCCGTAAGGGGATTTTTTCATAGGAAGAAATGGCACTTAATACGTGAGTATTGCATGTCATCGTGTGATCGATGTGTCTTTTTATGTAGCGTTGTTATTAATCATATCGTGTGGTCTCGGGGAAAACCTGTCATTGACACAGTCCTTAGAGCGTCATCCTCTCCTGACATGTGGAGTGAAGCCAAAACAGCACTTACTTGCGCACGTCAGAGATAGCGAGTCCAATAGAAAAAGTTTCGTAAGAAAAAGACATTTTACGTCACATCAGCACGCACATCCATGGCTTTGAAGGGTAGCCATGACAACAAGGTCTTCAGAAGTGTATCGTTAACACCAACGCCTGGTCAGTTAGTTGTAGGAAGGACAGGTGTCACTGATGGCCCACGATAGATAAGGGAATAGACAACCGAACTAGGGACACGTTGATGAGACTCACGAAGTGGGCGTAGGTCAGTGTCGACCGGACGGCGGCCTAGGGAAGGTCATTAGGCCGCGGGTCAGTCGGCCGAAACAATTGGATTGCATTTCGAGGTCTTTTTTTATACTCCCGACACGGCCGTTGGAGGCGGTCGAGAGAATCGGTTTTATTTATTTATTTTCATTGGGATGGATTTGTATGCTACTTGTTTTAATGCCCTACTGCCCGTGAGATCTCTTTGGAGGTGGGAAAGAGGAGGAAGGAGTGAGTGACCGACTGAGCTCGAGGAGGAAGAAACAGATAAGGATTGGAAGTGAGAATAAAGGGGAGAGTTATGATGTATACACGTATATTTGAACTAAGTTCATTGCGACAGATAGAGACAAAGTTATGAAGGAGACTTGATATCTTTAACGCTGCATGAAATGTATTTGACGCGTTTCGAGGGGAATCTTCATCAGAAATACATGTATTTTGAAACTTGTCAAATACATCGCTTGCGTTGTTAAAGATACTCAGTCTCTATATATATATATATATATATATATATATATATATATATATATATATATATAATGTTATATATATATATATAGATATATAATGTTATATATATGTATTATATATATATTATATATATATATGTATTATATATATATATATATATATATATATATAATATTATATATATATATATCTATATATTTATATATATATATATATAAATATATATATATATATATTATATATTATAATATATATATTTATATATATATATATGTATATATATATATATATATATATATATATATATATGTATATATATACATATATATATATATATTTATTTATTTATTTATTTATTTATTTATTTATTTATATATGTATATATACATACTATATATATAATATATATACATATATTATATGTATGTATGTACACACACACACACACACACACACACACACACACACACACACACACACACACACACACACACACACACACACACACACACACATGTACATGTATTTTTATTTTCATTTGTATTTATATTTGCATATGTATATGTATATGCATATCTCTCTTTCTCACCCTCTCTATCTTTCTCACCCTCTCTCTCTCTTTCTCTCTCTCTTTCTCTCTCTCTCTCTCTCTCTCTCTCTCTCTCTCTCCCTCCCTCCCTCTCTCTCTCTCTCTCTCTCTCTCTCTCTCTCTCTCTCCCTCCCGTCTCCCCTCTCCCTCTCTTCTCTCCCCTTTCTCTCTCTCTCTCTCTCTCTCTCTCGCTCTCTCCTCTTCCTCTCTCATTCTCCTCTCTCTCTCTCTCTCTCCTCTCCGCCGCCTCTCTCTCTCTCCTCTCTACCCCCCCTCTCTCTCTCTCTCTCCTCTCCTCCCTCCCTCCCTCCCTCCCTCCCTCCCTCCCTCCCTCCCTCCCTCCCTCCCTCTTTCCCTCTCTCTCTTTCTCTCTTTCTCTCTTTCTCCCTCCCTCCCTCTCTCTTTCTCTCTCTCTCTCTCTCTCTCTCTCTCTCTCTCTCTCTCTCTCTCTCTCTCTCTCTCTCTCTCTCTCTCTCTCTCTCTCTCTCTCTCTCTCTCCCTCTTTCTCCCTCTTTCTCCCTCATCTGATATGCATGGCAAACCGATATCTATCTTACTTTCTCTTTCTTAAATCGACAAATATTTATCAGTATTAGTGTTGGCACATTTGATATCGAAGTATCCAATGGTATAATTTGTATTGACGAGTTTGATTCAATGCGATTTCCACTCATACTTTACGTTAGAATATGCTTTTTTTCTAAGACTGCAACCGACCGAGCAAAATGTGCAAATGAACAAGAATAGCCCAACCAGATGGAAGATTCGCAAGCTACACTGGCTGAAAAGAAAAGATAATCTGAACGTCAGGTACTCGAGATTTTTCTTATTGGTTCGGCGATATTGGTGAATAGAACATCACGCCGGAGATGGGATGATTTTTTTTTTCTTCTTCTTTTCCTATTTTTCTTTTTCGTTATTTTTTTTTCTTCTTCTTCTTCTTTGTCTTCTTTTTCTTCTGCTTGTTGTTATTCTGCTACTCCTTCATCACCTTTTTTTTCTTTTTCTTTTTCTTCTTCATATCCTTCATATTCTTATTATTCTGCTGCTCTTTGTTTTTCTTCAGACCCAAAAATAACTCCCTTCCGTTTGTGACGGATAGGTCCCTGTCACGCCATCCTGCCGTTACCTCTTGTCATGCACTCGGCGGAAGAGCTATCCGTCCCTCTGTCTGCAATAAATCAATAGCAGCATCAGTGTCTCCAGAGATATGCCGAAGGAGATTTTGCGGAGATACAGATGCTGCTCTCCTATTGTTCATTGCTGGGAGAAGCTTGTTTTTTTTGTTCGCAATTGCAGATGGCAGTAGCGGCGGCCAATGAGCAAG
>NW_028234410.1:21281505-21284005 GCF_977035675.1 Penaeus japonicus
CTTTCCCTCCTTCCCCTTCCCCTTCCCCTTCCCCTTCCCCTTCCCCTTCCCCTTCCCCTTCCCCTTCCCCTTCGGCACTACAGGGTCGTCGGCAGGGATGTTGTTCCCTCGGCAAGTGCTTGTCAAGCGCATTCACACCGCGGCAAACGTGGACCTTCAGCAGCCGAGAATGTGGCCGGCGCCGGAGCGAGGAATGATGCAGAGTAATTAATTAATTTCACTGCGATGTTACGGCCGCGAAGTTCCGATCGGCCCTAGGGCTACGCTCAACCTCCTGTGTTGTTTGGGTTGAGGGTGTGTTGGTAGTACTGTTATGGCGGAGGGAGTTTAATGGCTGGTTTGTTTGGTTCTCGTTTTTCTTTTCCTTTTTCTTATCTTCCTCCTCTCTATCTCGTTCTCTCTCCATTTTTCCCTTCCTTTTTCTTATCTTCCTTCTCTCTATCTCGTTCTCTCTCCATTTTTCCCTTCCTTCCTCCCTCCCCCGTCCCCCCTCTCTCTCTCTCTCTCTCTCTCTCTCTCTCTCTCTCTCTCTCTCTCTCTCTCTTCTCTCTCTCTCTCTCTCTCTCTCTCTCTCTCTCTCTCTCTCTCTCTCTCTCTCTCTCTCTCTCTCGCTCTCTCTCTCTCTCTCTCTCTCTCTCTCTCTCTCTCTCTCTCTCTCTCTCTCTCTCTCTCTCTCTCTCTCTCTCTCTCTCTCTCTTTCTCTCCTCTGTTATGCGTGGCAAGCCGATATCTTTCTTACTTTCTCTTTCTAAATATATACTTACTCTCTTTCCCTTTCCTTTTTCCTTCCTTCCATTTTCCCTTGCTTCCCTTCCTACCTCCCTCCTTCCTCAATCCCTTCTTCCCTCCCTCACTCAGTAACTCTCCCTCCTTCCCTCCCTCACTCAGTAACTTTCCCTCCCTTCCTCCCTTACTCAGTAGCTCTCCCTCCCTCCCTAATTCCTCCTTCCCTCTCTGTCCCTCCCTCCCTCCTTCCCACTCTCTTATCTAAACAATCTCGACTACTTCGCAGTCCTTTCAGCGTCTCCCAACTCTCTCACCTCCCCGCACCCCCACCCACCCTCCTGCTTCCAAGTTAACCCAAGAAGTTCAGTCTGCTTAAAGGAACGGGGGCGTTGGTGCGGAAGTTGGCGGGAAGACTTAGTAATGATTTGGTAAAGCACTGTTGAGTGGAGAGTGCATGCAGTCACTCTTCCGTAACTGACTTGACGAAGCAAAATGATGAATTGGGCAACAATACGTTCAGATAATAAAAATAGGAAGAGAAGACGATTTTTTTCAACTGCAATCGACAATGTCAGAGCGACTGTGTAATGCTGAGATGCACGAGTTGCTTTTATGTTGTTGCATTAACAGGATGCGGTTGTTCATCAGGAATGTAAATCTTTCCGTCTGTTCGACGGTCTTTTCTCTCTTTCTGTATAATATTTCCGAGCTCTTTAGGCCTATACTGTCCTTAGCGGTGATGATTTGTAGCCCTCATATGAATTGGAAATATATACATAACCTAGGATAAAGAAAGAGGGCTTGGACCGTGGTGTGGAGAGGGATGAGGGGGGAAGGAGGCAGGGTGAGTGAGGGATTGATTAAAAGAGAGAGAGAGAGAGAGAGAGAGAAAGAGAAAGAGAAAGAGAAAGAGATAAAAGAAAGGGGAATAGTGAAAAATCGTAGACGGAGAGAAGTGAGATATGATGAGATAGGATGAAAGGAATTGAGGTATAGATATATCTAGAGACAATCTGCCAGACAGACTTACAGCCACCAGAGCTAGAGAGAAGACCCAACACCGACAAGGCCCGCGGCAGAAAGGAAGACAAGGACGAACACAAACCCCAAGAACGGGAACGCTTTCGGGAGATGGAAGACTAACATTACATTAGCCTAGGAAATCCGTTTAGGGCAGACTCAACACGACAGCCATTATCCCTTCGGATATTGCCCAGGAGCCTCATGCAGCCTCTCAAATCCCGCTCGGTTCGGGAATACTTCTCAATCTCCTATTTTTTTTTTTTTTTACAGTATCTGTATTTCTGCATTTTCCACCGGTAATGGCATTAGGTTTAGGGTCGGGGGTGGGTGGGGGGGGGGCTTATGCATCAAGAATACTCCTCGGAAAAGCAAATACCCTCGCTGTCTAACGCCATTGTTTAGGTATCATCATCAAGTACACTTCTCTTTAATAAAGTTATTGTTAGGGCAAGCGCGAGGCAGGGCAAGGAATCCCTCGCTTCACATCCTTGCGAGGAAGCAAGCCGCGAGTACATGGCGCGGTAGTTCATTTTCGTTAGGTTTCAATAGCGAGTTCATTTTGATGGGCTGTTCCAGGCGGCGACCCTCCCCCCCTCCCCATGGCGGTTAATTTACGTGGATGCAAATTCGAGCCTTTTCGGCGACTTATTGTTTGCTGAGTTCGTTTTGATAAGTTGCCCTCGCGGTGGTAAATGGAGCGCGGTTCAATTAGAAGTGTATCCCGCTGCGTAAAGTAAGATTAGTACGCTGA
>NW_028234410.1:21291505-21294005 GCF_977035675.1 Penaeus japonicus
TGAGTGTGGGGAAGCACAAGCCGCTGACGTGAGTATGCGTGAAGGAGAATTTGCAACTAATGGCGGCCCGAGGCCTCCTGCAACACGGCAAGGCCGCAGTTTCATCCAAAAGGAGGTTTCTGTGACGCGAATAGGAACTATAATCTACATCCTCTTCAATGCGAGCTAGCGTGCTTCATCCACACTCGAATGAAACGCATTTTTGAAAATGTTAATTGCTTTCGCTCGAGGCGATACTAGTTCTTTTAAATATGCAACAGCAAATACAAGTCTGGCGAAAGTAAATACTTGAGAGCGAGATTGATCAAGACGAACATGATACGCCTTTGGGCTGAGCGCTCAAGAGACCCGCTTGGCAGCCCCCGTGCCGGTACACCTGCCATTTTGATTGTCATTTAGGCTTGCGGTGGACTTTTTGTGCTGGGAACATGCAAATAATCCGTGTTGTCAAGATTGCTCGTAGACCAACAGTTAACTAAAATTCGATTTTGAAAATTGGCTCTTGATTTTTATTTTTGTGCAAAATTCCACAAAAACGTCCAAGTTTTTTCTTGTTCAATCCGTCATTCCTGGAGCAGATTTTGCAGTGTATATGATGGAAAGAATACTTTTCTTCTGGATTGGCATTAGAGAGTTTTCTTTCAGTTTCTAGTGCTTTTGTATTAGCAGAAAAAAACGTTTCGCGTGGTACGATTAGCGAACTTAACATCCGATTGTTCTGTACGAAAGAAAGATTAGCTTTTCGGAAAATTCGTACATTATTATATGGTAAATGTACAAGGTGAATTAGTTGTGACTTATTTGCTTTAAGTAACAGTACGAACCGGAACGAGTGTGTTGGTTAATTGTCCATTGTTTGCCCCCCCCCCTAAAAAAAAAAGGAAAAAAAAAAAAAATCCAAATGCCCGTGATTACCTTAATGGAAGTCCCTAACAAGCCTCCTTCGGACGTCTTGCGCCGGATTCGTGCCTCACTTAAAGCCGGGCCTTAAAAGCCTTTTATGTCCCGTCGTCAGCGCGGGCCGAAGCGATCGCTTGGTGCTGGCTAAAGCGAACGCCTCCGGTTATGGCCCCGTGGAAAAGAACAAAGGCGGTCGTTGTGACTCTGTTTACGGTTACGGCCGCGTCAGGTACACTCGTGTTCAGCGCGCGTCGCCAGGCAGTCCTTCAAGCGGCGGGAGACGTGATGCCGTGCGACTAGCCGCTCTTTAGACACCCCCCCCCTCTCTCTCTCTCTCTCTCTCTCTCTCTCTCTCTCTCTCTCTCTCTCTCTCTCTCTCTCTCTCTCTCTCTCTCTCTCTCTCTCTCTCTCTCTCTCTCTCGCTCTCTCTCCCTCTCCCTCTCCCTCTCCCTCTCCCTCTCCCTCTCCCTCTCCCTCTCCCTCTCCCTCTCCCTCTCCCTCTCCCTCCCCCTCCCTCCCCACTCTTTCCTTTTTTTATTAATGTTATTCTCTTAACTTTTTATCTAACAATCTGTTGATATCCGAGCGTGCTCATTATGATTTTATGTTTTAATAGGCGCAGAGTGCCAGTGACCAATAGCTGCATATTAGGTCGTTACGTAGTGCCATTAAGCGTAACTGAATTTTGTAGCGGAGTCTCTCTCTCCGCTCGCTCCGTGGCCGCGATTCGCAATTGAGTACTCGGGACAAGTATGAATGTGGAAAATGGTCCCATGATTTAGCTGCAGAGATACGCTCGCTGAATACATTAATCTGGTTTCCAGCTGTTGTGAACGTGTTTTTGTTTTTATTGTGTGTGCTTGCACGCGCGTATGCTTCTGTGCGTGAGTGTGTGTCTGCATGGCCATTTGCATATATAGAGAGAAATCAGGCTGGAGAACAGGAAACAAGAAATTAAAGAATAAAAATATAAAACGAGATTGTAGCGCAGCATTTCAAACTAAAGAACAACAACGTAGAATTAACCTGATAGACCCCTATCCTTGTTACCTCGCAGTTCTGCCGCTCCAGAAGTGTCGGTGTTGGTGGCAGTTTAGAAACTTGGGTATAATTGTAACTTCGCAGACAAGTTATCTCTTGCTGGTGTGGTTCTAGCTACACCGCAGCCATATTGTTATCGTTCGTCGTCTGTGGACTGCAGCGGCCTTTCCTCCCCTCCCCTCCCCACTCCTACCTCTTTCCTCCTTCCCTCCCCTACTTTCTTACCCCCAGTCCTCCCCCCTCCGACTCTCACCCCCCGCCCCTGAATTGCTTCGAAGCCACAAAGGATATTTCAGGATCTCTTCGAATTTCGGGTCGCCTCTTTGTATTTTCTTTATGCAATTCTATGTTTACACTTTTTACACGGGGTCCTATAGGCGATGTGAAAGCTTTTCCCTGGGATTTTCCCCCTTCCCATTCGGGTTTTCTATCCGGTCTTATATTGCCTGCTTTGAAATATGCTTACGCGCATTTGCATTGACAATTTACCTTAGGAAGAACAAAGTATCCATGTTTCAAGAATAGCGATGCTATGCGTCGTAAAAAACAAAAACAAAAA
>NW_028234410.1:21309005-21331505 GCF_977035675.1 Penaeus japonicus
TTTCTGCCACTTCTCGTCTCATCATCTCCCTCTGTTCTGCTGCGTCGCTCTCTCCGGCGGGGCTTTCCCCATGTTTCACGCCCCCCCCCCCCCTCTCTCTCTCTCTCTCTCTCTCTCTCTCTCTCTCTCTCTCTCTCTCTCTCTCTCTCTCTCTCTCTCTCTCTCTCTCTCTCTCTCTCTCTCTCTTTCTCTCTCTTTCTCTCTCTTTCTTTCTCTTTCTTTCTTCCCCCCTCTCTCATTATTTCTCTTTCCCCCTTCCCCCTTTCACTTTCCCTCCCTGTTTCCCTCCTCCATCCCTGTCTCCCTCTCACTCATCCTCTCAGTTCTCCCTTCCCCTCCCTTTCTCCCCCTCCCCCGTCCATTCCCGCCCGTCTGGTGAGACGTGACATCCCTACCTATGCCGGCATTGCTGTGATTCCCTCCCTTGCTACGCCCTCCTCATCTCCCGCTCCCCAGACCCCCGGGCATCATCAACGGGAACGGCTATAAGCGAACGTCAAGCCGGACTTACTACCTGCGAAGCAGCTCCCCCCCCTCTCCCTCAAACAGGCACCAAGTACGCACGCGCGGAAAACTCTGACACTCTTGACACGGCAGTCGCGCATGCTAACACGAACATTCTCAAAGGCCTCCAGATATACTCGCGCACGCAAGCACGTAATTACACGCACGGACGCACATGCACAGATGCATGTATATACACTCACTTTCTCTTGCTCCTTCTCTCTTTTTTCTCACTTTTCTGTAATTTATCCTTCTTCTCTCTCCCGTTTACCATTTTATCATACGTCCTCTCTTCTTGTTTCATCGACCAACAAATCCAATAAATAACGCAGGATCTCAACTCCCGTTGCCATCACACTTATTCATCCTTCCCTAACCTTGTGTTGAACCTTTTCGCAGGTTCCGTTTGTTACTGAAGAGTGGGTCGTTCATTCTCACCAAGGGACTGTCTCTGGGAGCGATTTTGTCCTTTGTCCCGGTCAGCTGATCGCATGAGCGTCGATAGTCAGACATTTGGTCAGGCAGACAGTCAGTTGCCCAGTCAACCAACTAAACGACAGTTAGTGGGCTTGTCAGTTCGTCAGCCATGCAGCTAATTGATTAAGCAGCCATTTAGTCGTCCCACCAGAGCTTTACCAGTCAATAATTCAGTCAATCAAACGACTCTCCGACCTCCCTGTCAGTCAGAAAGTCAATAAAGAAAGTCACTAATGCTCCATATCGGAGGGGCATCTTATAGTCTTGAGAAAAGGATAAAGAATAAGAAGCAACACTAGGCCTACGTCCAAGGGAGTACCTTATTCATGATCTGTGTGGACGGCAAGAATGAGACACCGGAAATTAATAGGCCTGTAGTGCTGAAGACGGAGGTTACAGACCAGGGTGATGTGTAGCACCCTTGGGGACGAGAATCAAATAGAATCGGGTGTGCCCTTAATTATCCCAGGGGACGATAGATTAAGGGATTGACAGTTATACAGGCGTTTTAGGATTAGGCCTATCGTGATGGTGGTTTGTTGGCCTTCTCTTTCCAATTCCCCTGTCCAGCCCTTGGGTCGGGCTACTTAGTGTAATAAAAATTCTGGTTGGACAAGATTGCCACAGATTATCCTTCGATGCTCTTCTGTGTCCCACCCTTCCTTCTCCCCTCCTTTAGCACGCCTTTCCCCTATTCCAGTGACATTTTGTGAGACTGGGAATGATTGTTTCATATGTCTTGGACATGGGTTTGTCTGGTTGGAATAGTGGATCATATATCTCATGCTCGCACGCATACACGCGCGCGCGCGCGCACACATACACACATACACACACACACACACACACACACACACACACACACACACACACACACACACACACACACACACACACACACACACACACACACACACACACACACACACACACACACACACCTGTCTATCCATCCAACCATCCATCTATCCATCCATCCATCCATCCATCCATTCATTCATGTGTATAAGCGACTCAAAAGTAAAGTCAGTTACGTTGACTGTAAACACTAGTCGAAGGATCTCCTTTTAGTCTGCTCGCGGCGGCTCCCCTGTCCAAGCCTTGCTCTTCGAACACAGAAATCTTATGCAATTTTTCCATGATAAGCAACGCTGAGATGAATGAGATTCTCTCTTATTGATTCCTTTTTTATTTATTTATTTATTTATTTATTTGTTTATTATTTTTGTCGAATTGTGTGTTTTATTTTAACTCTGTCCTCTGTATTTATATTTCTTTGACATTTTTGTTCCTCGTGTTACCCCACCCTGTTGCGCCCAAGTATCTGGTGGCTGTTCATTCTTCATAGCCTGTTCATGTACTCTCCGCTGTACATGTGCTTGTGCAACATTGATATGGATGCCACGCAGCTCGCAACGGCATCACGCGAGATTGCGCCGGCGGGCTCTTGATACTCTAAGGGGGGGGGGGGGGGCGTTATTGTGGTGAGAGTTCTTTGGCTTCTTATGGAATTCTTTTTCCTTACTTTTTTTGTGTTTTGGGTAATTTTAGCGTGTGTTATTCTTGAGTTGGATTTAATGTTGTTTGTTTTGTTTTTTGTTGATATGATCATTACTACTATTATTGGTACTAGTGATAATTATAACTGTTGTTATTATTATAATTATCATTGTTATTATTATCATCAAGTCAGTTAATGTATGTATTAATGGTATTATAATTATTATTATGATAATGATAGTTATTGTTATTATTGTTATGGTTATTATTAGTAGTTGTAGTATCATCAGTATTATTGCTACTACTACTACTAATGATAATAATGATGTAAGTATACATACATATATATATATATATATATATATATATATATATATATATATATATATATATATATATATATATGTGTGTGTGTGTGTGTGTGTGTGTGTGTGTGTGTGTGTGTGTGTGTGTATGTGTGTGTGTGTGTGTGTGTGTGTGTGTGTGTGAGAGAGAGAGAGAGAGAGAGAGAGAGAGAGAGAGAGAGAGAGAGAGAGAGAGAGAGAGAGAGAGAGAGAGAGAGAGAGAGAGAGAGAGAGAACGAAACCTCCATGGTTGCTTGCGAATACATGCAATTTGGAAATTGCACATGACCCACAATTCAATAATTATATTTTTTGTCGGCGGGTGAGGTCCCAAAGGAGAGTCTCGTACCAAGTATTATATTTAATGTGCATCCAAACCGTTATTTTTTTAATTGGACAGATAGATTTTTTTGATCGATAGAAATAGAAAGGAAAAAAGGCAACAGATGTTGGATGGTCCCATTTCGATGTTTTATTCGATTTGGGATAGAAACGGGGGTCACATACCTACGGGTTTATTGTGCAGGCAGCATGTCGCAGGGAACGTTGTGCTTTCACGCCGGGAATTATTTCTTGCATATTATTCTATACGTACACTTGGACACCATTAGCAAAGGGCGAGGGTCGTAATAAGTGGCTAGAAGACCCACTGGTAAAGCAACTAAAGCTCATACTCACACTTGTCCTCATTTTCGTACTCGGCCTTATGGATACCCATCCTTATTTTCACTGATCCTCTTCTTCACCCTAATCCACGGGGACGTTTTTTTTTCTCATATTCATTGTCACCTTCGTCCTTACACTCCTTTCACTCATATTCATTGTCACATTCGTCCTTCCACTCCTTTCACTCATCCTGATCCACATCCTCGTCTCCACACACATTTCACTCATCCTCATTGTCTCCCTCAGCCTCCTGCAAACTCAAAGACGTAGAGAGAATTTAGAAAAAAGAACATTGAATAAGAAAATAATGACAATAATGAAAATGACAAGTTAAAACGAAGAAGTAAGGATGAGAAGGAAAAGAAAAGAGATAAAAAAGGCGAAAACAAAGTAAGACGAGAAAGAATAGATACAGGGCGAACTGGAAAGAGAAAAGAAAAAAAAAACGATAAAGAAAAAAAAAAGACGAGAAAGAGAGGAGAAACAAGGATAAGAAAGAAGATAACAGAAGGAATAAAAGGGAACGAGGAAAAAGAGAAGAAAAAAGGACCAGTGAGAAAAGAGGGAAAAAAATAACAGAATCAGACAGGGGATTAATCGAAGCAGATAATAAAGCGACGCAGAGGGCGGGTGGGCGGCGGCGGTGGAGGAGGAAGCGGCGTGAGTTACGCGGGTCGGCGGAGCCCTTAATCTCCGGTATTGTGGCCACAGCGCCGCGCCGCCGCAGATTTACGGAGCCCGCGGATCACCCGGCGGGAATCTAGAGGCAGGACACTAATATCCTCATGGGACTCGCGGGCTCTTTCGCTGGAGGAGGGGGGAGGGGGAGAGGAAGAGGAAGAGGAAGAGGTGAAGGTGGAGGAGGTAATGTGGAAGAGGAGAGGAGGGGAAGAGAAGAAGAGGAGAGGAGGGGAAGAGAAGAAGAGGAGAGGAGGGGAAGAGAAGAAGAGGAGATGAAGGGAAGAGAAGAAGAGGAGAGGAGGGGAAGA
Source organism: Penaeus japonicus (assembly GCF_977035675.1). Taxonomy (NCBI): domain Eukaryota; kingdom Metazoa; phylum Arthropoda; class Malacostraca; order Decapoda; family Penaeidae; genus Penaeus; species Penaeus japonicus. Next base: position 21,313,486 of record NW_028234410.1, read on the forward strand.
GAAGAAGAGGAGAGGAGGGGAAGAAGGAGGAAGGAGGAGGCAGAAAGAGGAAGAAGAAGACGACGAGGAGCGAGGGCTGCCTGAGGATAGAGATGACGAATTCGACTGTTCATTGCAAAGGCCTTATTGCAAAGGAGGAGGGTTTCATTTCGCGGTGGGAGAGGAAGAGAGGGAAGCGTGGATGCAGACATGTATTAGATTTTTATTTTTATTTGATGATGATGATGATGATAAAAGGATGATGCTGATAATGATAAAAAAAATATGATAATGACAATGATAGAAATTGTTATAAGGATAATGATATTGATATTAATGATTGTAGTTAGAATTAGAATTATAACAACAACAATAATATGTGATAATGATATTAGTAATAATAGTAGTAGTAATATTGATAAGGATGATGGTAATAATGATAATAATGATAATGATATTAATTGTTATAATAATGATAAAGATAATAACAACATAGATGATAATAACGATAATAGTTGCATGATAATGATATTAATAATGATGGTAATGATAATGATAATAAAAAATGATAATAGTGTGATGATGACGATGATGAAGACGATTATGATGATAAAAATGATAATAATAATGATAATAATAATAATAGTAATGGTAATTGTAATAATGATAGTAGTGATTTTATTGATAATGATATTGATAATTATGATGATAATATCATCGGCACTATAATTGTTTTAATAATTATTCATATGTATATATATATATATATATATATATATATATATATATATATATATATATGTGTGTGTGTGTGTGTGTGTGTGTGTGTGTGTGTGTGTGTGTGTGTGTGTGTGTGTGTGTGTGTGTGTGTGTGTGTGTGTGTTTGTGTGTGTGTGTGTGTGTATACATAAATAAATATTATATATATATGTATATATATATACATATAAACATATATATACATACACACATACAATATACATATATATATATATATATATATATAATATATACATATATACATATATACATATAATACATATATACATATATACACATATACACATATATATATATACGTATATATATACATATATACATATATATACATATATATATATATATATATATATATATATATATATATATATATATATATATATATATACATATACATATATATACATATATATACATATACATATATATATATATATAGATATACATATACATATATATACATATATATGTGTATATATATACATATACATATATATACATATATATATATATATATATATATATATATATATATATATATATATATATATATATATATATATATATATTTATATATATTGATATATATTGATATCACTCTCGTCGGTAACATCTTCGGCACGAGAGTCAACTCAGCCGTCCATTAAAGACCGGTCTGCCTGCGCTCCGCTTGATGTCTTCTCCACCCCTTTCCCCTCCGTCGCCTTTGCGTCTCCCTCGGTAAACTTTCGGAAATTGACGTCCTTTCTCGCTCTCGCTGAAATAGATATAAGTTTCTTCTTTTTTGCTCAAAGAGAGGGGACACTTGTATTGTGTCCAGTGTCGGGAGAAAGGAGCCATTGTGGATGAGGTAGGCGAGGAGTAGGTGAGGGGGAGAGCGGGCGAGGGGAGAGGGGGAGCAGGAGAGGGGAAAGAGGGGGTGGAACCAACGGCTGAGGGGATGAGGGGAAGGATGAACGGAGGGACAGGGGAGAGGGGAAAGAAAGGGGAGGGAAGAAGGGATGGGGAGAGAAGGAGAGGGGAAAGAAGATTTGGGGGAGAAGTGATGGGAAGAAGGGGAGGGGAGAAGTGGTGAGAAGAGTCAGAGAGTCGAAAAAAGGGGAGGGAAGAAGTTTGAGGAAGAGGAGGAAAGAATTTATGGAAAGAGAAGAGGGAATGACAAGGAAGTGTGTATCACAACCAGGACTCCATGAAGCCAGAGCGATCATCGTTCTCAAGTGTTTCAAGATTGATATTGATTCCACGGGAGGTGGGGGGGGGATATAAGGAAGGGGGGAGGGGCATTAAGAGGTGGGATGTTTGTCTGAGGGGGGGGGGGGGCAGGAGAAGGCAAGGGACTAAGGCGAGAGGCGGTCCGATCTCTGTTCTCCGTTTCTTATCTCCGCGCATGGCTTGCTCGGGTAAGCAAAAAACACGCGAGGCGAGAAAGAAGAAATAGATAGATAGATAGATAGATCAGAAATGGATGAGGTCGCGGGATTATATGCTTTTGTTGTTTATGATTTTTATTGTTATCATTAGTATCGTTGTCATTGTTATTACTTTTATCATTATTATTATATATTTATTTGTACTATTATTCTCATTATTGTTATTGTTGTTGCTTTATAATGATGATGGTTATTGCTATTGTTATGATTTTTATTATTATTGATATAATCATTATTATTATTATTATTATTATTATTATTATTATTATTATTACTATTATTATTATTACTATTATTATTATTACTATTATTATTTTATGAAACAAGGGCGTTGTTTGTACAATTGCCATTGTGGATTTAATTATTTTTTTTTTTCTTTTTTTCTTTTTCTTTCTTTCTAGAAACAGTTTTGTATTGACACGATGGAATGTTAAGGATGTTAAGAACGATTACCAATGTCGCTGTGTTTTTTAGAGATTTACTTTTTTGATAGAGTAAGTGAGAGAGAGAAAGAGAGATAGAGTGTGAGAGTGAATGAGAGACAAACAGAGACAGACAGAGAGTTGGAAGGCGAGAGGCGAGTGCCGGGCCTTCTCTTCCTTCCGGTCGAAAAACGAGGCTGACAAGGAGGCGCAGACACCACCTGCTTCCCACACATGTCCCGGGAAAAGGGTCTTGGGGCTTCGACGGGTGGGACTCGAGGAATGATACTGAAGGGGGGGAGAGGGAGAAGGAGAAGGAGGAGAAGAAGGAGAAGAAGGAGAAGGAGAGGTAGTGTGAAAATGCCCTAACGCTTCGTTGTTCCCTACATAGTTACCATTAGGTGGGGAAGGAAAGTACACCAGAAAATTATTGTTAACGCAGGTCATATGAGGTCAGGGGTATTTATGTTCAGCCTCGCCATCAGTCGACCTATCGCTACTCACCGACTAGCGGTCGGCCAGCCACTCCAAGCGGCTTTCCCGCCGACAGACCTCGACCGGACAAAGTGCAGGTCAAGCCAAAGAGGTCAAGCAACTCTCACGCTATCACAGTAATTATTAGATATTCTCTTGGTACCGTCATATCAATTAAGAGTTATCCGACTTTTGATGAAAACCTATTTGTGATACCTCTCACGGGGCAGGATAGGGTGTGAGGTGGAACTGGAGCCTCTCTTCCTTCCTCCTTCTCCCTCCTTTCCTCCCTCCCTCCCTCCCTCGCTCTCCCTTCTATTGCTGTGGGCAGCGGTCATTGTGCTACTGTTGCATTTTGGATTTGTTGCTGTAGTTGCATGGAGACGTTTTAGATTTCGTTACTGCTGTTGCTTGAAGTTGCTGCAGGTTTTGTTGTGGTTGTGGCTTGAACTTATCCTGTGTTTGTGTTGTTTTTCATCGTAAATATCTTCATGGTCGTAGACCTCCTCCTCTTCATTCCCTGCTGGTTCATAGCTCAGAAAATTATTTGTGATACGACACTTGACTTAGGAAGACATTTTCAAGACACTGTGTTAACCTGCATTTCTCTCTTTAGACTAGTATAGACAAAATAAATTTGGTGTTTTTTTTTCAGGTGTGAGCATTTATCCATATGTGTAAGATTAGAATAGGCGAAGCCGAGTACACAGAAATGATAAACTGGAGCAGTGCGCAGTATATCCAAAGTTGACCAAACATGTAAACTAACCTTGCCGCGTTGTAACTTGGGAAGTGTACAGATAAGATAAGAGCAAATGCTCAAGCTGAATGAACGCAATTGCACCATACAATGGTTGACTCGTTAACCCGATTGTCGACGCAGTAATGAAATGACTGGAAATTGTCGCAATAATTGATGATGTCGTACCTGTACTCGCATGTAGGGGTCCCTGGCTGCCACATGGTTCTTCACCATGTGCTCGGTGTTTGGTCACATATTTTCAATATTTTATTGCATTGGACGAATAGGTGAATACTTTTGTTCCGGCAAAAAGAGGGAAAGGGAGGAGAAGAGAAAAGAAAAGAAGAAGACAGTGACAAGACAAGTAGACAGACAAAGGTAGACATAAGACATAACAGGAAAAGAAACAGACTGACAAACATACTGGTGGTTGGATAAAATGATGTTTCCCGAATTCTCTAATGGTCCAATTCCTGGCATGTGACCGGAATGGAAATGAGCGCTCGCTCCCTCTCTCGCTGAGCGCACTCGGTGACCTTCCCTCTCCTGGCCTCTTGATGCCGGACTCGAGAGGCCGGCGCGAAAAAGCCCTATTTCGCATTTCGGATTTGACGCTTGTGACACTTTTGCCAAGATTTATTTAGAATTCGCTCGCTGCGCCTACACCCCCGTCCACGCCGCCACTCCCCGTCCACACCACTCCGCCCACACCCCCGTCCAATTCACTCCGCCCATTCCGCCCGCCCGCGCCGCCGTCATTTGCATGTCATTTTTCCATCGTGGGCGAGCAAAATGACGCCAGCTGACTTTTGAAATGTGAAGCGCGGTTTAACTCTCGAAACAGTCCCACGGAGACGTGTTATTTTTGCCGGAAGGTTGAAATGAAGGAAAAGGTGAAGGCGTTTGCGTGTTTGTAAAGGCAAGTGGAAAGAGGGAGAGGGAGAGGGAGGGAGAGAGATAGAGATAGAGATAAGGACGGACGGACGGACGGACGGACAGAAAGTGAGTGAGGGAGGGAGGAAGATATATATATATAGAGAGAGAGAGATAGAGAAAGAGAAAGATAGATAGATAGATAGATAGATAGAGAGAGAGAGAAATAGATAAGAGAGATAGAGAGAGAAAGGAGAGGGAAAGAGAGGAGGAAGATAGAAGGAGAGAAGGAGGTAAAAGGAAGAAGAGAAGAAGGTTAGGGGGAAGAAGAGTAGGAGGGAGAGGAAGGAAGGGAAGAAAACAAAGAGAGATTTGGTGTGTGTCTGTAGGTGAAATAAAACGAAAAGAGACAGAGAGCAGCTCTGCGCCATCTTCATAACTCGGGTAATTGTGTTAAGACTCACCCCCCCCCCTCCCTCCCTCTTTCCTCCCCTGTGAAGTTAAGTCTGTGAAAGCCTAGCTCTCTTCCTACGTGACTGGTAACCTTATTTCCCTCCGAGGCTCCCCGCTCTCGCCCTCAATTCTTTCCTTTGTTTACTCTTTTTACTTTGAGTCTGAATTTATTCCAAAGTTCAATTGACATTGAAATTCTGGGCTGTTGCTCTGTCAGGAATGTGATGGCAGACATTCACACACACACACACACACACACACACACACACACACACACACACACACACACACACACACACACACACACACACACACACACACACACACACACACACACACACACACACACACACACACACACACACACACACACACACACACACACACACACACACACACACACACACACACACACACACACACACACCCGAGTTTGTGGGCTGCAGTGCGTGCGAGTCACTTCCCTTTCACGGCTGCTTTTGTACTCCTGCTGCACATGCCATTTGCCATTAAGAATAACAGTAATAAAACCAGGTGAATATATGTACACCGAAATCCCAGTTTAGCTCTACTGGTTATCCCCCAGAGGCGAGACTTAACGAAAGTTATGCAAATGTTATACAGAGTTGGGAAAATATGTTCATTTGCACAAGACAAAATCTTCATTGGCCTAAATTGGGTGTCTTCGTGAATATTCGAGTGTTTGCGGTGGTGGTCATAAGTTTTTAGATCGTTTTGATGGAGAAAATGATGAGATTTTGTTCACAAGTGGCCTGTTACGAAGATGGGATTTTTTGTGGTTATATTTTTTGAATCTGTTGATGATAAGGATTGGAGTTGTGTTTGAAGTGGCGTATTATGAATATTCTGATGTTCATTGTGTATTTTATATGTGTCAGATTATACTGATAACGTGAGTGATATATGGTATTATATGGATTCTTTTAGAAGATTCTCTAATTTGGAAAAGAACATAGCTACGCATTGTGCTCTATTTCTGCAATCGTATAAATGCTAATGTCATTTTTGTCCTTTTTGTTTCAGGTGAGGCGCGACTTAAATAAGATTGAGGAAGAATGCAGTTTGCCGTTCACCGGGAAACAGGTAGTTGCAAAAGTTGAAATTACCCCCCCTCCCCCCCCCTCCCTACCCAGCAAAAAAGAGAAATAAAAAAGATAATGAAATTAATCAAGATTCTTCATGATGATGGATAAAAAAAAGATGAGGATCTTCGATACATTAATAACACAAAATATGGAGATTGAACACATTCCCCTGGCGGGTCCTGTACTTAGCTGCCTGCCAAGACAATAAGCAGGCTGAGCCCACCCTGTAATTAGGCCTCGCGGACTTGAAGTAGACGACCCTTTTCCCTGGTCATGGCTTTGTCTATAACTTAATGAGGCCAATTTGCTCGTTTGTAAACTGATTTTGCTTATTCGCGGAAGGGCGGCTGGAAGGGGAAGGGAGGTGGGGGAGGGGGGAGAAAGGGAGAGATAGGTTTGAAGGGAAGGAGGAAGAGAGGGAGGGAGGAACTGAGGGAGTGAGGGAGGAAAGAGAGAGGGAGGGAGGAAAGAAGGAAGGAAAAAAGGAAAGAAGGATGGGAGGAATGAAGGAAGGAAGGAAGTAAAGGAAGGGAGGGGGGAGGGAGGGAGGAATGGAGGAAGGGAGGGAGGGAGGACGGGAGGGAGGGAAGGAAAGAAGAAGGATTGAAGGAAATAAGGAAGGGAGAGAGGAAAGGCTAAGGGGAAGGTGGAAAGAGTGAAACGAGTGAGACAAGTGGAAGCGGAAAAGGCAGAGGAGGGAGAGAATTAAGAAAAAAATGAATTAAGCTTAGAAGTTAATATACCTAATGAATAGTTGTGTGCGTGTGGTGAACCCGGATTCGCATTTAGTAAAGCTCCCACAGCTTTTGTTAAGTTGTTTATTAATGTGGCACTTTAAAAGAACAGGGAAGCTGGATCATAGTGATCACTGTATGACTTTATATAGATATATTATTTCCTATTGCCCTTCAGCTTCGATTGAAATATCACCGTTAAATTTGCAGCTGTTCGTTGTTGGAAAAAATATTTACAGAGTTATACTACTTTTAATTATCCAAGAGCTTCGTTGGGAATATCACTGTTAAATTTGCAGTTTTGCTGACTATATGCTATATTTAGATCGTACAGGAAAAAGTTTTGGCGTTGGTAATAGTTGAGATTCTGGGGCGTGTATGGCTCACATAGGCTACAATGTTGACAGAAATTTAGCTCTGTGTCTATAAATAGTGTATAATTCGCTGTTGTCGCACTCCCATGCAGAGTGAGTGCGAGAGAGTGAATGATTGAGTGAGTGAGTGAAAGAGAGAATGAGTGTGAGTGAGAGAGGAAAGTGAGAAAGAGAAAGAGAGAGCGGGGAGGGAGAGGATAGATTGTTCGATTACTCAAGTTCATGGCCAGCGCGCGCGCGCGTATCTCACTTCGAGCCGTGGCCGCGTCCTGTTACATGTCGACACAGATCGCAAGATGCGGTGCATATCTCAGGTCGAGAGGAACTCCACATGAGATTGATCTCGGGAGCTCACGGCAACATGCGACGAGGAACAGGCGAAAGCAGACATAGGTTTGTTTATGGAAACATTAGGAAACGGGGGACAGGCCAGGGCTACAGGTTAAAAATCATTGTCAGGCAGTCATTCAGCCAGCCAGTCATTCAGCCAGCCAGCCATTCAGCCAGCCATTCAGCCAACCTCCCTCCCTCCCTCTAAAAGGGATAAAGTGGCTGATATAAGGAAAGGAGATTAAAAATGTTAAAAAAAAAAAGAAAACAGTGGTAAAGAAGGGAAATGGTGAAAAGATAAGAACTAGTAAGATGAGCGAAGGTACTTTAAAAATACGGCTAAGGCGAAGAAAACGCACAAGAAAGGCGATATTCTCTCTGTTGACATTTATTATTTACCAGAGGAATTGCTGTTTGCTGGGGGTGCAGACCTGATTCCATTACATTTGTAAGCGAGCCGAAAGTGTATCTAATAAAGAGGAGAAATTAAAGTAACGAATGAGAAGAGGCATGAGAGAAATTGAGGAAGAGAGAGAACGAAGAGCAGTTTAGATGCAACGTGAAGAACGCATGAATATGATAACAAGATTCCCGGAAAGTGTAGAACAAGACCTCCTGCGGTGCTGTTGGGTCAACGGGGGCGTCGGCATTGTGTAGCCTCGTCGCTGTGTACTTGGCTATTTGCATACCATTAGTGTGGCCTACACTAACACCGGCATCATGTCGTTCCCCTTGCCTTCTCTCTCCTCCTTTTATCTCTTGTTCGTTCTTTGTCTCTCTCTCTTCTCTCTCTCTCTCTTCTCTCTCTCTCTCTCTCTCTCTCTCTCTCTCTCTCTCTCTCTCTCTCTCTCTCTCTCTCTCTCTCTCTCTCTCTCTCTCTCTCTCTCTCTCTCTCGCTCTCTCGCTCTCTCGCTCCCTCCCTCTCCATATCCCTCTCCCCTCCCCTCCCCTCCCCTCCCCTCCCCTCCCCTCCCCTCCCCTATTCCCTCATTCTTACTCCTTTCTAAGCGCCGTTATTTGTTTTCCCTGTTTTCCATCTTTCCCTTTCTTCCACCTCCCCCTCAGTCCTCCTCCTCCTCCGCTTCTGTTTTTTTCCTCGCCCTTCAATCGCACCCTTTTATTTGCCTTTCATTTCCATTCTCTCCCTTTTCTGTCTCAAGTGCACTATTCAGCCGCGTCTTTACTCACCCAGCATCAGGCAGTCTCTCTCTCTCTCTCTCTCTCTCTCTCTCTCTCTCTCTCTCTCTCTCTCTCTCTCTCTCTCTCTCTCTCTCTCTCTCTCTCTCTCTCTCTCTCTCTCTCTCTCTCTCTCTCTTTCTCTCTCTCGCTCTCTCTCTCTGTCTTCCCCCTCCTTACCTTCTCGCCTTTCTCCCTCACTCCCTATCGCCCTCCCTTTCTCTCTCCCTCCCTCCCTTACCCCCCTGATTAAAGGAGCCAACGGCCGGCCAATGCAACATCATCGGCCAAATGATCCGGACTCAATCGTCGGGCCATTAAAGGGTCGTAAACAAGTTAACCCAAGAGCCTGCAATAACTGAAACGGCAAGAACATAATTGCGGTGCAGCGAGTAGGCCAGTCGACGGAGGATGGAAGAGAAGGAGGATTAGGGGGAGGGGGAGGGAGGGCAGGGGGGGAAGGGTGAGGGAGTCGGGGAGAGGGTGAGGGAGAGGGAGTGGATGAGGGTGAGGGAGAGGGAGAGGGAGATGGAGTGGATGAGGGGGAGGTTAAGGATGAGGGAGAGGGAGCGGAGGAGGGTAGGGTGAGGGAGAGGGGCGGAAGAGGAGGAAGAAAGAGTAGGATAGGGAGGGGGGGAGGAAGGGTGGGTGAAGGAAAAAAGAGAATGAAAGGGAAATGAGGACGAGGAGGGAAAAGGAAAAAAGGAGGAGGAGAGTTAGGGAGAAGGGAAAGAATGGCAGAGAGAAGAGAAAGGAGAGGAAGAAAAGCGAGGGCGTGTACTCAGAACAGGAGATAGGAGGAAGGCGAGATGGCGCGGAGAGTCGCACGAGTCCCAGGCAGCGGGGATGAAAGGTCCTTGGGTCGTCCTCGACATGGATAGCCTTTTATTACGCGGCCGTAAATTGTCCGGGATGGCCAATTTAACCTGGGATGAAAGGACGCGCGCCCGTTCTCGGCGTCATGAGGACATCAGGCTTACCTCGGCGCCGGGGGGGGGGGGGGGGAGAGGAGCGTGCGTGAGGAGGGGGAAGGATGTGGGGGCGTTACAGGGAGGTCTTGTAGTAGCAGGATGTTTTCTTTCTTTCTTTTAGCGAAATTGAATTTGAGGAAACCTTGAAATGGTAAAGATGGTAAAGGCCGCTGTTTATTTATTATTATTATTTTTTTAACCTATTACGCATCTTCCGATAGCAAGCGGAAAATGTAAAGAGCGCTAAAAAAAAAACGTGCGAGCATTGCCAGTAACGCAAAATTAAACATTAGGGACACAGCAACCAATGCAAAAATGCCCAAGGGCGATGATAGTGTTAAACTGGATGGAAAGGAAGATTCGAGAATAGAAGCAGTTTGATTTTGAAAGGTGCGGAAGCGCGGGCGTTGTAAGGGAAAGAGTCGGATAAACAAAAGGCGCGACTCAAGTGAAGCGAGCGTCGAGATGCGTAGTGAAGCGAGAGGCCGTGAAGGAGGGACGTGGGAGTACAGCGCGAGAGAGTAAAGTGCCTCGTCAACGGGTCGATGGGGAAGGCCGGCGAGGGAAACTCTATTGAATTCCGCTCGCGAGCCGCGGAGTCGACGAGCGAGCCGCTTGCGACTCTTCAGCAGCCAGTCCTTCTTGCGAGGAAATACGCTTTTTTTTTTTTTTTTTTTTTTTGCTCCACCTTTCCAGCATCCAGTTCTTCTTGCGAGGAGATGCGTTTTTTCGCTTCCTTTCTCCTGTCTGTTGACCTCTGCTCGGGTGGCTCGTCAGGCGGTGGCTCGAGAAGCGTTGAGTGGCACCGTTGCATAGCGGGAGGGAGGAGATGAAGAGGCTGTTGAGTGCATGCGTTCACGAGGTGCAAAGGGAAAGCTTCGGTTATCTCTGTAGCTCGGGGATTGCAGGCGCATCTGGCAATTCACTTTGCATTCGTGTGATGGAAGGGCGAATTGGGAGGTCGATTTTGCTGCCACTTTTATTCCGGGAGCGAGAGTTCGGATTTTTTTTCGGCGTGGGGGGGGGGGGATCGTGGTCTTTTAAACATCAGTTGCGATTGGAATTGGAATAGTTTCTGAAATCGGACGCTCTGCTGGCAAATTCAAGTTTACACGTTTACGGTGCTATCTGTTAAACGGTGGATGTCTCAACTCCATTGCAATATATTGTTCATTTGCCTGCGAGAATGGTGTTACCATGTTTCTTGTCAGAAAGATCTTCCTTTACGCGTTATATACAGTACATCCTCCCAACCTGTCCAGAATAATTAAGACTATATGCGGATTTAGTGTCCCATTAGGGGAGCTTTGGCTGTGCTTCAGATCATTACGCGGCGTGTGTTTCACTCCCACGCCGCACGCTGCTCTTCGTCGCTGGAAAATCCTTCTCCTTCAGACGATAAGGAGCATTCCCTCGGTGTTGCGTACGGAAGCGAATGAGCCGTTTGTGAAATGAGATATTCTTCACGTAAGAGGATTCTACAGCGCCCACGTTCAAAGATGATGCAGAGTGCGTTATCGCAAATAGATATTATTTTGTGGGATTTCGGGGGTTGTATTTCAGGATTAAAGCGTCTCGCTTAATGAAGAGGAAGTGCTCGAAAATAAGAGAAAGTAAGATGTCTTTTTTCGCTTCAAGATCAAAATGAATTATCTGCAGTTAGAAGAATTGCATGTCAGTCGTCTGCGAGACCATGGCTTCAAGATGCGGGCTTTCCTCGCGTTCAAGGGCGCCTTGGAGAAGCCCTGACCATGAGCCGAAGCCCTGGCGAAGCCCTGGCGATCAGCACAAATTGTTGTAAACTTGACGTGTGGATTACGAGAGTCTCCCCAGCTGATTCCCACATGTGTTACCCGAGTCTTATTGGTTCTGGAAGGCTTTCGAACGCCCTCGTTACCGGAGGAGGTGGAGGGGGTGGGGGTGGGGAGGAGGTAGTTGTAGTCGCTTAATCACCGCCAATATATCCCCGCTCCGGTTAACCGTTATGGAATTGTAATCCGCTACCCATCATTCCTCTGCCCCCCTCCCCCTTCTTTCACTCTCTGTATCTCTCTCTTTCCTACCCCTCGCCCTCTTTGTCCCTCTCCTCTGTCCTGCCCCCCTCTCACTCTTGCGCTCTTTCTCTCTTTATCCCATCCCTCCCTCCCTCCCTCCCTCCCTCCCTCCCTCCCCCCTCCCCTCCCCCTCCCTCCCTCCCTCCTTCCCTCCCTTCCCCCTCCATACTCGTCCCCCCCCCTTTTTTTTCCTCTCCCTCTTCCCCTTCTTCGAAATTCTGTCCTCCTTCCGTTCCAACATACAGGAACCCCCAACCTCATGAGTAACACAGACCGCTATGCAAAAGCCGTGTTCTTGGCATTAGCTTGGCGAGCTCATTATCCCGGGCGTCGCTCTTGCAATTGGCTGAGATGTTTTGCGTGTTCTCAGCTCGGTTGTGGGGAGGGGATTTAGGAACAAGGGATGATGTTGAGGATTACCCTTGTTTGTTGGGAAGGGAAGGCAGAGGAAGGGCTAGAACAGTTTTTTTTTGCAGGGTGTTGCCGAGAGAAAAGGGAAAGGGAGATACGAGATTAAATTTGCGGTCGGAAGAACGGGTTTAAGGAAAATAGATGGTGGAAAGAAGACATTTACGCTCACTCACTCATTCCTCCATTCACTCATTCAGAATCAAGTTTACTCAATGAATCCCACTTCCACGCATAGGCACCACAAACGGGAAACGCCTGTCGTCATTCATCGGGTGTTTTTTTCACTTATGCAGAGTGAAGTAAGTTTCCCCACTTTAGACGCTTTGCCTTTTGTACGAGCTTCTTGGGCTTCAGTCTTCAGATCCCGAGACACTTCTCAGCTCCTCGCGGCGCTCCTCCTCCACCACCTCCTCCTCCTCCTCCTCCTCTTCCCCCCCCCTCCTCCTCTTCCTCTTCCCCCCCTCCTCCTCTTCCTCTTCCCCTCCTCCTCCTCCTCCTCCTCCTCGTCCTCCTCCTCGTCCTCCTCCTCCTCCTCCTCCTCCTCCTCCTCCTCCTCCTCCTCCTCCTCCTCCTCCTCCTCCTCTCCTCCTCTTTCTCCTCCTCCTCCTCCTCCTCCTCCTCCTCCTCCTCCTCCTCCTCCTCCTCCTCCTCCTCCTCCTCCTCCCGTACGCCGAACTTTTGCTTCCTCGACTCGAAGGTCACGCTTGGTCTTATTCCTTTGTTTTCTTTTTGTTGGCGTACATGTGCCAAATTTGAAAGATTAATTGGTAACTCATCCTGGAGATAGACACTACGAACACACACACACCAAAAGAAAAAAGAAAAAAACAGAGCGGTAAAATCATATCCAGCAAACAATAAATACAAATTAGGATCCAGGGAGTAATCAAACGCTGTGCAATTAGAGTAATGTTCGCTTATAGAATGGTGAAAGCATCTTCACCTACAACATACCCCAACACGCCCTCTCGCACCGGAGTTGACTTGATAAGCGTATTGCGCGAATCACGCGAACGACACATCGCCGTACATGATGGGGCTGCAGGAGACCTAATACCTCGTGAAGGGGGAGTTAAGGGAGCCTCCGAGCAGACAACGCGACTTTAAAAGGGGGCCGTGATGGAGCGAACGGCCGACGGGGAATTTGGGCGATGTATTGGCTGACTGGGAGAGACTTAGGCCAAGATGAAGGGTAGGGAAGGGGGAGGCGGAGGGGAAGGGGAAGGGGAAGGGGTGGAGATAATGTGCATGAAGGGAGGGATTGGAGTGAGGGATACTAATATAATAGGGACGATGGAGTGAAAGGGGATACTTTTGGACAAATAGATGTAGAGAGGTCGTGAGGGGGAAGGAAAGAGGGAGGGAAGGAGCGAATGAAGGAGGGAGGGGAGGAAAGAAAGAAAGAAAGAAAGAAGGAAGGAAGGAAGCCAGGAAGGAGAGGGAAGGGAGTGAGGGAAGGCGAGAAAGGAAACGGAGAAGGAAGGAGGGTGGAAAGAAAGAAAGAAGGAACTTCGTTCTATGATTCCATAGTTGATGGAATCATAAACCAAAATAACCAGCATCATTGCTTCAATTACGATTGTTACTCTGACAAGTACTGGAAATATTTGTTTTAGTTGTCACAAGATTCCCATTTTAACGCATGGTTAAAAGTTGGAGTGATTTGTTATTCTGATGTAGATTTATTACGCGTGAAAAATGAAAATGCAATTTTCTACTTCGACACTATAAAATTGGTCTTTATCTTTTCTAATTGAATTGATTAAAAGCGGAATTGTAGTCGGGTTGCAGAGCCGAGCCCTACGACATGTGATTTTATTGGGGAATTAAACGGGATAACTTGTTTGTGCAATGAATTGCTTCGTACCACTGCGGATGATAAATAAGCCGTGGTCGATGCAGTCATTGAAAGCGAGCGTATTTTCCTCCCAGCAAGAGAAAGAGTTTATCACGCCATTACAGAATGGCATACAGCGTCATGGGCGAGGAGGCCCCTGCTGTCTGGGAAAATTTACGAGGTTCGTCTCGGCCCTAATTACTGAGCCAGACTTGGCAGAACCTGCGTAGGAAGAGGAGGGGGGAAGCCGGGGGGTGATGATGGTAGCCGTGAAGTAAGTGAAATGTGGGAAGCGCGGACCGTAGAGTTTCATGGCGGAAAGACCAGGAAGCAAGGCTCGCTCTAATTCGCTTAATGAATCTGTTCGTTGCAATTGAACTCGGGCGATAATTAGCAGAAATCAAAGCAAGAGTAAGAGTAATAGCCTGTCGCTGCGATCATTTATATCAGCTGGTAATTTTTCAGGGCATAGTTCGATAAAAACCGAAATCCACTGTTATGATTATTCGATGATTTTGGATTAGATTATTTACTCCATATTACCTTTCGTAGGTAAAGACAAATAAAATGATAAGAAAGCAAATATTTGAAAAGAGTCACATTTCCAAACTTTACCAAATCCTTTCTTCGTTGTTTTCGGCGAAATCTTGCTCCTGGTGCACCAGAGTGGCTCATCGCCTGCCGGCACAAGGATATCTTGTATCTTCCAGCCGCGGGTTGCGTAGAGAGGCGATGATGGGACAGCTGGCTCCCTGCGATGCGCGCTACTCGGCTTCATTTCCTTTCGGTTGCAGCTTCACTGTTTGAGTTTAAGTTCGGGAGATGCAACTATTGTAGTGCGCGCAGGTTGGGAGACGGGAAGCTTGAGAGCATGGTCAGGGAAAGGAAATGAGTCATTAATTATTTATTTTCAATAAAGGCGATTGTTAATGTGTTTTCCACGTGATGATTACACCCATGAAGGCATTTGCTGATGTTTTGCAATCCACCGGAAAATGATGTTTGCATGTACATTCATTAAATTTCATACTGAATATGATTACGAACCTTGTTAAAACTTTCTATAACTGAAGTTTTTTTTTTTTTTTTTTTTTTTTTTTAGTGCACATGGCGCTAGCGTCGATGTTATGGAATATTGCAAAAGATAAGCAAAAGAAAACGGTGACATCCTTTTTATCATTCCAAAAAGTCTAGTGAATAAGACTTTCGTTCAAGTGGTAAAAAAGCGCAGAATATTTTGTCGTCTGCCTTTCGTTGTCCATTTTTGGGATCATCTAATGATGATTACGGGAGGACAATCCATTAACGCACGAGCTTATACCGGGTTTTTAGGAAAGGGACATTTTCGTAGCGTGTGATTGGTGAGGCCCTCCGTTCTTCTTCTTTCTCGTCTCGGCTCTTCGTCGCTTTCTCTGCTGTCTCGTCTCGGCCTTCGTTATAGTTTCGTCGTCATTATTTAGTCATTATTTAGTCTGGTGATTTTCCGCTGCGTCACGCTGCTTCTTCTTTTGAAACTTCATTTTTTGTCCGCCATATATCTTTTTCCTTTTTTCACATTTCATTTTATCCCCCCTCCCCGTCCGTCGTCATCGCCGTCATCGTCATTTTCACCATTTTTATCATTATAATCATCATCAATATCATCACCATCATCACCATCATAATTATCATCATCATCATCATCATCATCATCATCATCATCAATATCATCATCATCACCATCATAATTATCATCATCATCATCATCATCATTATCATTTTCCTCTTCAACCCATATTCATCATTCTCTTCAACCCCTCCATATCCTTCTTTCTTCTCATTCATCTTGTCTATTTTTCTCCCTCCCCATTTAATTTGTCTTGTTCCATAATTCTTCCTCGTCTAGCCTCTCCTTCGCCATTATTTCCGTTACATATCCTGCCTCATTAACCTCTCACCTTGCTCATTCTACCTCTCCCTATCACCTCCCATTTTCCTCCTCCTCCTCCTCCTTCCTCTTCTCCTTCTTCCTCTTCTCCTACCTCTTCTCCTTCTTCCTTTTCTCTTTCTTCCTCTTCTCTTTCTTCCTCTTCTCCTTCTCCCTCTTCTCCTTCTTCTTCTTCTTCTTCTTCTTTTTTTTTTTCTTGTTCTTCTTCTTATTATTATTATCATTATTACTATTATTATTCTCCATTACCTTTCGTTTCCTCCTCCTCCTCCTCCTCCTCCTCCTCCTCCTCCTCCTCCTCCTCCTCCTCCTCCTCCTCCTCCTCCTCCTCCTCCTCCCCCTTCCCCTCCTCCTCCTCCTCCTCCTCCTCCTCCTCCTCCTCCTCCTCCTCCTCCTCCTCCTCCCCTTCCTCCTCCACTTCCCTCTGCGCATCCCTCTCCACTTCCTCCTCCTCCTCCTCCAACTCCAATTCCTCCACTTCATCCCTCCTCTCCTCTTCCTCATCTTCCCTCTCCCCTTGATCCTCCTCCCTCTCCTCTTCATCTTCATTCTCCTCCTCCTCCTCCCTCTCCTCCTACTCCCTCTCATCCGCCTCCTCCTCTTCCTCTTTTACGAACACTAACTTTAACACATTTCAACAGGCCAGAGAGTTTTCTCGTTAAGGACAGCTTCAACCCCGAACGCAGTCAGGAGATTCGTTCGGCGTGGGGTTAGAAGGGTGGGGGATGGGGTGGGGGCGGAAGAATTAGGGTGGGAGGGGGGAATGTTGAAGGGAACTTCTCCAGGAGCCAGAATAATGTGTTGCTGGACCACATTTTATGCTCTTCGGGAACAAGATTAGGGTTTAAAGGTAAGGGGGAGGCGAGGGTGGGGTTTGGGGTGGGGTTAAGGAAAGAGAGAGGTATTAAAGGAGGGGGGAGCAGAGGCTGAATGTTATGTTATGTAACCCTTGGCATGAGACATATTATTGGTGTTATTATGATGTAGTTACTCAAACTCATTTTGTTATTCATATTATTATTTTTAGAAGATAAACGCGTATATTGCCGGAAAGTTAATGGTGCCGAGAAGGGAAAGGCTGTAGATGGGTGGGGGGGTGGGTGGGGGGTCAGGTAAGGGGAGCGAGATACTGTTGAGGATGAGTTATGGAATCGAGGAGTGCGGCAGACGCCGCTGTACTCGCTCACCATTAATATTCTTACCTTGTACACCTACCATGTATCAACGTCGGTGCCTCTGCCTCCGCTCTCGCATTAACAGCCGCCGCTTTCGATACTCGGGAGAGAAATAGTGTGCTGATGTGTTTTTTGTTTTTTTTTTCGTGGTGCTGAAAGGGGAAATTAGTTTACATGATTTCCCCTTTTTGGTATTTAGTGCTTTCTTTTATTGGCCGTATCCTTAGTGCTTTGCCATTGTCTTGGTCATCGTACCGATACGACTGTCGTATGGTGCGAAGGATTATGATGATGCAGTAATACTTTTTTCTTTTCTTTTTTTACTTGCCCCCAGACGAAGGACATGGCAGTTGTTCCAATAATATTTCGTAAAATACGTATGAACAATGCGACAATGCGAAGACGACGGCAAAGACCATGAAGCGAAAATGATTAGTGATACGGCTGCAAATTGTTTAGGGAAGGCACATGTTTCTGGCAGCAAGGACTGATAGACTTGGTTGCTTGGTAAAATTGTATTACGAATTCTTATTATTAACGGTTGTAGTATGAATTCTAAAATTGAGATACACATTTTATGCACTATATCTTGAGTCGGCGGAAGTGCATTCACTCGTGCCAATAAGCCTCATTTCGCAGTCTGGTTAAACCAAACGCATCGTAGCATATTATAAACAGGTCAATAACGTTCATGTAGCAACCCTCGCTATACGATAGGCTAGATATCCTAATATTCCACAGGTGCCATAGGGGGGAGGAGGGGAGGGGTTGC
>NW_028234410.1:21344005-21351505 GCF_977035675.1 Penaeus japonicus
CCTCCTCCTTCACCTCCTCTTCCTCCTTCTTCTCCTCCTTCTCCTCCCCCTTCTATCCTCCTCCTCCTTCCTTCTCCGTTTTAGCAGGAAGCGCTGTAGCCGAGCACTAAGTTTTTTGCCTGATGGAGCTCACTCGCTCAGGATGGTCTTTTGGTGATGAAGGTGGTGAAGGCGATGATGATGATGGCGATGATGATGATGGTGATGATGGCGGCTATGATGTTGATGGTTATGATGATGTTGATGTTGACGGCGGTGAGGCCATTGTTGTCCCTAGCGTGAGCTGTTTCCTTCCTACTTCTTTCTAAACGGTAGGACCTGCATGTTCAATAGACCTTGATGCATGAAGGACACGGAGCTGAAAAAAGTGACGGCTAAAAAAATAGGCAAATAGACTTTAAAATCCAATGACCCCGAAAGCAATGGGGGAGAGTTGGTGGAGGGGGAAGGAGGGGGAGGAGGGAAGGAGGTTGTGGGGCCAGGTAGGAGGGAAAATGGGGGGGAGGACAAAGATATGTTACCGGAGTATCACGAAACTTATCCTCCATGCAGGACACGTTTCAACTCCTCAACTTACCCGTAACTTGAGCCATCAATTAAGTCGTTAAGTTCGAAGACAGTAGGCGGCGCGGCTGCCATCATAATGGCCTCGCCCAGGCTAGGCTTAAGCCATCTCCTGAAGGATTTATCGGCCGCAATCAGGATGAAGGATGGCGGGGATGGAGGACGCCGCTGGGTTCGCTGGCCCGCCCCGTTGCGAACGACACGGATGGGGCGCCGTTTGTTGTTGTTTATATAGATATATATTTTGCTTTGTTGTGTGAAGTTCGAACAGCGTAAGTAAGGAATTGGAATCGACTTTTTTTGGTTTTAGTTCCCGCTTTTTCCGGTCCTTCGTCCCTCCCCCCCTTCTTCTATTTCCCTTCTCTCTGCAAAATTCTCCTTTATCCTATCCTTTACGGAAGAGCTGTTTGATTCCTATTTCTCTTTTACGGCTTTTATTACATTTGATATTACTTTTGGTTGTCGTTATGATCACTATTATTATTGCCATTGCATTGTTATCCCCACCACCATCATAAGCCTTTTCCCCTGTACTGAAACATAGCCCATATCGCTGCCCGTCTCTGCCTGCTCTCATGTCATTTCCGTGGCCTCTCCCGCGTCGGCGCCTCGGCTCGTGACTGGCTGGAGTGGCGTTTGCCTCGCGATTTGCTAATGGAATTCGAAGGCTTTCTGTTGTTCGATGTCAACCCCCGCTGCGGGCTCTACCAGTGCCCAATACTCCCTTTTCTCCCTCTTATCCTCTCTTCCCGCTCCCTTTCTCTCCCTCTCTCTCTCCCTCTCTCTCTCCCTCTCTCTCCATCTCTCCCTCTCTCCTTCTGTTGCTCTCTTCCCACTCTCCACTCCTCTGATTTCACTCGTTCCACTCCTCCACTCTCCTCTTCCTGATGTATGTAGATGATGATGTTGATAATAATTTGTTGTTGCGGTCATTATTAATGTTGTTATCATTATTATTATTACTACTAGTAGTATTAATATAAGTATTTGTGGTAGTAGTGTTATATTATCATTATTATTATTACTTTCATCATTATTGTCTTCAGTATGATTACTATTATTTTATTGCTATTGCTATTATTACTTTCTCATCATAATTAATCCTGGCTCTATTTATTCTAATAACTTTAACTGTGTCCACCCTCCTCCAAGACACTCCCGTTCATTAGGACAGGCAATCACCTACAAGAATACAGCATCGTTAATTGCCCCCTCCCCCCCTCCCCCCCTCCCCTCCCCCGACAGTAACATCACGGGACGAAAATGATATGTTAAAAGCGCCCAGCTGTGAGTGCACTGGTGCCCGGAGACACTCACACGCACGCACACACGCACTTACGTATGCATACACGTACGCACACACGCACTCACGAACAACACACACACACACACACACACACACACACACACACACACACACACACACACACACACACACACACACACACACACACACACACACACACACACACACACGTACATATTTAATCCTACCTGGCTGTGACTGTCTCCCTAATGGCCCGTGTACCTGGTGGTTCCCAGAAGACCGACGTCGACACGTTGTTGCATCGTTGCACATTCAACTGCAACAATTTGTGGCTCGTCCCAGGCACAAGTTGGCCCTCTCGGTGACGTTTAGCACCCGAGGAGGGAATTAGGTATGGGGGGGGGTGAAGTGGGCGGGGGAGGAGGGTTAGAGGGGGGGGGGGGCATTTAGGTGGAAGAGGCGCTAATGAGGCGTGTGTATGTGGCGTGCAGGAAGGGAACAAAGCCTCATCATGCGGCTCCTCGGACCTCTGGCGACGATTGGTTGTGGAGGGAAAGAAGGGGTGAAGGCTGGAGGGATGGCGGGGGACGGTATCGGTGTCCTCTTTTGGGTGAGGCTCTGGGGTAGGAGGGCATTCGTGATTTAAAAAAAAATATATATATATAACTCTCTCTCTCTCTCTCTCTCTCTCTCTCTCTCTCTCTCTCTCTCTCTCTCTCTCTCTCTCTCTCTCTCTCTCTCTCTCTCTCTCTTTCTCTCTCTCTCTCTCTCTTCAATCCCTCCCTCTTTCCCTCCCTCCCTCCCTCCCTAATCCCTCCCTCCCTCCCTCCTCCCCCCCCAATCCCCATCCCTCTCTCTCCTTCTCCCTCTCCCTCTCCCTCTGTCTATAGAATAAGCTATTTACTCTTCATAATTTGCGGCCAAGGAATCCCACGCGTCCATGTGCAGCGTCAATGTTGTGTCCTACTCTATTACGCTCTTTGTAGGGGGAAGTTGAGACAAGGAGCATTGTCTTTGGAAACATGCCAGGCCAGAGTCTAGGTATTATCTCTCCGCTTGGGGAGATAAGAATGAGAGAAAGAGAGGAACAAGGAGAAAAAATATAAGTGTGTGTGTGTGCGTGTGTGTGTGCGTGTGTGTGTGCGTGTGCGTGTGCGTGTGCGTGTGCGTGTGCGTGTGCGTGTGCGTGTGCGTGTGCGTGTGCGTGTGTGTGTGTGTGTGTGTGTGTGTGTGTGTGTGTGTGTGTGTGTGTGTGTGTGTGTGTGTGTGTGTGTGTGTGTGTGTGTGTCCCCGCGCATGTGTATATGCATGTGCATGTACATGTGCATGTGCATGTTTAGGGACTGTTTAGGTACGGGCTTAGGTTATATATTCATTGAAGCGAGCCCACGTAAACCTCTTATGTGAAATGCACCTTTCCGAGCCATTCCAGTATTCAATTATCATTATTTTTTAGTATTATCGTGAACTTTATTTTTCGCCCTTCAGTGTGACCAATTCTAACTATATAAGCACCTTTTCATATGATGTCACGAGGTCGCGATTGCTGCTGTGACTGAAATATTTAACGGTGCATTTTTAAAACACAGATAAACCCAACCCCCCCTTCTCATCTCTACTCCCTACCTTCACCCCTAAGCCACCCCAACCCTCACCCCCAAGCCACCCCTAACTCCAACCCCCCACTCCAACCCCAACCCCAACCATCACCCCCACCCTCTTCCCTTATGGCTGAAGACACATTTCGAAATATATTTGCGCAGTGTGAAAGAAATTGCAATAACCGTAAGAAGAAGCTGACACAGAAAATCTCCCATTGGTAAATCACAACCGCCATTCCCAATTCGAACGTTTCCAGTTTCGATTTTCTCTATTACTTTTCCTTCCTTTGTTGGCTTACTTGCTCGCTTGTTTGTTTGTTTCTTTGTTTCTTTTCTTTTTAGTCTAAGTCGGTGTAATACTTCGGCCAAGAGGGTGTTGATAGTAAATTTTTCCAGCATTTTTGTTAATTCATCTACTGTTATTATCGCGGTGTGGTTGCGATCTTGATGATATCGTGAAGCGAGTGGAGGGGAAAGGAGAGGGGAAGAGTGAGAGGTTGCTGGAGATAGAGATGTGGTAATTATTTCGCTTATAGCAATGGCGTTATTTTCGCTGGCGGGAAATGGGAGGAAGAGGAAGTGGTAGCGACAGCGTCTTAAAGAGAGGCATTGGTAAAATTCTACTCGACGCCGTCGTAAAGGTGGTCGACGGCCATTAAAGTTTACCTACCGCCAGAACCTTGTTACGATCGGTGGCTGCCCACGCCTTCGCGCCGCGGGGAGGTGGACTCGCATTGACTGACGTAGAGGGACAGAGAAAGGGAGGAGAGCAAGAGAAGAGGGGAGGAGGAAGTAGAGGTAGCCGTTGTGGTGGAAGAGAAAGAGAAAGCGGGAAAGGAAGAGGAGGAGGAAGAAGAAGAAGAAGAAGAAGAAGAAGAAGAAGAAGAAAAGAAGAAGAAGAAGAAGAAGAAGAAGAAGAAGAAGAAGAAGAAGAAGAAGAAGAAGAAGAAGAAGAAGAAGAAGAAGAAGAAGAAAGGGAGATGGAGAAAGAGAAGGAGGAGAGTGGAAGGCTGAGAGGGAGGGGGAGGCGTGTGTCGAGAGGCGCGGAGAGATTCCCCCGCCCCTCTTGAGTGTCGTCTCCCCGATCAGAGAGGAAGAGGAATTTCTGTGCATGAGCGGCCCCATTTTTTCCTCACATTATAGTCAATATTTGTGGAGGGGCTGAGCCCGAGGCCCAGACGTCGCTCCCTCGCCGCCTCGGGACAGATCGGGAGGGCGCGGGCCGGAGTTTGCTCTGCTGAGGCGTGGATCAGCTTCTCAAATATTTGTCTGAAGCTCCGTCTGTTTCGAGAACCGATGCAGGAGAGATGGGAGGACATCGATGCGATGAGTTATTATATTGCGCATTGCGTCAGAACGAACACAGACGCATTTCACGGGCAGAATTCCTAATATATTCGTATATTCCTCCAACTGTATACTTTTCAACTGTGGGACTATGTGCGTGCTCTTACTTGACTCTTGAGGGATTGTTCCCTGGGAGCAGAACATTCCTTCATGACAGCGGAATGCAGTACTTAGTGAACCTCAAAAGCTTCCTTCCGACTTGCCCGACGCCATCCTAAACTTTGGACGATTTACGCGAGATGTTATTGTTAGGAGAGCCAAGCACTTAGGCTTATGCCGCCGCGCTAAAGGCTCTTCGCTCGAACACCAACGGAATTAACGGCGACAGTCACAAGCGCTTGCAGAGGTGTGCACGCAACAGGAACATTAGCCTTGATGTTTAGCCCGGGGAAGTGCTGTTTAGGTCGGAATGGAGAAATGGGAAGGGGCTGAAAAGAGAAAAAGATTTAGAAAAAAAGGATTAAACAAGAGAAACTTAGAAATAAGAGGAGTTAAAGTGGTCTCCCTCGTGCCCGAGCATCACTTCCACGGTTACGGCAAGGATCGCGGGTCTGCTCTGGCGTGAAATGACCGGGGCGATTGCGTCGGGCCGGAGAGAGAGAGCAGCGGCGGAGGAAGAGTAACGGCGGCGCTCATGATAGCGATAAGTGTTATTGCCTCCACTCGGCGCAGATGGGAACGGCGATGGCGGGGGGGGGGAACCTGACGGGTTAAAATGTGCAGGATTACGGTTGAGATCCCTCGGTCATAGGATTAAAGAGGAGATATTGCCTATGTGTACGTTTTTTTCCTATTTTTTTATTTTTAGGGAAGGGGGTATTCTTTCATTCGTGTATTATTTGTTCTAGGATATGATAGGTGAATTATTTCGCGGCTGGGCTTTTTGTGTTTATCTCTTAACTGAAGAAGGTCTTATTGCTGCAATATCAAGTGCGCATTCAAGCTGGCCAGAATATGAAAGGAAACTTTTATGGTGTGGTTATATTTCATTTATCCTTGTTCTCATATCTTGGTATGATTACGTGCATTACTAGTAATATCAATTATTTCGATATATCAATTGCCTTGCATTATTTATACTATTCTTTATTTCACATCATTATTCATATCACTACCCGAAAATGGCTTCAACAACAGTATTGCACTGCACTTGCTCAGTCTGGTAATAAAACATACGTGAGCTAACATGCCCATAACGAAAAGATCGCTAAACAGAAACACTGGTTAGATATTACCCTCTTACTAGTTACACGTGTACTTTTCAAACACGCCTAACCCTGGGATCATTCCGTTGCAGTTTCAGGCGTAAAATGGTGTGTGGGTGAATGCACGAAATTAGTTGTTATCGAAAGCAATGTATTATATTGTTGATTGCACTTGGTGGGTGGGAGGGTTGTTGGTCATGCGGAAAACGCTGTGATATCGTGAGAGAAGGAGAGGAGGAGGAAGAGAGAGATGAAAGGGGGAGGAGGAGAGACACGAGAGGGAGAGGAAAGGAGATGGATAGGGAAAGGGGGGAGGGAAGGAAAAACAGAGGGGAAAGCAGAAGTAGGAAGATAGAAAGGAAGAGGGAGGGGGAGAGGAAGAGAAAGGAGAAGAGGAAGAGGAAGAGGGAGGGGGAGAGGGAGAAACGTAGTGAGAGGGAGAAACGGAGAGAGAGAGATAAACGGAGAGAGAGAAAGAGAAACGGAGAGAAAAAGAGAGAAAGAGAAACGGAGAGAAACAGAGACAAAGAGAAAGTAAGAGAAACGGAGAGAAAGAAAGAGAAACGGAAAGAAAGAGAAACGGAAAGAAAGAAAGAGAAAACGGAGAGAGGGCGAGAGAAACGGGGAGAGAGAGAGAGAGAGAGAGAGAGAGAGAGAGAGAGAGAGAGAGAGAGAGAGAGAGAGAGAGAGAGAGAGAGAGAGAGAGAGAGAGAGAGAGAGAGGGGGGGGGGGAGAGAAAGAGAAAGAGAGAGAAAAAAACGGAGAGAGAGAGATAGAGAAACGGAGAGAGAGAGAGAGAGAGAGAGAGAGAGAGAGAGAGAGAGAGAGAGAGAGAGAGAGAGAGAGAGAGAGAGAGAGAGAGAGAGAGAGAGAGAGAGAGAGAGAGAGAGAGAGAGAGAGAGAGAGAGAGAGAGAGAGAGAGAGAGGACGAGAGAGAGAAGAGAGAGAGAGAGAGAGAGAGAGAGAGAGAGAGAGAGAGGGGGGGGGGGCAGGCAGGTTGGGAGAGTGAAAGAGGGAGGGAAAGCGGTAGAGGGAGAAAGAGAAGGGAAAAAATCAGAAATTGTTACTTGCAGTCGTGAGATCGAGGGTCATCTTCTGTATCGAAAAGGCATTCCCTCAGGCGGGCCATCAGCAGTGCGCGAGGGCGAAGTGCCTTTTCAGCGTTCAAGGGGAATGGGCGCGGCAGGAGGCGGGTTCCCACGTTCTTCTGACCCGACAGGTAATACAGGTTGTCGTCGGCAAGCTCGTCGTAGAACGAGAGGAGTGGGAGTGGGGTCAGAGTGGGGGAAGGGGGGAGGGGAAAGGAAGGGGAAGGGGAAGGGGAGGGAGAGGGGGTGGTGGGTCGGAGGCGCTAACACGACGCGTCAGGAAACGGGGTCTTGATGGTTTTCCGATCGTTTTCTTCTCGGGATACGGGCGTTTACGAGTGCACCGGTGCGGGAGTGCGGGTATGAGTGCGCGTATACATCTTCCGACTGCGACTAGAGGAAAGCGCTCGACGTTCACTGCCTGAAGG
>NW_028234410.1:21354005-21356505 GCF_977035675.1 Penaeus japonicus
TCCTCTCCTCTCCTCTCCTCTCCTCTCCTCTCCTCTCCTCTCCTCTCCTCTCTTCTCTTCTCTTCTCTTCTCTTCTCTTCTCCTCTCTTCTCCTCTCCCAATTGCACCTCCCAATCCCACCTCCCTCTCTATCTCTCTCTCTCCCTTCCTCTCGCTCTCTCTCCCTCCCCGCCTCCGCACACGTCATCCCTGGCCGTGTCGCCTGGCAATCAAAGTCCATTTTTTATCAAGTTCCTCTCGCCGCCGTTGCGTTGCATCTGTTTAAAGGGAACGGCTATATGTTGCAACCTCGGCGAAAATGACTGGGTGTGATGGAGCCGTGTTGGTTGCAAGGTTGGAGGCCCGAGCGCAAGGCAGTGGAACACCGGGCTGGACGTGTACGGTAATGGGATGTCATGTGTATCGGAGTTTCATTTGGTAAACCTGATACTTCTTCGCACAGATAGACATAACATAACTTTGGGTAGGTAGAACGCCGCGTTTTTTTTTGTTTTTTTTGTTATTTTGTTCTTCTGAGGGTGTGGAGAGGATTGTGGGCCGTTTGAGTGAGCGAGTTCATTGTAGGAGACAAGAAGTTACACAGAACTTTTTTTTTCTTTTATATATAAAAGAATCCCTTTCTCAAAGACGAGAGGTTAGACTGGTTTCTTTGTACAAGCCGAGTGTTACAACAGCAAGACTAGTGGTTGCACAAGACTCCTTGTAGAAGACGTGTATTCAGGTTTCTCTGTACAAAGCGAAAAGTTGGCTGGCTTTCCTACGAGATACTAGTTATGTATGAGTCTTTGTATTAGACTAGGAAGGAACAGGAGACCCCTAATTAAAAGATCTCTCTTCCCTTCATCTTTTCTTTTCGGGGGGGGGGAGACACTTGCTTTATTTCAGGGTTGATATTTTTTATCTACTGATTTTTTTTATGTCGGTCGTAATATAAGTGATACTGTTATTATTTAATTTTATTTCTGTTTTATCATGTTTAATGTTTAGTAATATCGGTGATAGTTATAGTATTAGTATTGTTATTGATATTAGTTATAGCATTGTTGTTGTTATTCGTGTTATTATTATTATCATCATTCTCATTATTATTGTTTTTGTTATCATTATTGTCCTTACAACTACTATTACTAATATTACTGTTACTATTATTGTCATTGTTCTCATTCCTGTTCCTCGACAGCCGCAAGCAGCCCAAGACGTTCGCCTTCGACCACTGCTTCGACTCCCTGGCCTGCGAGAGCTCCGCCTTCGCCACGCAGGAGACGGTCTTCACGGCCGTCGGGGTGGACATCCTCAACAATGCCTTCACGGGATACAACGCCTGCATCTTCGCCTACGGCCAGACCGGTGAGTGTTCTCCCTCTCGTGTCTCTCTCTCTCTCTCTCTCTCCGTTCCTCAGCTCTCGGTGATGGCAGTGTGGATTGTGTGGCTATTCTGGCGATTGGTGATTGTTAGAATGATAATGAAGGCTTTGATATTGACATTTGTTGCTGGCAGTAACATCATCGTCATCATCAATGCCAGCACCGTAATTGTTTTTACCATTAATTTGCTATCACCACTGTCCCTGCCGCCATCATCATCCTAAACAGTCGGTAAAACGGTTTCCCTCTGGTCATTTCCTACGGGGTTTTCCCTCAGCCGTTGAGACCGCGACCCCGGCGTTGGCACTTTTCTACCATGGTTCTTTTGCATTATTCATAACTCAGCTCTTTGGTTCCCTAACTGTTTTTGTTATTACTAATATGACTACTACTACTACTACTACCACTATTGTTATTGTTGTTGAGATTCGGAGGCGTGACCTAACATACTAGCAGCTCCGGTGTGACCCGAGCTGCTGCTGCGTCATCTGTCGGGTGATTCGTTTACTTGGCGGTCGTGGCTGGACGTCTGGCTGTGGGCGCTGTTGCGGATCTTTTTGTTGTAGAGGGAGGTTAGGGGGAGTGATAGGTTGCGTTTTGGGGGCTTTGCTTTGACTATTCCTATTGGTATGTGATTATTGCCATCACCATCACTATTTTCATTACCATTTATTATCATTACAAGTAATATTATTATCCCTATTTTTTATTATTTTTATTACAGTTAGCATTATCATTATTTAATGTTTTGCATTGTCAGTACTGCATTAATTTTACCATAGTCATCGTTGTTATTATTACATAAGACTCCTTGCGATAGGAAGAGGTTCTCTCCTCTTCCTCCTTCTCCTCCTCCTCCTCCGCATTCATGAAGCTTACTCCACTCCATTAGTATTTGGCGCTTAATTATCTTAAATCGCGGAAGAGTGGAAAGAGGCTTCTTGCTCGGCCTAATTACCTGGATCTCGTAACCAGCGACGTTAATTACCGCCTGATGATGCCGTCGTGGAGTTCCCTCAGGTACGGTGGCGCAGCGCTCCCTCTGCCTCGGTTGAGCCTCGTTGTTTGGGTGTGTCGGGGGGAGGGGGGAGGGGGAGGGGGAGGGGAGTAGGTGGGACAGAGGGTAGGAGGAGGT
>NW_028234410.1:21364005-21369005 GCF_977035675.1 Penaeus japonicus
CATTCGACTGTGTTGTCCAGAGAAAAGAAATATCGGAGACGTAGTACCTATCTCTCTTGTCCATTTTAAAGCCTCTTTCTTGTATCTATGTTCTTATCAAGAACGAAAACGCAACAGCCTTGCAATATCAACCTCTCCCTCCTACGCGTATGACCGCCGTATGTTATGTCCCGGCTGGGTTCATAAGAGTCGTGGAGTTGACGTCCGGCCTTAATCTTCTACCCCGGGGTCGCTCACACATCCACGGCCGGTCGTTCCCCTGCCCCGTTACTGCGACGGAACGACAGACAGACAGACAGACAGACAGACTGACTGACTGACAGAGACAGAAAGATATAGCAAGATTAATTTGATGTCGATATTAGACTAGGATATTCTTGTGGAGAGATGGATTGGACTGGGTGGCGAAGAAGGGAGAGAAGCGAAAGAGAAGAGAAGCGGAGTAAAAGAAGAGGGCTCAAACCAGAAGGAGAAGGAAGAAATGGAAGGAGACGGAACAACACAAGAGAATTGAAGGAAGAGAAGCGGTGTGCACGTGCAACTTTCCGACAGGCGAGGAGAAACACGACCTTCCGCTACATCACTTTAGTAGAGCATGTTGCATTTTTTATCAGGAGAATGATTCACATCTGAACCGATGTCTTAAGAACCTCGGTCGGCCAAGGATCAGAGGAAGTCGCAAAGACATAAAGACGTTCCTGCCGTCCTTTGTCTTGTGTTAACTCTTCATCGAGGAGAGGCAGCTGTTGTGTCGGAGAAATGACGAGTTTGTGAAACAATGCGGCAGGTGAGAGCAAGAGAGGAGAGCAGAACAAAAGGCTTTGTTTAATGGCCTGGAGAATTGACGGGGGAGAGGGGGGGTGAGGGCTCTTCCTACTTAGTTTCCAGTTACTTTGGATGACGGAGGGAGGTTGTCAGGGCACGACGAGGCGGGGATGATCTCGAGGGGGTGGAAGGCATTGCGTGTAAGGGCCATAGGCAGATGAGACGCTGGGGATTCTATGTAAGGGGCCTAGGCCTTGGAGATAGATAGCGTAGCTGTTGTGGCCACATGACTCCACATGGACTCACACACACAGGTTCATGCACACACTATCGCGCACATATGTCTATGTATGCGTACATAAATACAATTATATATTTATATATATATATATATATATATATATATATATATATATATATATATATATATATATATACACACAATTATATATATATATATATTTATTTATTTATTCATTCATTCATTTATATATATATATATATATATATATATATATATATATATATATATATATATATATATATATATATATAACATATGTAACTGACATATTTTGCATTTTTCTCATTAATGGGATTTCTCGAGGAACACCTCAGCGCGGCGAAAATGCAGTGCAAATAAGCACCTTTCAGTGCATGCGACATCATGAAAAAGAGCAGCAATTTCATGCTCAGTATCGCT
Organism: Penaeus japonicus; assembly: GCF_977035675.1. Taxonomy (NCBI): domain Eukaryota; kingdom Metazoa; phylum Arthropoda; class Malacostraca; order Decapoda; family Penaeidae; genus Penaeus; species Penaeus japonicus. The sequence goes on from NW_028234410.1 coordinate 21,365,474, forward strand.
GTCGAAATTAGGCGAACTTCTACACGAAGCTCTAACCAAAGCGGCCGCGGAAGAAGTGATGACGTCAGGCTCTCCCGATCTCCTGCGGACTCCCGACGACGCTGGGATCATTGGCCAACGGCGCGAGAAACCGAGAATGTCTTGAGAGATGAAATGAATACCTGAGTGGCAGATAAGCGTGTGCAATACTGAAGAGGATCCAGGCCTCGGGAATGTGATTAGGGTTAGGAGAGAGAGAGAGAGAGAGAGAGAGAGAGAGAGAGAGAGAGAGAGAGAGAGAGAGAGAGAGAGAGAGAGAGAGAGAGAGAGAGAGAGAGAGAGAGAGAGAGAGTTTGTGTGTGTGTGTGTGTGTGTCTGTGTCTGTGTGTCTGTGTGAACATGCGTGAACTCCCGTATAGCAGATGCTCTAACGCAACCCCGTAGTCGAAAACCCTCCTCAGCCGGTATTGTCGACAAAAGTTTTCACAATACATTAATTAATATTTCTGTACTCGAACTTGTTTGTTTGAATATATTTATTGACACCGGGGTCAACTGACGCAGAGACATGATCCTACTAAAGACAAACAAACAACAACAAAAAAAGAGTCGTTCCCTAGTTTCTAGCACTGACCCCGCATGGCTCTCGGGGCAGGTCCATCATTCCGCAAAGTCGGCAGTGCCACAACATCATAAGTGCCAGTACTGCTTCGGGCTGGTTGGTGCCTTCGTGCCTCCCCGGTACCGGTGACCTGATCAATACTCTCGCTCACTCCCCGTCACTCCCACTTCGTGTCACTCCCACTCCCACTTCCATTCCCCTCTCCTCTCCTTTCCTCTCCCACTTCCACTCCCCCTTTTATCTCCATTCCCATGTTCACTCTTAAAAGTCCCCTTTACACTCCCACCCACTCCCACTCCTCCTCTCACTTCCCTCCTCGTTCCCGCTCCCATCTCTCATTTTTTCTTACCCTCATTTTCCTTTCACTCCCATTCCCATTCCCACTTCCCTTTTTACCTCTCCTTTTTCCTCTCTCTCTCTCTCTCGCTCCCATTCCCATTCTCACTTCCTGATTCACTTCCTCTTCCCTTTCCTCTCTCTCTCACTCCCATTCCCATTCCCATTCCCACTTCCATTTCCCTCACTCCCATTCCCATTCCCATTCCCACTTCCATTTCCCTCTCTCTCACTCCCATTCCCATTCCCATTCCCACTTCCATTTTCACCTCTCCTTTCTCTCTCTCTCTCTACTCTCTCTTCTCTCTACTCTCTCACTTCTCTCTCCTCTCTCTCTCTCTCTCCTCTCTTTCCTCTCTTTCCTCTCTCTCTCTCGTCTCTCTCCTCTCTTTCCTCTCTCTCTCGCGTCTCTTTCCTCTCTCTCCTCTCTCTCCTCTCTTTCCTCTCTCTTCTCTCTCTCTCTCTCTCTCTCTCTCTCTCTCTCTCTCTCTCTCTCTCTCTCTCTCTCTCTCTCTCTCTCTCTCTCTCTCTCTCTCTCTCTCTCTCTCTCTCTCTTTCCCCCCCACTCCCTACCCCATAACTAATCCCAATTTCATTCCTATTAGCATCCCCTTCCTATTCCCACTCCCCTTTTTCACTTTTTTCCCTTTTTCGCTCCCACGCCATAGTCGGAGTACCCCCCCCCCTGCAGCCTCTACTTTATGGGGAGGGAAATGAAGTCCTGTGTTCAGTGTTGTTTTGGCTGTCGTGCTGTTGATGTTGACGATGTATTGGCAGAGCCCCGTGTACTTTTATTGGTCAAGGAATGTAACTGTTTTGTACCTTTCTGTGGGTGAAAGGTTGAAATATTTGATTGTACCCTTTTTGATATTTTCTCGTTTTTTTTGTTTTTTTTCATTGTCTGATGTGGCCCTCCCGATGTTGTTGTTGTTTTTTGTTTTGTTTTATGAGTGTGTGGTTTGATCCTGTCAATATTTTCTTGTTTTTTTATTTTAATGTTTGCCATGACCCTTTAGGTATTATTATTATAATTTTTTAAAAGTTTGATATGGTTCTTTCAGTATTTTCTATTTTCGTGTGTTTCATTAGTATGATCCTTCTAATATTTCCTCGTTTTTTTGAGTGATTGAAATGATCCTTCCAATATTATTTCGTTTTTTTTTCTAATATCTAAAAAGATCTAATATTATGCCCTCATCCTAGAATGGCAATACATTCGGAAGGCCAGCTCGCAGAGGGGTGCGGCACGGCGGAAGGCCAGCAAAGGAGAACGAGCGATTTTCCACCCTCAGAAAGAGATAAAAAAGAAAAAAAAGAAAGAGGATAAATGTGAACAGAGAGACATCAGGTGATAGTGATATAACCATTAGTGATTGGTTGATTAGGAGAGGGGGAAGGGGGCGAGAGGAAAGGGTTGATGAGGAATGTGATAATATTAATATTGCACGATGGAGGTAGAGAGGAAAGGAGAGGAGAGGAGGAAGGAGGTTGGGTACGGATAGGGAATAGGACGGGGACGAAGGGTAAAGAAAGCGAATGAACGAGAGTGGAAAGAAGAAAAGAAAATCTTCGAAAATCCATTTTTACTGTCCTATTATTTCTTCTTCGTCTCTTTATCCTTTTTTATTTTCCGATAACGTTCTACTTTTTGTGTGTCTCTTTTTTTATCGTCTCTTTCCTTTCTCTTTTTCCCCGATTTCTCTCTCCAGTCAAGCGAAGGGGTCGGAATAAGATCCGGGGAGGAAACTCCTCCACGCGCACATATCCCTAACAGAAGGTATTTCACGTGGCGCTACCCCGGCTATCGCGGCCTCCTCGCTCTTATCGGACTTGTCGCCGTTGATGTGTGACCCGCCGCCGCCGCCGCCGTGCCATTCATCCGCGAGAGACCGCACGGACCGCACTTTCACCTCAGCCGATCGCCCGATATTGACTGGAGGCGCGACTTTCTTTATGTGTATATATATAGAGAGGGGTTTTTTTTGCTCTTTCTTTCTTTCCCGCTTTCGGTTTAGTTTTACGTTGATGTCTCTATTTTAGTTTGCTTTCTTTGTTTCCATTTATATATATATATATATATATATATATATATATATATATATATATATTATATAAAATATTTTTGTTGCTTCCCTTTACATAACTTTATTGATCTTATCCTACTTATTTCTTGCATTTCTTTTTTGTGAGAGGAGGGGGGGGGGGGCTTGGGAGAAAGAGCGTGTTATCCTCAGTCCGTAAAAAATGTGGGTCACGGAAGATGTATCTAGGTAGCTTGAAACGCCTTGTGGATGGAGGCCTTTTATCCCCTTGCAGTGCTATCGCTTTCTCGTCCCTTGTTTATCTAGTATTCATAGGATAACCGAGTTTTAGGTCCTTTGTCTATTTTTTTTTCATTACTTGGTTATTTTACTTGCATTGGTTTTTATTTGTCTGCCTGTCCAAAGTTACGAAAATCGAAAGCCAAGTCAAAGTCAGAGAACTCGCGCACGAACTCGGACTCGGACTCGTGGCGTGATTTTTCAAGACTTTGTTTCTGACTTGATGGCTTCCTCTCCTTTGCTTTACCTCGGCCGGCTGGCTCGAGATCACCAG
>NW_028234410.1:21374005-21376505 GCF_977035675.1 Penaeus japonicus
ACAAATATTCTTTCTACTTGCATTATTATTTTTTTAGAAATATTTTGCTACGTTTTATTGGTCGCTATGATTACAGTATTCCTATGTTTTTTTTTTTTTTCTTTTTTTTTGGGGGGGCGGGGTTGTAATCAGTTCCAAAGGCTGACCTTGCCCCCCCCCCCCCTTCTACATCTGACCTTCCACCAAAAATCGAAAAGGAATTTCACATCGGACCCGAAAATCGCGGAGGTTTGGATAAGGATCGGTCACGTTTTATGAGCCTCATCAGCTCCTAATTTTGTTTGGACGAGATGATTAGCTCGCTCGTAAACTAGTGGCAATCAGCCGAACGAGAGCACGCCGCTTGTCATGCCGAGCTGATGGAAGATTTGCTTTTTTTTTCTTTTTTTTCTTAATATGTGCGTCACTTGTTCCGCCGCCGAGATCTCTTCCACTCATTGTGCGGGGTGGAACGGCGAGTGGGTGGATGACGTGTGTACGTGTGCGTGTGCGTGTGCGTGTGTGGGCGGTTGGGCCGTTGGAGACACGGGCGGAGTCCAGGAGAGGCATATCGGTAGTCGTTATCGAGAATACATAATGACAGCTCGGCACCTCTAGGAACAGAGGATCGATGTGCTGCTTCCCAAGGACGAAGGAAGGTGGGGAGATGGTGGGGCTGGAAGGGGGTAGGGGAAGAGGAAGAAGGAAAGGGGGGGGAAGGGAGGAGAAGAAGGAAAGGGGGGGAAGGGGAGGAGAAGGAGGAAAAGGGATAAGGAAGGGGGAGAGGAAAGAAAGAAGGAAAGGGGGTAAAACGGGGAATGTGAAAAAAAACGGGGAGGGAGGAAATGAGAAGGGGGGACGGGATGATGAGAAGAGCGGAAAGGTGGAAGGAGAGAGAGAAGAAGACTAGGAGGAATGAGAGGGATAGGAAAGGATAAGGTCTTACGGAAAGGGATAAGTCAGTAACTAGTGATATTAATGAAGTAATGTCTGTTCAGCTTGAAGAGACATTCGTGTGATGAAGCTGCTTGCCCATGAATAGGCTTCAGCTTTAGATTACGTGAGACTTTTTTCTTCTCTTTAAGTCACGTTGGCTGCAAAAATTAGGTTGGGTTCATAATTGGATTCGTGAGAGATGCTTCTGAGCTCTAAGCACTAATAAGGTTAAACCTGAGAAAGTATGGCATGACGTCGCCGTAGGCTTCTGGTTTAGTGCTGTCTTTTCAACTCTTATTCTTCTTTTCAAAGTAATGTGTATTTTTATGTGAATTTGTGTGAGCATGTACGTATGTTTTTTTTATAGATTGATATATAGTTACATGAGAAATGCCAGCGGGTGCGCGCGCGCACACACTCATGCATATGCTCACGCACACGCACACACACGCTCACACACATACGCACACGCACACGCACACGCACACGCACACGCACACGCACACGCACACGCACACGCACACGCACACGCACACGCACACGCACACGCACACACACACACACACGCACACACACACACACACACACACACACACACACACACACACACACACACACACACACACACACACACACACACACACACACACACACACACGCATACACACACATACGCATATCAGATCTATATATGTGGGTATACTTGTTAGCAATATACATCCACATATTTTTACAGATGCATGTACGCACCCGTTTGCTTACATGCCTGAATTTCTGTGTACTGTTTTTCATCGAGAATAAGGGACCGTTGATGGCGAGGCGAAATCTGTGTTAAATCCGTAAGCCTTAAGGAAAGCCATGTAGGCTTAGAGTAGAGAGGGGCAGCCAGGTGTCCTTGGTCGATCATGAGAGGGGAGAGGTTTGTTTGTTAGTCTGTGGATACGCGGGGGAATAATTGATTGTTGTTTGTATGTATGCTGTGTCATTTGTGTCTAATATCAACAACCATGTTTTACCAGAATTACATTATAGTTATTTTGAGCGTTGTGAATATAGTTCGTTAACAGATTATGATGAATCCGATTTGTACTGAATGATGCCTTCCCCTAAGTATGCCATTTGCGAAAAAAAGATACTGCAAATGCTAGCGGATTGCAAAATTCGCTATAGTGATAACGCCTAACAACATGTCATATCTGAAAACGAGAGAGAGATCTTGCTTTATTAGTAACATAAAATATCCACATTGCGTAAATGTTGCAGCGTGCAGTATGAATAGTTATTACATGTATTGCCAGTGGGAAACGGTATATACGCCTTTATCTGTTGACTAAAAAAAAGTAATAGAAAAGAGGAAAATTATTTAGTCTCGTTTCAGCGATATATATTTTTTTTTTCTAAATTGCTGGCACAGTTTTTGACGTATGTGATGAGTTTTGACCCTTTTAGGTGCCCTTTTCTTTTGCAGATATACATATTTTCCTCTGTATGGCAAGGAATGTTCTGTAAATAGTTTCTCTTACTTTGCGTGTCCGAATAAAACGCTCAGCTTGGATATGCGTTCAGAGAATTGAAAATCCAGTTT
>NW_028234410.1:21384005-21396505 GCF_977035675.1 Penaeus japonicus
AGAAAGAAAAAGGATTATGGGTTGATTGTTAGCAAATAGGTAAGACAGAAAGAAGTAAAGATTTGCAATGCTTAAACACAGGGAATAAAGTAGGCTGAAGGAAGGCAGGGAAAGCAGTAGACAATAAGATAGAATAACAGAAAATGATATAAGGTGATATCCTAATGAATGTATTTGTAATTGTCTGAATTAAGGTTGCCTTTGTCTTAGCCTGTTTTATGTGTTGAGATGGGATTTTAGGGGATAGACTTTTAATATTTATAGATTTTTCTTGGGATTACAATTTTGGCTTTGGGTGTTCTTTTGGCAATTCCAAATACAAAAAAATTAATATAATATTGTGGACTGTTAGATGCGAGAAACACTTGTGTTAACCCACACTGGACGGGTGGTACAGTACTGTACCGCGCATTCAAAAGCCCAGTGGCCGGGCGGCACAGTATTGTGCCAGCCATTCAATTAATTTAGGCCTAATAATTTGAACGCCCCGGCATTGGGACATTCAAGGCTAGAATTCCCCCGTCGTGGATGGGTTAAAGAGAGTGATCAGGGAAGTGAAACAAATGGATAGATATGCATGTGTGTATGTCAGTGCATGTGTATGTTGATTTGTCATCAAGGCATTTCTTTATTGGCTTTTGAACAAAATTATGAAAACTCTGGCCTTGCTATGATTCCCTGACAGGCCATTCCAAGCCTTAGTGATTGCATTTATATATTTTGTCCATGCCTGATAGAGAAGAAAACAAAACTACAGTAAGGGAAGAAACACATGCTGTGAGTTTCTCTCTTTACTGCAGATAGGTTTCATTTATTTGTTACTGTGTTACTGTATTAGTGATAGTGCATGATCTTATTTATTTATTTTTTAAGTAGCAGATTTTATTTATATATGATGTGATTTAAGGTCTATCTTTAGGTATTTTATATTAAAGATTAATGTGGTATTGCATATGTGCATGCATGAATATATATATATATATATATATATATATATATATATATATATATATATATATATATATATTATATATATATATATATATATATATATATATATATATATATATATATATATATATATATATATATATATTATATATGTATATATATACATTTATATATTTATATATATGTATTTTTTTTTCTTTTCTTTTCTGTTCTTTTCTTTTCTCTTCTCTTCTCTTCTCTTCTCATCTTTTCTTTTCTGTTCTTTTCTTTCCTTTTCTTTTCTTGTCTTTTCTTTTCTTTTCTTGTCTTGTCTTGTCTTTTCTTTTCTTTTCTTTTCTTTTTTTTTTAATCTTTTGTAAGCTTTTCTTTTCTTTTCTGTTCAGTTCTTTTCTTCTTCTTTTTTCCATATCAGGAATAGCCACAGAGTTATCTTTAAGGCATGATGCCAAAAGGATTCAATAATAGGTGGTGTATACTAGCTAAATTGAAAGAAAATTGAGGTTGAAGGGCAGTGAGGATACAGTCTGAGTTCTTGGTGAAAATGAAGAATTTTAAAAGGAGTTAGAATGAATAACAAACAAGAAACTGAATGACTTTTACAGTTTTTTGTTTTCTTTTGAGGGGGGGGGGCAAAAAATACATCAACCAGTTGGAATTCTTCTAAATCTGTTTGATTATCTTGTTTGCCTTAACAGGCCATAAAAATTTATGCCCAAGATATGAGGAATTGTGTAGCACTGCTCTGTGTAGCAATGCAGAAACTATTGGATATTGATGCATTACAGGTAAAGCATACAGTTATTTAAAAAATCAGACTATCATCTCATGGTATAGGTTTTGGTATTTTTGTAGTGTTAGAATTGGGTTTCTGTTAAGGGATTATGGGTCCAGGAAAGTGTGATGGATTTGAGTTGTCATTAATTCCAAAAAATTATTTTAAGTCAGTGATATTCACATCAGCTACATGGTAGATATTTAGGTTGATGATAATAGCAGAATTTTCCATGACATAGAGCCAAAATTATGATAAAAAAGGGATGAAATATACATTTATGATAACACAGATCATGCCAGTAAAGGCAGGGAGAAAATTGGTTCTTCAATTCATGAAAGATATGGGCCCATTTTTCAAGTTTGATTAATTTATTGTGTTAGTCACTTGAAATTAGAATGTAAAATATATGTTACATTCAATATTTCCCTAATGGAAGTAATATTCTACAGAGGTCTGTAGTCTAAATTGCATCCAGAAATAGTGGATACTTGGAAAATATCTGCTGGAAGATTTTACCTGGATTAGATATTAGGATTGGCTATGCTGTTATGTAAAGCCTGCCCATGTTGATGCTAGATTAAATCAAACAATGACTTGTGCTTCTTCAAATCCATGTGGATCTCTGTAAGTGAGATTGTATCCATGAGCTAATTCTATGATACTAACAAAAGAAAGAAAATTATGTGTAAACTATTAACCATTGCTTAATAATTGTATCTGCTATAACCAGAAAGATTATAAAAATGATACAAAATATATTTAGTAAAAAAGATCATTTGAATTATGATTAATACACAATATGATATTAGGAAAAGATTTCCTCAGGAGAAAATATGAACTAAAAAGACAATATCTATGATAAAAACTCCATGCAAGCTTTATTATGTTCAAGTTTGTTATCTTACCTCAGGGAACTAACAGTGATTTGACTGTTCTCTTGACTTAGAATGCATAAAGCTTATGATACACAAATGAACTAAACTTTTCATTTAAAATAATCTTTTTTATAATGTTCTTTTGTATTTGTTTCTTTTCGAATGTGCTTGTTGATATCATGCTTATGTTTAATGTTTGAAATTCTATTTATAGGTCTTATGTTCAATGTCTGCCCATAGCTTGACTCATAAAGCTTATTTTTTTCAATACTAAATGTCATGGCTATTAATTATATCTTGTATGATCTTGGCTAAGTTGGTTGTTATATGTTTTGCATATGCACAAGATATAAGGGAACATTCTTCAGTTCATGTATGGCATAACAAAACTCTCACTCAATGTTTGAAAATATTACTTATAACCTTTTGTATTAAGATTCGGAAATGCTCCCAGATATCATTGCAAAAGGAAAGAAGTATGCCTTTGGATAGATTTAAGAGTATTTTTGTGTAATGCACCATATTTATACATTTCCTAAAGCACCAAATGTAATGCATGAGTAATAACAGATAAAGATTCTGACTTGATGCCTTTACTGCAGTAGATAAGGAATGCATATTGACTCTTTACATTATACTCCAGAGAGGACATGCTGGAGCACACATCTCTTTTGTACCCTGGCAGAGAGGATATGTTCAAGCGCAGTCTGGCACAGCTGCGGCAAGACATCATGAAAGCCAACACCTTAGTCCGTGAAGCCAATTTCTTTGCGGATGAAATGGGCAAGCAGACGACCTTCGGGGTGACCCTCCAGATACCTCCCCAGAACCTCTCTCCCAACAGGAAGAGGTCGGCATTTGTCAGTGAGCCTGCTATTCTAGTCAAGAGGAAAGGAAAACCAAACCAGGTAATTTGGAGATGAATTTCCATTTAAGGTATTCATACAAATTATTAAACAAATCATAATAAGTATAAGAGTGACTGATGAACAAGCAGGAATCTAGTTTTTGGATACTTTTGGATGTATTCTTTCTGATTATTTATTGATATATTAACCCATTCGCACCGGTTGATGTCCTATCATATGGTTGGAAAATATCCCCGGACCCAGGTGACATCCTGAGACGTCTTGCATTTTCTTGTCGAGTTCCAGTTGGGGCAGTTGTGATGTGCTGAAACGTCAGCAATAGATCACTAGATTGTTCTTAGATATAATAATTTTTCATAATTTCTTAGACTCTGTTACTTTAGTTTATGTGTTTCAATGTTATCAAATGAGATATAATAAAAAAAAAAAAAAAAAAAAAAAGATGTCACAGAAGACTTACTTGATATTGATGACATCATGATAATTTTTGCTTCTTGACTGATTGAATAAAAAAATCTGAACTGAAAAACTGTTGTGAAAATAAATGTGGGAAAAACACCCTGGCACGAAGCGTTGCGCGCTTGTTATCTTCCTAGTGTAAGCAGGAGTAGGCGGAAATACGTCCTGTTGTGAATGGGTTAAAAGTAAAGCAGTTAAGCATTCATTTATATTTTAACCATTGAGAGGATTAGGGATAGAATTTAATGCATAATAGAAAATAAAATATATATTCCAGTTTAACCTATTATGAAGTGCTTTGTTTGATATACTACATATTTATCACTACTGTAATGCCTTCCAGGTTTGGTCGATGGAGAAGCTGGAACATAAATTAATTGTGATGCGAGAGATGTATGATGAAAAGCAAAATGACCCCCTGCTGTCCCGTCCTGAAGCAGATCCATTTTATGAAAGTCAGGAGAACCATAATCTGATTGGAGTGGCGAATATATTCCTAGATTGCCTTTTCCATGATGTGCGGCTAAATTACCACATTCCAATTATCTCACAGCAAGGGGAAGTGGCAGGGAGACTACAGGTAATTCATTGACTGTTTTTACTATCTGTTAGATATATAAGAATGATTAAATTTTGTTGTCAGCACTTTAATATTCAGAAACTAATATTTTTGTATTTCTTTCCCCCTGTGCAGGTTGAAATTAGCCGTATTTCTGGTCAATTTCCACAAGAGCGTTTTGCAGACACCCTCTCTGAATCCTCTGGAGATTCTGCACAGAGTAGAGAGGAAGATGAAATTCAGAATAATACAGTCACAGTGAGGGTAAGGGTACTCTTTTTTCCTCTTCTTTTTAGTTTCAGTCAGAAAAGATGAAAAAAAAAAAAAAAAAAAAAAAAAAAATCTGTAATGACTGGGAATTTATGGCTAAAAGACAATTTCTATGCTGAAAATAGTGAAAGAATATATGAATCAGATTAGGCCAAAATTGCCATGCCATATATTTGATATTAGTCTTCAGTAGTGCGAACCTCATTTTTTTTTTGCTAGATCGCATGATGTTGGCAGCATTGCAAATATCACCAATATAAGTGGCCACTGTGTCATTTTTCAATGTAAAAAGATGACAAAGCTGTTCTGTGAGTTTCAGACTGAAAGTTTTATATCTCCCCTCCACAGGTATGCATCAAACAGGCAGCTGGACTTCCACCTTCTCTGTCACACTTTGTATTTTGTCAGTACCAATTTTGGGGTCAGACAGAAAGTGAAGTAGTTGCACCTGTGGTCAATAATGAGTTCCCTGCAGCTCCAACTTCTAAAGACTCTATGACCTTTAAGGTATGATGCCAGTGTTTCTGTCTTTTTCTTCTCATCTTGGTTTTGTTACATGGAGATAATGTAAGAAAGGAGAAGGATTAATTCCTTGATACATTCTGTTTGTAATTTTGTTTTACCATTTTTTTGATATCTGTGTAGAGATATAAGATAAGTCTGGGCTTATATATTTTTTGTTATTTTCCAGTTTGAACATTCAAAAGATTATACTGTCATGGTCACAGAAGACCTCTTAGAGCACTGTGCTGACGGTGCTCTTTCAATTGAGGTTTGGGGTCACAGGTCTGCTGGCTTTGGCATTTCACGTCCTGGTTGGGAGGTTGACCAGCAGTTAGCCAAGGCTCGGTCCCTTGTTGACAGGTAAGAGTTGCAGAAATAAAGCCTTATAAATTGGATCAGGATTGAAGAATTAATTTATTTATCAGAATTAAAGAATGACTTTATTGACCAGAATTAAAGAATTGAATTAATGATTAGAATTAAAAAATGTATTGATTATAAATCTGTAGTTAGAAAACGTGAAGAACTAAGATGGAAATAAACTAGCCCAGCTACACATCCTAAGAGTTATATTCTTTCCTTATTTAGAAAATAATGTTGATGTGTGTTGACAGATGGAATGAACTGACAAGAAAAATAGAGATGTGGGTTGAGATTCAAGAACTTGGAGAGTGTGGAGACTATGTTTCTGTTGAAGTTTTACCACAGAAGGATGTTTTAACTGGTGGGGTTTACCAGTTACGCCAAGGGCAGCAGCGTCGAGTAGTTTGCCGGGTTAAGCCTGTTTCCAATTCTGGTACCCTTCCACTGATATGTGAGGTAAAGCCACTGTCCTTGTTTTCATTTAGAATTCTTAGGTAATGCTGATTATTGGTAAATCTTGATGGTAATCAATATTTCAATGACGAAACTGGTGAAAAATCACTAGTTTCAAAGATGTTGGTAATGAGGTCAACTATACTGGTAATGAAATTGGAATAGTCATACATATTCTTCCTTATTTTCCATTATTTAGATTAATGCTTGTTGATTATCTAGACCTGACCTTAATCTTGCTTTTATTGTTGTTATGATTATAATTGTTTTTCGTCATTTCAGGCAATAACAAGTATAAATATTGGGTCAGTATGTGGACGTCTGAGATGCCAGCGGCAGTTAGACTCATATACAGAAGAAGATCTTAATATTCTTCGTGAGAGATGGAGTGAAGCTCTGAAGCGAAGAAGAATGTATTTAGACCAGCAGGTAAATCATAGTGAACACAAAAAGGATATGACACAAAATTTCAAAAGATATTTTATTATTTTCTGTTACTGCATGTGAAAATATTTTGATAATGATATTCTGAAATGTATGTAAATTCATAATGCTCATAAATGTACATTGATTTTATTTTTAGATCCAAAAGATTATCAACAAAGGAGATAAAAATGAGCATGATATGGAGCGTGAACAGTCACTCGTGGATCAGTGGGTGACTTTAACAGAAGAGAGAAATGCAGTCTTGGTTCCTGCTGCTGGATCGAATATCCCAGGCGCTCCAGCTGATTGGGATCCGCCTTCTGGTATGGAGGCTCACGTCCCAGTCCTTTTCCTTGATCTAAATGGTAAGTATGAATGTCAGGGATATGCGCTAATTTAAACAAACGATGATGTACAAATACATTCAGGCTTCCATACTCATGTATACATCAGAATGCATTCATGGCTTAGGCCAGTTCAAGGCTGGCCTAAGCCTTTATGGGCTCCTAAGCAGAATTTGATTAGGAACCCTTACCTCTTCCATTGCCTAGGCACTGCCAATTTTAGTAAACATTGTTAATGCTTGGTCATTTGCACACATAATTAGCATGTTGCTATTGTGCTTTTGCATGATTACCATTAACCCCCTAAGTCTGATATGTAAAACTGAGCTCTTTAAGTGATAAAGAACAAGTTAAAACATTCATATTGATTTGTAGCTAAGGTGCAACATGATAAAATAAAAATAGGGACTCTAGGCTTCTTGTACAGTTATTTATATGTAAAGCATTCTGATTATCATCCTTAACCCATTGGCACCAGGTGACATGATATCATGTCATGAGAATATTTTGCTCCTGACTGATGACATCCTATCTTATCTTACATCGTTATGTGTATATTATATACTCATAGCAAGGCCATTTGCATAGACACATTTTTCTTTACTCTTGAAAACGATATAAACAAATACAAAATCCTCCTATTATTATGGGTGAAAAATGGTGCCAGGACAACATTAGGCAAATACAAGCTCTAGCATGCATGGGTTAAACAAATACTTAAATGAATAGAGTGGTAAAAAGTGCAATACATAGCCATAAAGGACATTCATGTGCCTTCTCTCATTTGTTTTTTTATCTTCTTTTCAGCTGATGACTTTTCAACACAAGGCTTTGGTGATACTATAACCATTGCTGGAACAAATGCCATAGTTCCAAAGGAAAACTGCAACAAATTCTTCCAGTTGCCAATTATCAAATGTTATGAAAAGGATGTTTGTGCTGTAGCCTCTTGGGATTCTTCCATCCATGACAACCAGTACCTCAATAGACTCACGCCAAGTAGGTTGAAGTTGTTGCAAGTGGATTAGTTGTTTTACTGCTAAGCTCTGATATGTATCATTTTATGTTAAGTGTCTATATAATCATTATTTTATTTTCATATGCATATTAAACCTTGATGTTTGCTTATAGTTTGTGTATAGAGTGATTTTTCATGATTTATATTCTAGTTCTCATTATCTTGTTCAATCTTTCACAGATGATGAAAGAGTGTACCTGATTGTAAAAGCCGTTGTGCGTCTCTCACATCCTGCACCGATGGACATGGTATTAAGGAAACGGCTGGCAGTCAATATCTATAAAAAACAGTCGTTAACAAGCAAGTTTGTCAAGTCATTCATTGGGTCAACAAATACCCTTTATGAAACTGGTATCATGTATGAAGTTGTGTCAAACATTCCAAAGGTAAGAATAAGGCAGAAGCAAACTGAATTATGCTGAATGTATGGGGTAACATGAATCAAAAAGATATATTGAAACAGCTACAAAACAGATGAAGTGATATATTTTGATATTTCAAATCCTCTGAGGATTGCTCTTCAGACAAAGCAAACAAGGTTTGTGTTTTATCTGAAGAGGAATGCTTGCTGAAATCATCATATTTATTATATTTTCTATTAAGGCTGTGTTTCATTTCATGGGATAAAAGTTCTTTATAATAACTTTTCTCATGAGGCTCTTGCTCCTTTTTTCCAAACCTATGCCAATTCTTTAAGATCTAGTTTGATCATACACAGTATTCTCATTTAAGAGTTTTCTTTGTACAGGCAAGTGAAGAATTGGAGGAACGAGAATCACTTGCCCAAATGGCAGCTAATGCTGATGATTCTCATGCAGAAGATGGAGAAACATATATTGGTAAGTTTTATTTAGTTTTATCTGGAATTTGTTTTTATTGTTAATAGTTACTTCAATTTTTTTTTTGTAATCCTTCCGAGATGGGCTGCATCTAAAGTTGTTCAGCGTGGGCCTGATTATTATACAAAAAAAGTTTCAGCTACATAACTACATAGAGAGTGTTTTATCTGTATATCATAAGGAGTTGTAAGTGACACAGGGGGTTGTAAAGGGTTATGTTTGTCAAATTTGTGGACCTTTGTGAAGTCTTACTGTATTTTGAAAAGGTTAGGATGAACCTTAAAAGTATGCTCATAGATAACTAAACTAAAACTGCATCAGATAATTATGCCTTCATACTAATAAGAATTTATTGCCTCAATATTTTTCATATTAGATTCAATCTTGCTTTTGCATTGTTGCAGGTACATATAGGGTAGAAAAAATATATATCACAACATTTTTGGCTTTATAGGAAAGGATAACAACTACCCTTCCCTCATTAGAAGAATATCAATATATGCCACATAACACTTTTTTTTTTAAGTATACCCAACAACTGCCCATTCTCAAACCATAAAAATAACTAGTGTATATCATAACATCTTAGATTTTACAAGAATACTTAACTACCTCACCACATTTCCTTAAACCATAAAAATAAAACGGTGTATATCACAGCATTTTAGGTTTTACAAAAATGCCTAACTGCCTTATCACATTTCCTCAAACCAGAAAAATACACCAAGGGAGTGACATCAGTGGAATCCATCCTAATGCTGGACAGATTGCGGCAGAATGTTGCCGTCAAAGAGCTGCTCCAATCGGCTGGAAGGCCACTCATGAGGAAGACTGCATCCGTCCCTAACTTTTCTCATGTGAGTAGACGGGAAAATTTTGTATAGTTTTTATTAAAATTTTCTACAGTATTGTTGTTTATTAATTTGATGAATTTTCTTCTGACAGTGTACATTATGAACTTATCAATCAAATTGCTTTTTTCCGTATGGCTTTTGATTTAGTTCTCAGTGAAACCTCTTTATAGTACAGGAAAAGAAGACTAAATTCATTTGTCATTTTCCAAGTAATTATAATTCAAGAATAGGGAATTAACAAAAAAAGTGAGATTTACATTTTTTAGACTTTGCTTATATGTATGAGATGAATTACAGGTGTGGATATACCCTTTTTTCACATTATAATTGACAGATAATTCATATGATTATTCCTTGGATGGATTGTAAATTAATGATGTCAGTAAAGTGCAGTTGCAAGTTTAATAAGTTTCCAGTGCTTGCAAAATTCAATGTATGATTCTATACTTTATATCCATAAATTTTATAACAATTTTCTCTGTTCTTAGTATAACTTTCATAATGATTAAATGAAAGCTATATATTCATTAATTTTTATTATCAGCATTTGAATCATGTGAATGACAATGAGTATTGTGTTTTCTCTACTAGTTATATTTTTTTTATTACTAATGCTGTCATTATTATTATTATTATTATTGATATTATTATCATAATTATTATTAATACTGTTTTCATTATCATCATCATCATTATCATCGTCATTGTTTTTTATTATCATCAATATGGCTATGTTTTTATTTTTATGAAAAGCTTAGCTATTATTTTTATTGTTATCAATTTTTCAATTGTTTTTATTGTTATTATTATCATTATTATTATTATTATTATTATTATTATTATTATTATTATCATTATTATTAGTATTAGTATTATTAATATCTTTATTTCTAGTATTATTGTTATTATTTTATTAATATTACTCTTGATATTTTTATTAGTATTAGTATTAGTTTTGTATTATCATTATATTTTTTACTATTATTAGTACTATTATCATAGTTATGATTATCATGATTATAATGATACTAATTATAATAGTAATGATTATTATTATTATTATTATTTTTATTATTTTTATTATTTTTATTATTAATATTATTAATATTATTTTTATTGTTATTCTTATTGTTATTAATCATCATCATTGTTATCATTATTATTATCATTTTTATATTTAATTTGTTATTGATATTATAGTTATTATTGACATTGATATACATTCACTATTATGATTATTCAGAAAAAAACATTGAATGTAATATGCAAAACTTTAGAGCATTACATTTTAGGATTGCATTCATATACTAAAAACATGATCAGTGATGAATTATCATGCTTTAGAAGAAGATGGTCATAAAAATGGAAGGGCAAATTATATACAGTGAAAGTTAAGCTTATTTCAATAATATTTGTTATCAGAGCAATGCGTGTGTGTCTGTATTTCATTTCAGATAAAAAATATTTTTACATTTCAATATTTGCATACAAATATGAATGCCTTAAATGTTAAATTGAATGCAATATTTGATGCTCTGTGTGTGCACATGCACATGCAAAATGCACACATGCATGTGCATAGGCTATACATATGCACATGAACTAAGCCATGCATATTCATATAAACTTTACTCACATTATTATAGTAGAAAGTTATTAGATTTTACTGTATATACTGATGAAAAGCTTTGATTATGAATTGTTCATGGAAATATTAATGATAGCATACAGTATATTATGAGTATACAAATATATAGAAAAAAAAAAGAAAAAATAATGTGTGTGTGTGTGTGTGTGTGTGTGTGTGTGTGTGTTTATGTTGACATATTTATATATTTATGTATTTATATACTTAGATTATGAAGACACAGCCACAGTAAGTAAAAATGAAAATGTGGCTCATTAATCGTTTACATTTATTTCACACACACACACACACATACACACACACACACACACACACACACACACACACACACACACACACACACACACACACACACACACACACACACACACACACACACACACACACATATGTATATATATATATATATATATATATATATATATATATATATATATATATATATATATATATATATATATATATACATATACATATACATATGTGTATGTATATGTATATGTATATGTATATGTATATGTATATGTATATGTATATGTGTGTGTGTGTGTGTGTGTGTGTGTGTGTGTGTGTGTGTGTGTGTGTGTGTGTGTGTGTGTGTGTGTGCATGTGTGCATGTGTGTGTGTGTGTATGTGTTTGTATGTGGTGCGTGTACGTTTGCGTGTGCGTGTGTGTGTGCGTGTGCGTGCCCGTGTGCATGTGCGTGCGAGTGTGTGCTTACCTGTGTGCGTGCGCGCATGTATACTTACATGTGTGCATGTATGTATATCTTTATTGATATACATTTTTCAAAGATGTTTTCTTGCAGTTGCATTAAAAAAATGGATTCACAGAATTTGATGTGAGGAGACACATTACTAGTGTTGTTCTTTAAGGAGGTTTTACTATCATCACAAGAGAAGCTTGAATGGAAACTGTATATATGATCTTCAGAAATATTTGATTGCAAATCTAGGAGAATTAATTAAAACTTTTATATTCATCCTCATAGGCTTGAATGATTGCCAGAAATGTATGACATGATTAATGAGTTTTGATTAGAATATTGAGTGTTTGTGTGATGAATAGCCTATTTGAATAATTGTTGTTATATATAGTGTAAGGGGCTTTGTTTATTGCCTTTAGCTTTTATTTTATGTCAAAGATTGCTTTGAAAATGACCGGGCAGGTAAGGTATTTGTTTTTTCCCTTTAGTTAACAGTTGTTTGTTGCATATCACTAAGTAGTTAGCCTGAAAAGGACTGAGGCAGCATTAAAAAAGAGATATAGTTTTTAATAAAGATGAGTTACTT
>NW_028234410.1:21411505-21419005 GCF_977035675.1 Penaeus japonicus
CTTTGTGTTGACAATATAAATTTTTCTTGTGTTGGTGTGATACCGAGTAATATTTACAGGACAAAGCAGGGAAGGACTACTGTTTCCTTATTTTTTCTCTTTATCTCCCTTTTTTCACGTTTATCATACACAACTGCCATAAAATTGTATCTAACTTAAGCCAATGATAATTTCAGTTATTCGGGAGCTTGGATGGAGGACTGGATGGAGTCACACGCTCAGGTAGTGTGATGGACCTCAATGCACAGTTGTCCTCTGCACCCACACCAAACCATGCAGACAAGAGCAAACATCGGTACTCTTTACCTGGGCCTAGTGAGAGACCGTTTGGCTTGTGTGAGTATCCATAGGGGTCTAAAGTGTTTTAATTTGTTTTATTTGACACATAATAACAATAGTTTGTTGTTAGGGCTGTGCAAATGGGATTTTAGTACACTTATCTTGGGGCGTGCAATTTTGGAAATTTTGTTTTATTGTGTGTGAAAGCGAAGAGAAGTTAGGCCTTCCTAAATGTTATACATACAGTATATAAGCCTTTTTAGTGATGTAGAAGATTGCTCCTGCTGACGTCCAGTTGGAAGACATCAGTTTACTGAAGAATAAAACATACTGAAAAAATTTATTCTTTCACACTTGGTGCTTTCAAGGGCTCAAACATGGTACGGCCTTATAAGTTTTGACCTTCACAAGCTCATTCCTCTGCACCTGGCTTGTTCCACAGATGTTCCACTGCTCCAGTTGCTGACTACTGCATACCTTGTGTTGTAGGTTAATCATAGAAAGTTGAATGCAACCAATCAATCATATATGACAGTGATCTGAAAGCTGTATTATGGCTATCATAAAGCCATCCTTAAGTTGAGTTATCTGGTATTGAAATTTCTTTTTTCTTTCAAAGTATTCCTACTCACTAGGTTTCAGCTAAGTTCTTGTGGGGAACAGTTAGAATAATCCTTAGACATTACAATCTGGCCTCTGCATTATGTATTACCTAATTTTGGATGCTTTTACAGTTTATATGGTATGGCTTCTCATTCTGTTTTCCAGCAGTCTGTGTATCAGAGTAAAACATATAAACTATAACTATATAAGTGATGTTTTTAAAAGAAATGGACATTTACAGAAACAATCCCTGAGACAGATTTGTTCACATTAGATAACAAATAGTATGAACATCATGTTGCTCTCTGATACTCAATTATAAAGTCCCTCTGCCTGATGATTTTAAATCCCAGAATCAGCAGCATCATTGTATGTGCAAGATATAGCCTTATGCCCATTACCTTTATAGATAGAGATATAGATTTTATTTGCATTCTACAAAATGTGATATATTTTTTTATGGTATAGGGTTTTAGATTATAGAATATACTTTAGGAAGGTGGCTGAAATCAATGTCAGTCAGTGTTAATTGTAGACTGATATACTGAAATATAGCCTGAAATATGATTGCAATCATAGTTTTGAAATATAATTCATATTGGGATATATGATTTTTTTCCTAATCAAGCAGGGGTGAGGATGAAGGAAGATCATTAATGGCATTCATGAATAGTATAACTGACCAGATGATAAACACAATTGGGTTTGGGTTGATACTTAACAGTCGAGTAGAAAAGAAATTAGGTAATAGATAGAATGTGAACAATGTTTATTGTGACATGTAGAAAAAAGGTATGAATGAAACTGGATAACTTCATAGCACAAGAGATGTAATTAACCCATTCACGACGGGGGCATTCTAGCCTTGAATGTCACAATGCCGGGGCTTTCGAATTATTAGGCCTAAATCAATTAAATGGCTGGCACAATACTGTACCACCCGTCCAGAGAGGGTTAATATGTTTTGAGTTCTATCTTCATCAGAATTAGATGAAATTTTGAAGAAGATAGAACTTGACACCTGTCAGTTACATATCTTGTGTAAGGAACTTTGTGTGTATTGATATGTGTTAAACTAAGAAGTAATGTAGGGCCTATTGAATATTAAAGTCAAGGCTTTTCTGAATGACTCTCTGTTGAAAAGGGGTTTACAGAGTTTGTAAGATAATGCAAGAAAGTTAGTGAATCAATGCATCTTTTATGTGGGAAGTGATAGAATTTGCAGAGTGTTCAATTCACGTAGGTGATTTTCATTCAATGAAAGAGAATAATTAATTCATATACAAAATACATGAAAAGATGGAGACTCTCCAGATACTTCCTTTCCAGTCATCAAATTGTTAAAAGGGGAAAAATGGATAAGAACATTTCTGTAGTTTCCAAGTAAATTTAAGTTCAGCCGAACAGTTGCTGTAATACTTTATTGCAACTATTGGCTAGGGTTTTGGAGTGAAGAAGTGCAATGTATATATTATTATTATCATCTTTATTGTGATCACTGATATTTTATTGTGTATTTTTTTTAGAGAAAAATACTAATCTAAAGTCAGTCTTCCTAAAATAGAATGGATTTTGGATTCCTTATTGGTTTGTTATTTTTGGGGGGTATTTCATTTTCAGTGTTGTTCTAAGTTAATGTGCTTTCTATTCATGCTATATTATAAGTCTTAGTAACCAAATTCATAACTCAACTTTGTTCATATTAGTTGTAGGAAGAGGCAGGAAAAATGCAGAAAAGGCCAGAGAAAAGAAGCTAAACATGACATCTGTGTTTTGAAAATGTACATCAAACAGCATATGCTAAAGTTCATTCAGCTTTCAATGATTAAACCTCATTTGTGTTCCTTCATAAAGACATTAAAGCCATAGGAATGAGTGCTCCCTTGTCAGAGATAGAACTTTTCTCTATTTTCTTCAGAGTGATATCTTTCCTATGGAATAATGCTGTATGAAATTTTATGTATGAGTATGACTCCTTATAATGACTTGATGTTTCACAAAGTTATAAAAAAGTCTTCCTTTATATTAAGTCACTGAGTCTGTGCCTCTCCATCCCTTCCCATCTGTCGACATGGCAAACATTTGTCTACATGTGCGAGTTTTGTTTGATATGAAAAAGAGATTTTGGATAAATTAAATGTTGTAACTAAAGTGCCATAACTCTGAATAACTATTAATTCTCTGTTTAAAACCTTGTATAAATGTTGTTATGATATAAACTGATTGTTCTCTGTAACTAATAATGAATGAAAAAAGTTACGTAAATATTTTGATAATGAACAATTGATAATTATGACAGCTAACAGTAATGAAAAAATACAATATTTCAGGGTAACTGAAAAAAAATTATGGAAGCATAATACTCCAACAACAATGATGTCATCTTTTCAATCTGTCTTACACAGTAGGAATGTAATGATTATTGATGTCTTAAAGCAGTGCTGTTTCTCCAGTAGCGTTTTGCCAGATACTAAGTTGGAATTATTTTGTTGTGCACAGGTGACACTGATACTCTTGTGTAAAAATTCTAGGATAACAGTTTTAATGTGTTTCAGTGGTGATGTGTTTATGAAAAATCTTTTGGATTATTCCAAGTTGATAGCTTTGCCAGATAAGGGAGAATATCTGTGAATATTTCAAATTTAAATGTAAAATATTCACTGTCTTCTTGTTGGCACATTATGCATTACCACATGTAGAAAAAAAAAATAGGCCAAGTCCATGCCAATGGACTCTTGATGGTTAGTTTTATTAATTTTAAGGTCACAGTATACACTGATTGTGGTATCCAGTGATATATAATATACTCTTTTCTGAATAAGTTCCTGTAGTTTATGAGTAAGTATAAGTTTCAGAGCTTATGATTGTACTTCACTGATCTTCCTTTCCAGGTTGGGTTTTGAAATAGCTGTATTCATCTTTACTTTTTAAGGGCTAGTCCCTAAATCCTTAATGCTTTTTGTGGATGTAGACTTTTTCATTATTTCTTGGTGAGACATGGGTCATATAATTTGTTGGCTTCTCGTTTTTCCTTGCAAATTACCAATTCACAATAACAGTTCTTTTCCCTCTGTAATTTAGGGGGAATGCTAACATGACCTTGATTGGTTTTACAGCTCGACCTACGTTCCTCAATTTGAACCTGAACCTCAACTCTCTCAGACTTCAGGGATCCACTCCTGCCAAGTGTATGTCCAGTTCTTGTCTTTGGTGTTGTCTGTAGATGCCGAATGATGCCATGAATACCTCCTCTATCTGCTCCTTAAGTTTGTTATGTAGTTGCTATGTCTCACTTTGGCCCCCTGTACATTTGTGGCCATTATGGTGTTATCACCCACTTACAGAGGAATAATTTGCTCTTTTGTCTTCCTTTGTAGCAGCTGCCTCATTGACAAATTTGCAGTCTTTGACGCCATATTTCATTATTGATTTATTATTTTTTTAATTTGACTAATTGTGAGTCTTCTTTTGTTTTGTAATTATTATATCCAACTATTTTTAAAATGAATGCATATATATTCATTGCAATTATTGTTTATGAGTAATTTGATGTCTTGTTAATAGTTGATTACTTTAATAGTTTACAATTGGCCTTTAATTTCTTATGTGTTTCATCAATTCCTGCTGTGCCAATGCTAGTAAAAAGCACAAAATTTAGTTGCTGACCACAGTAGAAATTAATGTGCTTGTTGCTTTCTGTAGATCAGAAGAAAGTATCACAGGATAATCAATAAAGATAGTAATTTTTTTATATATTGATTGATTTCTGTATAAGATAAAATATTCCAATTAGTTTATTGAAAATAATTTTGTCTTCATTAAAAAATTAAGTTTAGTGTGTAGTTTACCCCATTCACCGTTTCTATGATAGTTGCACGTTACCTTCTATGGTACATTTTGCTAAAGTATTATCTTTTTGGATAATACACTAAAGATATGATGTAGATTAATCAGTGAGAGGGAGAGTGTAAGATAGGAAAAAAATAATAATTTCCAGTATATGAAAAATGGGAGGAAATTGGTTTTGCTAATGTTTATAGTGAAGGACATTTAAATCAGTTTTTATGAAATCAGTAAATGGGTTCATGCAGCCATCACATTTACATTTTTAACCCTTCTGCAATAGGCATATTTCAAGGGGTGAGATGACTTTTGTGCTGCATTTTTCCAATTGTTGAAATTACAACTTATCTATTTAATCTATTGTGTAACTGTGTGTAACCAAATGCTAATTATCATCACAGCACTATTATGGCAAAAATAAACTTATGGTTCCTGAAAGAAAAGTGCAAGAAAATCAATGAAGCGAGAATTATTACGAATTTATTTTGTTTGAATGTATGTCAGGATTTGATAATGTGATATATCCAAGGAGATATATGAAAGAATTAACAAAATATGAGACATTTTTTTATTCTGCAATGCATACTTCCTTAAAAATTGTTATCCCATGGCAACAGTAAAATTGTAAATATTTTGTTTATATGATATGACTAAAATGTGTTTTAACCCATTCACGCTATTCCGGCTCTAAATGGTCGGAATGCTGGGGTTTTCGAACGCATAAGCCTAATGCCTCGGGATCTCGGGTGCACTAGCCGCGAGCCTTGGCTGTCCGCTTGCTCAGCCCAAGCACTGGCCTTGACCAAATATCTTGTCGCCTGCGTTAGACC
Source organism: Penaeus japonicus (assembly GCF_977035675.1). Classification (NCBI taxonomy): domain Eukaryota; kingdom Metazoa; phylum Arthropoda; class Malacostraca; order Decapoda; family Penaeidae; genus Penaeus; species Penaeus japonicus. Next base: position 21,417,061 of record NW_028234410.1, read on the forward strand.
CAAAAACCACGAAACGTGTCAGCATGTCAGCCGGTGTGAATGGGTTAACTGAATCAGGATACAATTAGCAATATATGTACATTGTGCTTATTAGTGATCTTCATGAACATTGTTTACGTATGGAGATAACATATTTGGGAAGAATCTCTGTGAGAATTGTATATTTATTCATCATGCTGATATCAAGAGGAAATTTCAATCTCTAGGAAAGTAGGTTTCAGAGATCTGATAGTTATATTAACCCATAGCTGATGTCTTTGGCCTGTCAACGGGTGTCAGTATGAGGTGACAGTTTATGGTTTAGTCTACCTTCATACTGTAAATACTAGACATATTACAACACTCAATGGTATGGGAAAGATGCAAAGCATTCATACCTTCCAAAATTGGCTGAAATGCTTATTATTTCATACCTTTGAATAAACGATTAGACTGTGGGAACATGACTACACAGCAAGCATAATGAAATAATTTAACTAATAGCCAGTTACCTCGCAAACAAGCACTTGATTGTTTTGAGCCCGTTGTTCAGCCAACGAGGGGTTTAAGCACCCTGTCCTCAATGGGTTAATAATAACATGAAATCCTTAGTTGTGTTTGTTGCATGAAGAAAACATAGATACACATATGTATATGTATTTATGTATATGCATATAAGTGTTGGTATATGTATATATATATATATGTGTGTGTGTGTGTGTGTGTGTGTGTGTGTGTGTGTGTGTGTGTGTATGTATGTATGTATGTATGTATATATATGTATGTATATATATATATATATATATATATATATGTATATATATGTATATATGCATAATATATTTGTATATATACATATATATACATATATATACATATATATGTATATATATATATATATATATATATACATACATAATACATATATACATATATACATATATACATATATACATATATATATATATATATATATATATATATATATATATATATATATATATATATATATATAATATATATATATATAATGTGTGTATGTGTATGTGTATGTGTATGCATATGTATATGTATATGAATGTGTGTGTGTGTGTGTATGTTTATATGTGTATTTGTTTGTTAGTTTGGATGTTTTTCTGTGTATGTATGTTTGTATGTAGGTATGTATTTTCATATTTATTATTTCATGATACCAGTATTTGATTTTGTATATTTGTATAAAAATTTTGTTTCCCAAAACAAGCAAAAATTGTCTTGGTTGTGATGGTGATGGTACACTTATTCACCTGAATAATGCAATTTATTGTCTTTCTTTCTTTTTTGTATTTTCTCTCTTTTCTTTCAGACAGTCTTGTGGGAAAAGAAATCATTTAGCATGCCTTTTTTTCTTTTAATTCTAAAATCCATTCTTCCACACAGAGCCAGCTTAGAATATGTCTGCTGTCCCATTGATAAAGAAACCATTACTTTATACAGCATTTTGAATTAAATTTATGCACTTGTGGTCAATGTTTTGCTTATTCTAAGTGAATGACTTTGTTAGTTTATGTTTGAATAAACCATGAGATCAATTTGGAACGAACCATGCATGGCGTATTCAGATTTGTGGTTTTCTGAGTACTTGCATCCTAGAATTGCTATATTTGCATGAGGTTGCAAATGTATTTTTCTCTGTAAATTTTATAAATATGAACCCTTTGCATGAAGCAACCATCAAATCCTTTATAAGGAATGATCAGGTTATTGCTGATTTGTTGTTGGAATGTATGTACACACATTAAGTTTCACTCACATATGCACACTTACAGACATACACACACATTCAGAAGCTTATACTCTCACACTCACTTGCTCTCTCACTCATCCATATGCTCACTCAAACTAAACACACACACACATGCATGTGTACATACATATAGACATACACATTAACACACACACACACACGCACACGCACACACACGCA
>NW_028234410.1:21434005-21436505 GCF_977035675.1 Penaeus japonicus
GTTTTATTGCTAGTAGTCTGTGTAGTTCATTGACTGTTGATGCATGTAAACAATAGTGGCATTATTGTACACAATATCTGTTGTCATATATTTATATGAAATGACTACAGCTACTTGTACTGTGCAGTTGTTATTGTAGTTCATACATTATGTCAGACAATGTTACATATACACTACTAGTGCTTGTACCATGAATAATATAATCTCTACTGTAGTATACTAAAGTGACCATGTGGTATACACTTTAAGAATTAATCTGACAACTTAATGGTAAGAGGTATGTACAGGCCATTAGAGTCCCTATTGTACTGCTCATGCTTTTCTGATCCATAGAGAATGATATGCCACAGTTGTCTATATTGTTATGGTACTCTTCCCTAGTTCTCCAAGTGTAGATTGTGTTAGTGTTGTACACTCTTATTTAAACTTTCTTTGCTCACGTTTTGGTTGATGTATGCAAATGATATAGACCTAATCATGGGTGTTATGTAATTTACAAGTGAAGATAACTTCAGCCATATTTCAAAGGTTTACAGTGTCCTGCTACTGCCAGAGCCATTTCACTATGTATTTAATGTGATAGTGATATTTGGCAATGCAAGCTGATTGTGAAAATAATGTAATTTGCATTGCAGTGGTGGACAAAGTAATAAATATAGAATTATTGAATTCATATTTCTTTAATTTGTCAGTACATGTATATAACTAACCATAGGAGATAAGCATTATATATGTGGGAGAGATTTCCATTAAGAGTATATGTTACTGTGATAATTTATGAAAGTATCAGGAGTGGAATTTGTGCAAAGACTAAAATACATTCCTGTTATGTCCTGAAACTAAAGATCATACTGGCTTTGTTGATTGAGAATAGCAATATTATAAACAATTCATCTTTAGTAGCAGCTCATTTTCGTTACAATAATTCCATTGCCTCCACTAGCCAATAAGGATATTTGCTAACATGTATTCAAGCCCAAATACTGATAACCCTTGTTGGACTGAAGGCAAAGACAACTAAACTAGAGTAACTCTTAATCCTCAATATTAAACATATAGCCATTAATGCAGAGTGTTGTAATGATTTGGAATCTGACAGTGATGACTTTTTGTCTTGGTTGGATTCATGATCATGTTGTTACTCCAAAACAGTGCACCCGTTTAGGGGAATCCTTTACCAAGTACAGATATAAAGTAAGAAGTAGATCCTTACAAGTAATGGATCTTCAGGAACATTCCTAACATGGAATATAATGGGCTTCACTGCCCTTGTTAAGTGTAATAAATGGTGGAACCCTTCCAGTGTTTGTTTTTCTTCATCCTTGCCTTTTATCATAACTCTTATCTTTGAACACAGCATGGCTCCTTTGCCTGAGCTTCGCCTTCTATACAGATGTGTTTATTTACAGAATCCCTTCCCATCTACATCTATTAGTTTATGTCAGTGTTCTTGCTGTGAATGCATGGCTGATACTTCATCCTTTTTTCTACTCTTACCATATATGTTTACAAGCCTACTTTGTGCTCAGAAGACAGACTCCAGATCTGACATTGCAAGAAATGAGAGAAATTGGAGGTGCAAGTCATAAGGATCCCAGCAAACACTGAATCATTGGAAATTTTCTGACCCAGTACTGGTTTTCTTGTGTATCAAACATTGGCATAATACTAGTAAAAAGTACCTCTAATATTGGCCCAATATAAATCTGATGTCCGTTTGCACACCAGGCCATTATGGGGCCAATATGAGATTTGTTATGGACCATTGTTCACAATCCATAATAAATCCAATGTCTAATAATAGGATGATACTGGCTTTAACACTTATCCCCAATTAATACATTATGTAGTTCCATTTTGATTATCCATTATAATTAACCCTGTGTTCAATATTGGGTAGGTATTGGCACAATTGCCAATATTATGGAACCTAATCTCACCACAAGGATACCACTACTTGTACTTTATCATTCTCCATTTCCATTACATTTTAATTGTGATACAATGCATAGATGGCAACTTGTTACTTACTTTTTTCAAACACCAGCATATCGTACTGTTTCTGAAAACCAATACCATCATACTTTATGAAGGTGTTCGCAGACAATATTTACTTGTGCTATCTAGTAAATGAACAAAGTAGCATGAGTAGAAGTCACATACTCTTTATATAATGATATTTAGTCATGCAAGTGACTTTATTCGGCAGTGCGTTGTATCACTACGAAAACATAATGGGAATGGAAAATAATAAAGCACAAGTACTGATACCAGTATAGGAAATTTAAAATTATGGACAACCATTTGTTAGTATTGAGATCTATTGCTTTCAAGCATGAAGACTAGTACAACTGTAACTAAACGATCATTTATTTTACTTGATGTCTGAAAACATATATGTTAGAATAATATAGTAATATGAAAAATTAAATTTCTTGAATAGTTCAGAAGAAACTACATTAACTCTTGGGAAATTGTATGGTAAACTAACAGACAGCTT
>NW_028234410.1:21459005-21469005 GCF_977035675.1 Penaeus japonicus
AGATGCCCGCGTGATGATGATGTTTATGAAGTCCTTCATCAAGTGGTGCTCTACAGATGATTCTCCACAGGAATGGTAAGGATATCTTCTTGTTCCTCTTGAAGCTCCTGAGCTAGTTTGTCTATGTCTAATTCATTGTATTAAAACAGTTTTGTTTTGTGTGTGTGTGCATCGATATTTAAGATGTGTATATTTTGATATATATATAGAATCAAATTCAGGTTGGGTAAATTGCTAGGGCAAACTTGATACAGTGGCTGGTTCATACCCCATTAGAGGTTATATCATGTCATTGGAATATTTTCAGTATGATAGATAGCATTCTGTCACATCATAAAGTTTTACAGTATATACACATTGTATTTTTATTTGTGTATACACATTTTTCTTGACTTAACCCCCCCCCAAAAAAAAAAAAAAAAAAAAAAAAAATAAAGTTGCTATATTGCCAGTGGGAGCAGAATTAGGCAAATATATGCCATGTTGCGAGTGGGTAGAAATAATGGAAGCACAATCACTCGAACTCACACAGCACTGTATTTAAAATGAAACGGGCATACATAATTATATATACACAGATCCATTTTCACAGTGGCCTGCCCATCCTCCCATCCTCTTGTTCTTATCTTGTTCTCAGCCTTACTAGTAAGGGTGATGGTTATTCAGTGTCATTTAGTCTTTCTTTTGTTGTTGAGAACCTCACATGTTAGCAATCTTACCTTGAAGTAGGTCCTGAACAATAAACCTGTTAACTTTCACCTCCATTCAGATTAATACAGTAAAGCTTGAGGGTTGTGATTATCAACCAAGTAGTTATTATTTATAGCAAAGTAATGTAAGGATTATGACAAAGATTGTTACTATTAGCAGAACTTAAATAAGTAGATATAGTAAATTGTTATTCTGCTAGAAACTGGCCCACCAATGAGTTTCTTTTTCTTATCTTTTTGTTCTGATGATGCCCAATATTGTTATTACTGAACTTTTTTTCAGTAATAACATATTTTGGGTCAAAGTATATAAAAAGGAGAAAACTATTGTAACTTTTTTCTTTCTGACTATAGTCTTCTATTACATTTTACAGCCAGAACCAGTTTGATCGTCTCCTGACACAGCTGGCATCCATAGAACATTCCTCATTGAAGTGGAAGGCAATCGTTGACATGAATCAAGAGGAGATAAAACATTATGAACTACTAAGGTGGGTATTATGAATTGTGGGTAATGAAAGAGTGTCTTATTGTAGGAAATACCTCCTTATATAGTTATCCATTGCAGACGAGTCTCATGACATACATGATGCACAAGTTTTTGGCATGATGGCGGGTGTCGAGAAGTTTATGATGATAGTCGTCATGCCATTTTTGACATTGGGGGAGAGTGGATCGCTGTGTTCTTTCAGCATTAATTCTATTTGGTGATTGATGATGACAAATGCAATCATAGTTGCTATAACTGACATATTGTTAAGCAAAATTAGTTTAATTTAAAATCCAAAACATAGATGGCACCAATTTCTCCTAGCACCAGCGGGAGAAAAAGCCTTGAATGGCACCCATCCACGTTCTCTAGAAAGCACTATCTTCAGAGAGTGATGAAAGAAATCATGAAAGATTGGGTATGTCATGTGATGCTGCTTTGCCCTGAAATAAGACCTGTCTAGTGTGCCACATAGGCGGCACTAGTGCCAGTCCCAGGGACTGGGTAAGGATTTCTGTCCCTGTCTGCAATGGGTTAAAGATGAAACTGTAATGTGTAATATGGTTGAATAGAATAGTTATATAAGATGTTGGATTGAGGACTTCTAATCAAGGCTTTAGGAGATACATTGTGGACATGAAAGAAAATCACTGACATGTTAACCCGTTAACGACGGGTGACTAGATAACACGTCTAGTGGTTTTTGGGCTACACGACGGGGACGCGTCATTTTGTCCAGCCCGGCGCGCGGGAGGAGCCAGCGCACAGCGCTGGCTCGTGGCTAGTGCGGCCGACAATCCCGACGCGTTAGGCTTATGCGTTCGAGAGTCCCGGAACATCGGTGTTTTTAAGCCGAAATGGTCCCGTCGGGAACGGGTTAATAAGACTGCAGAGCTACCGTGGTAAATTTTTGATGATACAGAAGAAATAGAAAATATAGAAAAAAATTATGATCTGTTGATGAGTGTGATGTATTTTTCAGAGATGAAACTAGCAGAAGTGTTGAAGATGCATATGTAGCCATTGGTATTGCCAAACAAGAATTAGAAGAAGCCAGGCAAGTGCGACGGAACCGGCTAGAGTATGATGCTTTGGCAAGACTGATCAAGGAACACCCTCCACGTTCAGATACAGCTAATAAATTGGCACACCTTACACAGCACTTGCATTCTCTCAAGGTAAGATCATCATTGGTACAAGTACTATTGCTGTTATTTTGATCAGAATTTTAAAGATATAGTTGGTTCATTGCTGTTATCTTCTTTTAGGCCATTTTGCCATGCTTCAAGGACTTCTGTAAAGATCGTAAAGGAAGCATAATAAAGATCAGCAGATTTAGCATTTATTTGTAGCCATTGATTAATCCTATAAGGGAAATTATAGGATAGTTTTGTTTTCATTCTTTACATCTTTTTGGACAATTTCCTGGTTATGAAGTATGACATATGAACAACTCATTTTTGTAAATGGACTGCCATATAGCCTATTATATGCACATAGTTCGGAAACATTCCAAAGCTTCGGTCATTATAACAGTTTGAGTTGGATAACATTGCCATTAACCCCTTCACTACGGACAGTAGAAAACGCCCCTCACGCCGTATCCGAGCTGCCGGCACGCCAAATTTTAAACGTTGCTACTGAATATGACAAGTTTTAAGCCAAAACCTCTACAAGTTTAAAGCCAAAACCTCAACATAATTATCATGTGTTATATATCAAAATATGCATAGTTAACCTCTTCCCCCATGTGCATGTGACAAGTTATTTACATGGGTTGGGAGGAAGATGGAAAGAGTGACCTTGGTGGGAGGCCTCACTCAGATGACCAAAGAAAACAATTGAAATAGTATGGTAAACTAATCATGATGAGTTTTATATTTTTACATAATGTTCCATAAATAAATAATAAAAGGATTGCTAGCAGGGCCCGTCAGTGCATCCCCTGGTATAAGCGAATCCCACTCTTATGTAATAATAATGAAAGTCAAGTAATCCATCGTATCATATCCGACCTCTATTCTGAAAGATCTCGTACAGTATCCAGAAGAAAGAAAACTCAATTCCACCAGAACTCAGCCATGATGCAGTATGCGCGTCCTCGGGTTTGACACGAGCACTGCGAGGACGCAGTATACGCGTCCTTGTGTTGAGTGTGTAACTGTGTATTTGATATGTGATTTTCTCTTTACGCTTATAACCAAACCTCTAGAGCAGGGTAGGCAGAGTGGAGGAGATAGCTCCATCAACCCCTAGGGATTGATAGAACTATCCAAGATATCAGTATATACCAAGTAGTCAAAGGGGGGTTGATAGATACCACAAATAATTATGAACTTTTATGGCAAAATACTGACATTTGTAAAAGAAAGAAAGAAAGAAAAATATAATGCAGTAAATGAAACTTAAAGTTAACTGATGCATATCATGTTGAAGTTATATTCTTTTGTTTATGAAGGGTTCGATGAGGGATCAATGATTCCATTAAAGGGTTGATAATAAAAAAAGTTTGGAACCCCCTGCTCTAAAGTGTAGATATGATGTAAATGCTAGTAATGCAGTGATGAAAAGGAGAATGATCATGATTGAAAGTAAAGTGGAAATAAAGCAACTGGAATTATTTTACATACCATTTATTTGAAAACGTGAACAGATGTCATCCGTAATCCAGGGATGGGCTATACAGCTTTTCTAACATTATGTATATGGCTTCATATTTACTTTTTTTGCTGTTAAAAAGAAACAATGCCTGAAGTGCTTTTGTTCTGTGTTTGGGCTATAAATGGATAAATGTGAAATATGCAATATTCAATGAGAGCATTATATTTTGGTACTATGTAATTATTGGTAAAATATGATTGTTTTGAATAAAAACTGTTTGTGAGGTCGTGCACTGCTAGTTTGGTAATTTAATCATTGGTGACATAAGTCATTGTTCTCTGTGAATCCATGTTTCCCCTGGTCTTTATTCAGAAAAGCGAGATGATAAGAGAGTTTCAGCCAACTTTGAAAGGTTGTACCTCCATATAAAGATGCATGGATCATGATTCTCCAGTATGGTAAAATGTGCCTTAATACCAAAACTGTTAATCACCTATTGACAGACATGGTGTGGTTTAGTGATTGACCATCAATACAGTGTTGACACTGTCTGGAATTGATTAAGCATTAAACCATTCACACCAGGGCTTATATTTGCCTAATGCTGCTCCCACTGGTAAGATGACAAGCGTGCACAGCCTCAAAGCACAAGATCTCTTCCAGCATGAAGCCATGCTCCACCTCTCAGAGTGCTTTTCCCCTGCCCAATTCAACAGGGTGACAAAAGGAGGCTTTTGTATTTGTTTACACTATTCCCATGATGTGATATCATGTCATTGGTGTGAATGGGCTAAGATTTTTAGAAGGCTTTAGTTGCTCATGCAGATGCATGGAGCACATCTCTTCTGTACCATCTAGCATCCCTTGACAAATGTAGTCTGAACAACAAAGTGCCAATCACCCATTTAATCTGTTATCAGGCCAAATAATTGAACATGAAGATAGTTATGATACCCATTGGTGACTGGTTGATAGCTAAATAGTTTTTTTAAGAATTGAAATTAGTGTGTATTGATCACTTACATGCATTTTGAACATAAGGTACATGCTCACATGTGTGTCATTTGAATATATATGGGGACAATAGATTATGAAAAATAGAGCAAAAAGCATCAGATAACCTTGAATTGATTTTCCATTTTTCATTTGACACAATAATTACTAGATTTTGATAAGCTATGCTGGGTCTTAGAAATCTTGTGTAGAAATGAGGAAAAAATGTACTTTGCTGTTTGTAATGTCACCTGATTTGTAAATTTAAGAAAGAATTTAGTGTAGGTACTTACAGTAGATTTAGACATTTTGCACTATACAATATAAACTATCTGGACTGAAACATTGAAGACAGAAGGTAGTTTACCCAATAATTGAAATTGAAGTTCAGTCATTGCTACGTTTTTGAATGTCTATCTAAAGGGGATGGAAAAGATGCCTTTAATTTTGTCTTTTATGGATATAGATAACTTATTCATTCTCACGGATGATAATTGTGAAAAAGAGAATTTTAAAAAGTTCTTTTATCCCCCTGTGGAACTCGGAATGCTGTGCAGAAGATTTGTTTTTGTTGTTTTTGGGAGCCCCTAGGTTTCTCTTGATAGGAAGCTTATTTTGTTCAGGGAGGCAGCCACTTTCACTGGGTCACTCCATTACTCTTGGGAGGATGTACTGTATTGTCTATCACCTGTCCAGGCTTTATTTAGGGCAATTGTCTGTGTGTGTGAGGTGTACTCTGTCTTCTCTAGGGTGTTGTGTTTTTATGCTGCATGTAAGGATAATATTGTGTGTACCCATGTGTGACAAAGCTTGTTTGATGAAGTGTCTGTGTATGTGTATTGTATAAGTACAGGTGTTTGTAGGTAGGGGTACAATGTTCAGAACGCTGTGATATTTTGAAATGCACAGACCTAACGCCTCAGGCCATTCGCCTGCTGAGGTGGCAGCCAGCTGCTATGCCAGCCATACAAATAGCCATGATGTGATGTTGTGTCACCAACAGGAAGACCAGCAGGGCCATGATGTGGTACTGTATCACGTCATCCATCGTTAAGGGGTTAACATAGTTGTATTGTGTATTGTGTTTTCTTTAAATTGTGCTTCAAGGAGTCTTGTTTTGTTTGGGTTTGTAGTTTGTGCAAACCCAACTCTATAACAAAGATTGCAAATCTAATCAAAGAAAATTTGAATGATCAGGCTTCTCTGTGTGAGGTAGTTAGAATTCCTATTCCTTTATTTTTTTGTATAATATGAAACATTATTTTTGTGATGGAATGATCCAGTTACGTATTGAAATAGATAATTTGAAGCCATTTAATTGCTATAAATGGATTGTCCAGCCAGAATCACACTGAATATCTATACATATTTGAGTGCTATATCTTAATCTTTTGCATGAGGATTTATTTTTACAAATATAAAATTATATCTCTCAGACAATTATTTTTTGTTTTTGTTTGCTATGTTAACCCATTCGCGCCGGATGACGTGCTGACACATTTCGTGCTTTTTGCGTCAGACGCCAGTGATGAGATATTTGGCCAAGGCTGGCACTTCGGGTGTGTGAGTGGACAGCCAAGGCTCGCGGCTAGTGCGCCTGAGAATCCCGAAGCGTTAGGCCTATGCATTCCAAAACCCCTGGCATTGTGACCATTCAAAGCCGGAGTCGCCCCGGTGTGAATGGGTTAAATTCATGAGAAGAAAAAAAAAAAGAATAATTTTTGATCAGTTATTATACTAGGAATAAACCATGGGTATATATGGAAGAAGGTAAGTGGTTTGAGAATAATGGAAAATGTAAACCAAATCTGTAACCAGTTGAAAGGATAAGACCAGTATTTTCAAAGAGGAATTTCCTTTTTATAAAGCTGGTCAGGAAAAAAGATCTAGCTTGTACATGGGGATGAAAACATTGAAGCAAAAATGAAATTAGCAAATTAACTATCATATGCTCTTCTTTCCCCAGTATCCTATTTTTAACACTTCATGACCAAAAGCACGGTTTTAGATCTCTTAATTCAAATTGGCTTCCTCTTATTTTCAGTCTAAGAGAGACCAGCTGGAAGAGAAGCTGAGCCTGAGGCGCAAGCAGCTGCACGTCCTGGTCACTGCCCTCCACCAGCTCCAGCAGACCCTTCTCCACGACAACTCCCCGACACGAGAGGACGAACTGACACTCGTCGATGAGATCATTGACCTGACCAAAGCACAGGCGACCATTGACTTGACTGGTTCTGGGGCGGCAATGGATACAACCTAGGGTTTACGGGTTGGTTTATAAGGGTGTTAATTTTTCATATTGTAGTGTCTAATTTTCTGCCATGGGTATCATAGTATTATGAAGATGATCATTATTTTTCTTAATGATGATGATGATGATTATTATTATTATTACTGATGCTCTTTGGATGTGATGGATATATTGACAAAAGTTATATGAAAACGTAATTTGTATAAATGCTAAGGCGCAATATAGGTTTGAATGTGGATGCAAATCCTGTGCAGGTAGGGAGGGGGTGGTTAGAGTAGGTGGTAGTTAAGAGTTTGTTAGTTATTGAGTGTTGTGTGTGTGTGTGTGTGGGGTGTGTGGTGTGTGAGTGTGTGTGTGGGTAGTGTGTGTGTTGTGTGTGGTGTGTTGTGGTGTGTTGTGTGTGTGTTGGGTGTTTTGGGTGTGTGTGTGGTTGTGGTGTGTGTGTGTGTGAGTGTGTGGTGTGTTGTGTGTGTTTGTTTTGGTTGGTTGGTTGGTTGGGTGGTGTGTGAGTGTTTTGTGTGTGTTGTGTGAGTGTGTGTGTGTGTGTGTGTGAGTGTGTTTGTGTGTGTGTGTGTGTGCGTGGTGTGTGTGTGGGGTGTGAGTGGGGGTGTGTGCGTTTGTGTGGGGTGTGTGTGTGTGTGAGTGTGTGTGTGTGTGTGTGTGTGTTGTGTGTGGTGTGGTTGGTGTGTTGTGTGTTGTGTATGGTGTGTGTGTTTGTGTGTGGTGAGTGTGTTGTGTGATGTGGTGTGTGTGGTGTGTGTGTGTGTTGTGTGGTGTAGTGTGTGTATGTGTGTGTGTGTGGTGTGTTGTGGAGTGTGTGTGTGTGAGTTTTGTGTTGATTGGGTTGTGAGTGTGGGTTGTGTGTGTTTGGTGTGTGTGGTGTGAGTGTGTGTGTGTGTGTGAGTTGGTGTTGTAGTGTGTGTGTGTGTTTGTGTGTGTGAAGGATGTGTTTAGTGTGTGTGTAGTAGTGTGTGAGTGTGTGTGTGTGTGTGTGGTGGTGTGAGTGTGTGTGTGGGTGTGGAGTGTGATGTGTGGAGTGTTTGTGTGTGAGTGTAGAGTGTGTGGTGTGTGGTTGAGTGAGTGTGTGAGTGTGTGTATGTTGGGGAGAGTGGTGTGTGTGTGTTGAGTCTGTGTGTGTGTGTGAGTTGTGTTGTGTGTGTAGTGGTGTGTGAGTGTGTGTGTAGTGTGTGGGTGAGTGAGAGTTGTGTGGTGTTGTGTGTTTGAGTGTGAGTGTGGTGTGTGTGTGGTGTGAGTGTGTGTGTGTGTTGTTGTGTTGTGTGAGTGAGTGTGTGTAGTGTGGTGTGTGTGAAGTGTGTGTGAGTGTGTGTGTAGTTGTGTTGTGGAGTGGAGGTGAGAGTGAGTTTGGTTTGGGTTGTTGGTGTGTGTGTTTGGGAGTGAGTGAGGGTGGTTTTTAGTTTGAGTGATGTGAGTTTGTGTGAGTTGTAGAGTTATAAATATATATATATATTACTATATATATATATATATCAGATGTATAATTATATAGGATATATAGTATATATATATATATGTATAATATATATTATGTATATATATACTCGATAATGCATATATATATATATCTAATATATATATATTATATATATAATTATATATATATATTATATTATATATATTCTATTTGCATATATGCATATATATATATATATATATATTTATATATTATATATATATATATATATATATATAGATTCTATATATATATATATCTTATGTGTGTTGTGGGTGTGTGTGTGTTGATATATATATATGTGTGTGTGTGTGTGTGTGTGTGTGAATCAATTATATTCAAATGTATTTATGTATATATAATTATAATAATTATATATATATATATATATCTTGTATAAATATATCTATCATTTATTTATATATGTATATAATATATATATTATATTATATTATATATATATCTATATATATATGATATCATATGTATATATATATATTACACACATATTTACATATATAATGTATATATATATTTATTATATATATATATATTATATATTTATATATCTATAAATATATATATTTATATAGATATATATTTATATATATATATTTTATATATATTACACATTATACTATATATATACACACATATTGATAGTTTATATATATATTACATATATATATTACATATATCTATATATATATAATTTAGAATATATATATATACCTATATCTATATATATTATTATATATATATATATATATATATAAATATATATACTTATATATATGTATATATATAGATATATTATTTATATAATATATGTATATAGATATATATATGTATATATATATATGTATAGAGAGGAGAAGAGAGAGAGTGAGAAGAGGAGAGAGAAGAAAGAGACGGGAGAAAGAGAGAGAGAGAGTGAGAGAGTGATGAAATATATATATTGTAAGATATATTATAAAACTATTTAGTAGTTAGTGATATATATATAGGTATCAGAGAGCGAGAGAGAGAGGAGAGAGAGAGAGGAGGAGAGAGAGAGAAAGCGAGGTAGTTGAGGCGAGAGAAGAGAGAGAGAGAGTGAAGAGGAGAGATGAATATATATAACTGTAATATATATATATATATATAGATATAAATATATATATATATTATAATATTTATATATAATATATATGTGATATATATATATATATATATATTATATATATATATATATTATATATTTATATTATTATATGTATATGATTATATATATATATCTTATATATTAATATTTTATATATTATATATATATACATAATCTATAGGGTATACATATATATATATTACATATTGATATATATAGATATAGATATAGATACTATTTTTATTATATATATACATAGTATTATACATACATATATTTGAATATATATATATATATATATATTGAGCTGTAATTACTTATATAATATGTATATATATTC
>NW_028234410.1:21481505-21486505 GCF_977035675.1 Penaeus japonicus
ACATAATTGCTGAGACACTACGCCAAGGTTGGGTAGTTGTATATACACCTGGATTGGTAAAGTACTGCGTGATTGAAATGGTCATTGGAATACACAAGTTGTGGGGAAACTCGCATGAAGGACTTTCTATATAAGAGACAAATGCGTATCAGGTGGAGTACCATTAGAAGAGGAACAAGAAGTCATTGTAAAAAGTTAAGAATGAACCGTGTTAACAAGGATGTATTTTTTTTAGTTTTCTAAGTAAGACCATTTGTGAATGAAATAACCTCCCAGAAAAAATGTCTGTACCCGCAACATACATTAATTCAAAGAAGATATATAACAATCTAAATTTAGCAGAAGGATCCCTTTAGCTCAGCTCTCCCGTATTTAAGAAAAGTTAAACAACCAGGCAAACACTCACACAAACACACACACACACATGTGTGTGTGTGTGTGTGTGTGCATGTGTGTGATGTAATAATCATGACTGGTTGACATGCTGGAGTTATCTTGTTCTTTCTACATTGATTTTCTAATGGCAGTTGTCAAATCCCAGCAACAATTAGAACATTATTACAAAATGCAATTACTTAAAATTACTACATAAGTTGCAAAACTTCAATCAAAATTTTATTCATATTATGAAGCTGCCTCAGCCCCCACCCCTCCTCCCTTCCAAAGGAAAACAATTTATTCAACAATTATTTAATGATTCCATTTGCTGCCATGTATGTCTTTCTTGCTGGAAGTTCAGGTTTTAAATATAGTAGAGACAACCCTTCCTATCGCGCAGAGTAAATTACAGAAGCAAAAAGATGTCAAACAATAATTCCAAATATCAAAGACAAAGCGTTGATCATAAAACTTATTCCCCATTATCTTCCCAAGAGCTCATACTTAATACACCTTTCGTGATATTGGAAATATGATAATGGTCCTTAAATGGTCGTAACTCTGAGCAGACTTATTTAAAGAAAGACAGGCACGTCAAAAGCTGATTGGAAAATGATCGTTTTAAGCTTCCCGTCACGTTTGTCCTTGCCGAGGGGTGGAGACCGGGCTGCTATCGAAGATATGTTTTATCTTAACTTATTCTATTATTCTTAAAGAAAGATCCACACGACTCAAACAAAGGATGTTCCATGTTTACAAATACCGTGGAAACTTACTGTCAAGTTAACTTTACTTTGATCGTATTTTACGATACCAACAAGACAAAACAACCACTGACATTTCACCCACACGATTACCTCACAATCGGTAACGTGAAATTGTACAAAGGAAATTATGAATTATGAAATTATAAGAGAAAAGTATTTTGCTTACAGTGTGTCATTAGCATCAAGAGCTAAGTTCGCAAGTGTCTTTACAAAGACAGATTAAACGCTCAATTTCACGTCAAATAAACGTTTCAAAACAGATTTCAAGACAGATTTAGCAGCAATTGAACGAAGGGAAGCAGTAAATTAGTCAGCAATCAGGAAGTATAAGAAAAGGAGAAGGACACGGAAAAAAAACCCTTTAGATTTCATTTGCTTATCTGTAAAGAAATGAAGCAAACGACTCACTCCGTCAAGTAACTCGGGTTGACGTTTGAGTTATCTGCCACACACATTTCACGTGAAAATAACATCAACATAAATCTTTGTAATTTGTTTTATATACGGTTTATTTTGGCAACGTCCTTTGACTGTATTCATCGTGAATTCATGCATGATTTCTGACTTCGAAATTATCAATACATTCATGGTTCTTGCCTGAAGAATACTTAAAGGTTTGAAAAAGAAAATATATATATATTTATATATATATATATATATCGACTCCCTTTTCATATATTTTGTTATAAGTGACCAGTAAATAAGTAAAACAAGCAAACACAAAGATACAAATAATAAAAACAATTATAATCATAGTCATAATGATAATAATGACAATTATTACAGTAATCATAATAGCAAGTGATAATGATTATTATAATCATGATATTGATAAAGATGATAACAATAGCAATGATGATAAAATAATGATAAAATAATGATAATGATAACAATAACTATAATGATAATGATAATAATAATTATAATGATAATGGAAATATTAACACCACTAATGATAATGATGATTTGGTAACAATAGTGATAATACTAATGATAATGATAATGATAAAGATAACGGGAATAATGAGAGTAGTAATGATAAAAATAACCATAATGACAATAATGATAACAATAACAACAAAAATGATAATAATAATGATAATGATAATAACAACAACGACAATGACAATTATGACAATACTAATTATGATGATATCAGTAGTAGTAGTAATAGTAACAATAATAGTAATGATGATAATTACAAGAATACTGATAACAACAGTCATGATAATGATAATATTCATAAAGATAATACGGATGATAATCATGACAATAATAAAACAATAATGACAACAATGAAAATGATGATATTAATGATGGTATTGATCATGAGTATAATGAGGATAGTGATAATGCTACTACTACTATTACTACAATGACAACAACTATTACTACTACTGTTGCTACTAATTATAATCATGATCAAAATAATGATAATGATTCATATAAAAAGCGATACTAATAATGATAATAACAATAAAAGTTATAACAATGATATTGATAACCATCGTCATAATAATGATAATAAGAGTAATAGTAATAATGATAATAATGATGATGATAATAACAATAGAAATAAAAATAATGATAATACTAGTAACAATGGCAACAATGATAAAAAAATAAAAGTCAAGAGAAGATTATTAATAAAAAGAGAAAAAAAAAAATCACAGCGGCGGAATTGAAGAATAGTACACACACAGATGTAATTACGAACGCCGTTTGTTTTTATGATAAACTTTGGAGAACAAAAATCACACACACAAACACACACGCACACGCACACGCACACACACACACACACACAAACACACAAACACAGACAATCCCACCCACAGACATACACACCCGCTAATACGAAACAAAAACAAAAACAAAAACAAAACACACAAACACCCATCCCCACACAAATGCACCCACAAACACAGACACCCACATCCACGCCCACACACAAAGAATAAAAAAAACTACACGATTTGTATGTTTACGCAGCCCCAACCCAACCTAACCTAACCTGACCTGACCTCTTGTGTCATTGACTGTGTCTTACGATTTGTCTTGAGGAATTGAAACGACATAGAAGGAGGGAAGAAAAGATGGTGGAGAGAGTGTTGGAGAAAGAGAGTAATGCAGGGGAAAGAGGAGATTGTGGAGATAGAAGGAAGGGAAAAGAAAGGAGAAATGAGAATGGTGGAGAGAGTAGGCATGGAGGAAGAAGAAGGGAGGAGAATGGTGGAGAGAGAGGGAGTGGAAGAGAAAGGAGAAAGGGAGAATGGTAGAAAAAGAGAGGGAATGATGGAGAAAGATCGAATTAGAGAGGGAATGGAGGAGAAAGGAGAAAGGGAGACTGAGCGAGAGAGATGGAAGGGAAGGGATAAATGTAAGGGAAATTAAACGTGGAGAAGGGAAGTGAGAGAGATTATGAAGAAAAAATGGTGGTGATGGAGATGGATGTTGGAGAGAGAAGAAAACAGAGAGAGAGAGAAAGAGAGAGAGAGAGAGAGAGAGAGAGAGAGAGAGAAATAAAAAGAGATATAGATAGAGATATATAGATATATATATATATATATATATATATATATATATATATATATATATATATATATATATATATATATATATATATATATATATATATATATATAGATATATATATAGATAGATAGATAGATAGAGAGAGAGAGAGAGAGAAGAATTTGCTTCGTAATTATTATATAATCATTTGCCTGTTTCCGGTAGAGAAGCAAGGAATAGCTTATAAATGATACAAAGAACTCTTCATTTGATATAAAGCAACATTTACTTTCATACTTGAGGTTACCAAAAAAAAAAGTTACGATATTCCTCTACACTACTGAAGGTTGCAACTTACCGACCTTTTCTTCGAAAGCAAAATAACGTTTAAAGAGTAATGGATGAAGAAGTGTTCCGGTTATTTCTGGAAAAGATCGTGGTATGTAATTCCTCAGAATTGGTGTTAAGCTTTATCGCTGTCTGTTTTCTTTAAGATTGACATCTAGATATGAGAAAATATTAACAAAATACATGCGTGCACACACACACACATACACAAATATATATATATGTGTGTGTGTGTACATCATACCTCTCATCGTGGCTCCTGTTTCCTTTACAAACAATAGCAAATTATTTCACAAAAAAACATAAATGTCAAAAGTGAATGAAGATAATGTTACGGATATTTCGCAACGATGAAGTATAAGAAAACCGTATACATTTCTGCACTGTAATATTTCACTCCTGGATGAAATATGAAGTACAGAATCTATTTTCATCATTACTGTCATTATAATTACCATCATTATTTTTGTTTTATCATGAATACCAATTTTCAATTATAAGTGTAGTGGGCAGTGCGTTATTTCTTAATGTGCGTTATTTCTCTTGTTATAAAAGTATATAGAATGACTATTATTCCCATTATAATTCACTTTCATGACCTGAATAATAAGATTCTATTGAGAACAGGCACATTTCTATATTTTCATTTCTATAAAGTTTGAATAAAGCAAAATGTTAATCAAAACTTACATGTATCTATATCAAATTCATAAAAAAACGAACAAGAATGTCTTTGAGATTCAAGACGTAGTAGTGTAAATGCCGTTCACACGTGAGCCCCCAAATCGTTTTCCACCAAGCTTTCTTTCAACGCTCATTAGATGCGGCGTTCAAAGTCTAGCATATCTTGGGAAGCGCTCGCCTCGCTCCCTGGGGTATGCTCCCACGCTCTCCTTGAATCTATGAGGATGAGCGTCGAGGATATGGACTTTCAGGGAGATCCTACAGCCTATTTTACCATAGTTCTTGACCAGAGTCCCAACCAGTTCTACA
>NW_028234410.1:21499005-21504005 GCF_977035675.1 Penaeus japonicus
TTGTCCCAAGGAGAGGGGAGGGAGGGGAGGAGGATAAAAGAGGAGAGGAGGGTGAAGGGTCGAGGACAACAAAGACGAATGTCGCGAACATGACGACGAAACCGCACGAAAAGATGCTTCTGCATTGCGTTGCTTCCACATTCAAACGATTCATCACACGTGAGACAAACATGCCACCTAGAACAGTAGTGAATAAAAACAGGAATAAGGAAACCGAGAGGATCGAAGGACCGTAGGGACTCTAAGGAATGAAAGCAAGGAGGAGGAGCGTGTGGGGTCAGTTCTGCCCCAGGCTCCTTCGTGATGAAGTAAGTATGATTGTGCAGGTCTTCTCCCATGCTCCGTCACTCCATCACACCCTCGAACTACTCCGTCGCTTCTTCACTCAATCACTACACCATACACTTGCCCAGCTCACTACCAACATACCTGCTCTTTCGTTCTCCGGTGTTCTGGTTCCATCTGTCATAAGCTTCATCTCAGGACTGAGTATATCCTCCTGTATCATTTCACTGTACTTCATCTCCATCACTCCGCCACTCTTTCCCTTCTTCACTAATTTTGATAATTACCGTAAACAAAGGATTTAGAAATCCTAAGCCCAGAAAAGGTTCCATCTAAGATCATTCCTAGAAAACAATATAGTCGTAAATTCCACAATTAGAAACAATAGGTATGTAGTAGCACAATTGGTTTAATAAATTTTTCAAGTGCCAAGTAAAGTCATCCTATTAGTTACGAGGGGGCCATTTTGTGGTTAGTTTCGCCGCCCGCTCCGTGGTGTTGTGTGAGAGAACTCGGGGCATTAATCATCGCGCGGAGGTTGTCTCCGCCGCCACAACATTCGCACACGTCTCGTAGTTATCGCCTAATTTGGCATCGGAATTATATTCACGATCAAGAGCCGCGATCCCAGGTAGCTGAACTCTCCTTCTGTTTATGGAAAACGTGTTTACATATGCAACAAAAACAAAAGATATCAACAGTTTCCTCATGCCAACGTGGAGACTTCGACCGGTCAGAACAAACGCTCCCAAGGAGGAGATCGACCTTTACATCCAGCTTCAAATGTAAACAAAACAAATATTGGCAAAATGTCAATTCATTCAGCGCGTGAAACTTATGAATGATCTTGCATTAATGTTGCAAATGTTGGCAAAAAAAAACAAAAAAAAAACGCAATCTTTTGTTGTCACACGCGCCTATCTGTAAAGACGACGACTTTTCCTTGTTTGGACATTAACATTTATCACTGAAAAATGTGCCAAATTTGAACATATCTGATATGATGTTAACGTTCATTTAATTCAGCACAGAGACTCCACACTGGGACAATGGATGACGGCAGGAAGGGCAACCGGGATTAAAAAGGGGTTTAATTTCTGTTGTGAAGATTAAGACGGATTAACATGTTTGAAGATAATTGCCAGATTTTGATTTTGTTCTGTGGTCTTGAAGTTGGAAGCCTTAGGTAGCTACTGGTGTACACATAAACCATCCTACTAATTTTTAGTAGTGCACATACCTACATATATATGTAAGTATATACAATAAAACACAGACACAAAATAAAAATAAATGCGCCATTGGCAGGCACACAAAATGCATATAGACACATATACAAACATAATATGGCTCTCCAAACAAATAGATCGCCGAAGGATCAGCATAACCAATGTAAGTAAATCCCCCGTGTCCCGAGGCCAAGTATAGGATCCAGTTCAAAACAATCGTCCCGCAACCCACTCTGCTCGCCCGACCCTCTTCCCCTGTGTAATATAATCGAGACGCAAGTGGTCCTGCTGGGACGGGCCCTCTGTACTGCGGCCGCGGGGAGGGAGGAAGGGTGGGGAGGGAAGGAGGGAAGGAGGGAGAAAGGGGGGGAGGGAGGGAGGGGGGGGGAGGAAGGGTAGGGAGGGTGGGGAGGGAGGGAGGGAGGGAGGGAGGAAGGGGGGGAGGGAGAGGGAGAGGGAGATAGGAGAAGGAGAAGGAGAAGGAGAAGGAGGAGGAGGAGGAGGAGGAGGAGGAGGAGGAGGAGGAGGAGGAGGAGGAGGAGGAGGAGGAGGAGGAGGAGAAGGAGAAGGAGAAGTAGAAGGAGAAGAAGGAGAGAGAGGGAGGGTGGGAGAGGAAGAGGTAGGTAAGTAAGGAAGGGAGGGTGAGAGAGGGAGGCGAGGGAGTGAGACTGATAGCGGGAGTGAGGGTGAAAGATGGAGTGAGGGTGAAAGAGGGAGGAAGAAAGATGGAAGTGAGGGCGAGGGAGATGAAGAGGGTGAAGAAGGAAATGGGTGAAGGTGGGAGGGAGAGGGAATGTGGGATAGAGATGGAAAAGGTGAGAGAGGGAGATAAGAAGATAACTAGATAGAATGACAGACAGCAGACAGATGGCTAGACACAGACAGATAGATAGATAGTTACATACAGACATGCATGCATATGTACATATATACACAAAGAGAGAGAGAGAGAGAGAGAGAGAGAGAGAGAGAGAGAGAGAGAGAGAGAGAGAGAGAGAGAGAGAGAGAGAGAGAGAGAGAGAGAGAGAGAGAGCGAGAGAGCTATCACTATGAGTAAACAACACCACTCGCCTTATGAGTAAGCGAGTTCGAGGAGCATACAAGCAAGAATGGGGGTGAAAGTAACACTGGTGACGTGATCATGAATACAAAATGTAGAGTAACAGCCTAGGCCTGACACACACACACACACACACACACACACACACACACACACACACACATGCGAGTCTCCTTGGGCTGTTATGAGCTCAACGGAGTAATATAGAGACTGCGATCAAGTAGAAGGAAAGACCCCAGCCCCGTTCTTGATAATGAGACCATGAGGAAGAAGAGACCGTGAGACTGGTGAAGACGCTTGGCTTGTGATGAGGAAGGCATGCGGATGATGGCGAGGCCGTGAGAATGCTGATAAGACCGTGATAAAGCTATCAGCAGGTAAACCAACGCCAGGCAGCAAGGGTTGGCTTGAGCGCCGTGTCTGTCTGTCTCTTCACTACTTTCAGTCACAGTCAGTTTACATACGTGGCGGCGCTAGAATGTAAAACAGTTTTAATCATTGGGATGACCATACGACCTTGGTCTATATTTATGTCCTTCAGAAATGATTGGTGTTTAAAGTGTTCTTAACTTAACAAGTTATGTATCAGGTCCAAACTATCTTGCTTATGAATATATAAAGCTTCATCTTTCATATGTACTACTTGATTCATATATGATATCGTCATTGTATCCTTTCTGTGCCATTTTATCTAACAAAGCAACAAATGTAAATCAACAAGAACAATGTAATAAAACGAATAAATAGACAAGGAAGAGGCTTCTAGCTTTTCGATCACAGAGTCGAAGCAATGAAGCCATTCTCCGCACCATCATGTAGTTCACCCTGTCTCGAAAAAGCGAAGCAGCTGATGACCTACGAAGCAACTGTACATTGGTGCATGACTGAGAGCGCATGATGTCGGCGATAGGCTGTGCGTATGCACATGACGCCGCGAGGTGTAGCTACAGCCATTACGTGCCAGAGTTTGTTAATACGTGTTCATAACAGCTAATACGGAGCGCTTGGAGGCACGGGCGGGCGAGCGGAGGTGGTTCCCTGTGCTTGTAAAGTGGCGGTAAACAAGAAGTAAATGTCTTGAATACGTAATGATCAGTCGTTTGTTATCTGTCGCCCGTAATCTCTCCTCTTATTGGCTGACGGAACTTGAATATTCATGAACTCCAGTTTTACAAATTCGTTAGCGGACAAGTGTGGGGTCGCGTTGAGGGAAGGGGTTTAAGGATGGGGTAGGGGGGAGGGGGTATTGGGGTCTCTGCCTTCGAGTTGACTCTATTCATTATCACCTTCGAAGAAAGTGTGAGACTCGAGGTAAACATCATTCATTCTTTGAAGTTGTGGCCGTCGGCGACATGCGTATTTTTCTCCTTATTTTTTTTTTATCATTATCATTTTTTTTATGATTATTAATTTCTTTGAAACTGAGTAATTCGAACTAACCCTAATCACCCGTATACAATCTTTTGATCTTATTCTGTCAAAGAAATATAAACAAAAGAATGCAAACAATCAGAAACAGGAAGACAAAGAAGTTTGAAGAAGGAGAGCAAAGACGAAAAGCTCTTCGACTGCACCTGACCGAGCGGAGCAGGACCCCCTGGGGACTTCTTAAGACCTTCCGAGGATCACTTAAGGATCTCCTCCATCGCCGCCGGACACTCATGACCGCGGGGCAAGACGGTCCTCGACCCCGGCTGCAGCTAAGGTCCAAGTCCACACTGGGCTTTCACGGTAAACTGGACTCTACGGAGCGAAGGCGGATATGCCACCGAAGGCGCGTGGGTGCAAGCGACGGCAGATAAGAACTGGATTTATGAACGTTCACGAACCTGTTGAGACGGAGGAGTATTTTTTGTCGCCGGACTCTTTGTCTTTTTTCCTCTGTCTCTCTTTTTCTTTGTCTCTGTCGTTCTCTCCTCTCCGTGTCTACCCTTCTCTCTCTCTCTCTCTCTGTTTCTCTCTCTCTCTCTCTCTCTCTCTCTCTCTTTCTCTCTCTCTCTCTCTCTCTCTTTCTATCTCTCTCTCTCCCTCCCTCTCTCTCTCTCTCTCCCTCTCTCTCTCATCAAATTGATAGTGATCGCCTAGATCCTGAGGCATATGAATTACGGCTGCAATTTGTATCCCTTCTGCTGGCCATCAGGCTATAGAGGCTCTCCCGCCGCTTCTGTACGCTGGCCCAGATAAACACCTTAAATGCTCTTTGGCAGCATGGCCATGATCTTCTTTTTTCTTTTTTTTATTTGATGATGATTCGTGTCAGCACTTTCACTCAGACTTGTGTATTCAAGAATCTAAATTATGATTCGCACAGCGATTTTCGAAAGCCACTTGTTAACCTGTCGGAATTTCACGCTGGCATTTAAAGCCCACACTCGATTTTTTGTTGTTGTTGTTTCATGTTCTCGCGTTTCAAGTCACGGACGAGA